>NW_024704748.1:18656294-19022350 GCF_018977255.1 Callorhinchus milii | reverse complement strand
GTGGTCAGTGTGTGTGTGTGGGGCGGTGTGTGTGTGGGTCAGTGTGTGGGTACCTGTCCGCTCTCTCTGGTCGGGCCCGGGTTCGCTGCCCCGTCACGGGCTCTGACAGACGGCGATGTGGAGGCTGCGTCGGTTCATGGTAAAAGTTTTAGGCCCCGACAGTGACTTAGTCTCTTTCCAACCTGTCATTTCCCTCCCACATTGCCCCCACCCCCCCCACTCCCACCTCCCCCCCCCCCCCACCACACCCCCCCACCCACACCCCACCCACCCCCCACTCCCCCCCCCCCCACCACCCCCCCCCCACCACACTCCCACACCCCACCCCCCACACTCCCCACCCCACCCCCCAACACACTCCCCCCACCCCCCCACCACACTCCCCCTCCCCCACACTCCCCCCCCCACCCCCCCCCCCCACACTCCCACCCCACCCCAACACACTCCCACCCCACCACACTCCCCCCACCCCACCCCCCCACCTCCCCCCCCACACTCCCCCCCACACTCCCCCCCACCCCACCACACTCCCCCCCCCTCTCCAACCACACTCCCCCTCCCCCGCCACACTCCCCCCCCCCACTCAGCCACACTCCCCCCCCCCACTCAGCCACACTCCCCCTCCCCCCCGCCACACCTCCCCCACCACACACACTCTTTCCCCCCCCCCATGTATGTGCTGTGTGCACTTGTGTGTTGCATGTGCGCTTGTTGTGTTGTGTATTATGGTTGTGTGTGCTGGGTGTGTGTGCTTGTGTGTTTGTGCTTGTGTGTTGTCTGTGCTTGTATGTTGTGCGTGCTTGTATGTTGTGCGTGCTTGTATGTTGTGCGTGCTTGTGTGTTGTGTGTGCTTGTGTGTTGTGTGTGCTGTGTGTGTGTGCGTGTTGGTGCGCTGTGTGTGTTTGTGTGTTGGGTGTGCTATGCTGTGTGTTTGTGTGTGTGCACAGTTTTGAAACTGGTGCGTTTGTAGGAAAAGTCGCTGTCATTACCACGATCTTGCTCAGCACATGTGAAAACAATTACTCTTTCCGCTTGGGGATCACAGAGATTAATGGAATTGTTTTTTTTAATTTTTAAATGGAATACAAAAAAAAATCTGTTTTGGGTGAATGTCAAGCGAGGTATGTTTGTGAACTGTGCGTGTATGCCATGTATCAGCAGTGACAAGTTTGTTGTCTGACTCATATTACACAGTGGATTTGCTTTGCTGTATAGTTTCTTCTCCCAGCAAAGAAATTAACATTAACGTTTCATAAATATTACTGGCATTGATGTGACCCCAAAGTTACATGTGATTACAAAAGCAAAAAACACTTAGCGGGTCAGGCAGCATCTATGGAGAAAGGAAAGTGAGTCAACGTTTCGGGTCCAGGGGTCCACCTGCTGAGTGTACCCAGCACTTTTGTTTTCAGATTTCTAGCATCTGCAGTTTTTTTGTATTTTGTTTATATGTGGTTACCACAATTTTGTCTTATTGACTGAAAGCCTTTTACCACTGGTGGAGCGGCTGTGTTCTCTCCAGTTGGGTGTAGTTGCAAATGAATGATCTTTTTAACAACGGTGGGTTCTACAATTTACATGATGAAAATATTTGGAGATGCCAAATCTTTTGCCTCTTTTTAATTGGAAATTTAATTTGGGTATTCACTTCTTAATAGCTGGAGGAAATATCTGGGTTAAAGGGCACAGTCAAACGTTACTGTTTTTTTCTTTAAAAAAATCTATTCCTGAATTGAATTCCCAGCAAGGGTTAAAATCAAGCAGATGAAGTTGCCTGTGCAACCTTTTCGAAATCTGGATTGTGTGAGGAAGACGAAATGCCTCCCTGTGATTGAAAAGCTTAGTCCATTGTTTCAATGCAAATAAATTTTATCGTAGTGTAAATGCAAAAGGCGAAACTATTGTTGGGCAGCAAATAACTTCATCAATCTCTTATGCCGATCAGCGTGAAGCTGGTAGTTCTTTTGAAGTTTCAAGAAATTCCTATTCTGAGATTTTCCACTTTTTGCAACATTCACCTCTTCCCCCAGGGCTCAAGCTTTGGTCCACTCCTACTCCTATGGTATCTCAGGGTGATGTCACCACAAGCTTGGGTCAATTTTCACATGCATACCATTGACACCCAACTCCACCACCACCTCAGTTGCAGGATTGTTGCTGTCATCAAGTCTTGGATAAACCTTACCTCAATAACTTTATTTATATATATATATATATAATATCCCTAATGGTGTGTGGTCCTAATTGGACAAGCAGCAGGATACTTGACGGCCAATGCTTTCAATGGCAAGCTATGCCTTTTGGGCGGATTAAGCTTCAGCGGTACTTCAACGTACATTCTAAGGGATCTCCAAACGTTAGCTCTTACCAACTTACACCTAATACTCTCCAGAATGAGATAAGCATATGCATCTTTCCTGAAAAAGAATGCACATTCCATTCCAGACACTGGAATTTCTGTGTGTAAGTGGAATGCATCGAACCTCTATTTGGTTTGGATATTCTTAAGCATAGCAGTAGGTTTCTGCATGTCAGACAACTCTCTGACCAAAAACTGCCACTTTGTTTGATATTTATTGTGCTTTATGACATAACACCTCAAAGTACTTTACAAGTACTTGCTGTCAGGTTAAGCGACAGGTTTTGTATATTGCCTGAACGAAAAACAGTGAAAGACAAGAGTTTTTCTTTTGAGAAACCCGATTGAAGGGTGAAGACTCACACGACAGAGCACAGCCACGGTTGAAACGATAAGCCAAGAAAATGTAACGATGTGATTAGCAGACATCATATTTGTGTTTAAAATCTTGGAGATTCTATGAGGAAGGGAAGAGTGAGTTGAGTTGCAAAGAGTTCCTCAATTTTAAGATCCTGTGAAAATGTAATTGGGATGCAATGAGTGATTTTGAGTAATTTGGGAGTATAACTTTCAGGCCACAGTCTGAAAGTTAATGTAGACTTATCAAAGTTACATTCCAATACTACTACCAATAATAATAATAGAACTGTAACCTTGCTATTGTACTCCTAGAACTGTGCCACATTACGTATAGATATATCTACATGCTCCCCCTTGGTGATGTCATCTACAGACATGGGTAAATTTCCACGTGTATATGGATGACACCCAACTTTACCTCTCTGCTTCCACCCTGAACTCCAGGACTACTGAGGTCCTGACCGACTGCCTATCCGACATCAAGTCCTGGACGAAGGCCAACTTTCTCCAACTCAACGTCAGCAAGACCGAGGCCCGCATGATTGGCTCGTGCCAGCGCCTCCGCACCTCGGGTGCTGGCAGCATCAGCCTCCACAGCTGCACACTCAACCTCACTAAGCCAGTCAGGAACCTGGGTGCCTTGTTTGACCCTGAACTGTCCTTTCTCCCCCATGACCGGCACTGCCTACCACCACCTCTGCAATATTGCCAGACTCCACCACTGCCTCACCCCTCAGGCTGCCGAAACCCTCACCCACGCATTCGTCACCTCAAGGCTTGATTATGGGAACTCCCTCCTTATCGGCCTTCCCAACTCTTCCCTTCACAAGCTGCAGATCATCCAAAACTCTGCAGCTCGTGTACTCTTACGCACCAGGTTCCGTGACCCATCACTCCCACCCTCGCCCGACTCCACTGGCTCCCCATCCCCCAGAGGATCGAGACCGTGCCATTGGTCTCCCTCCCACCTCTCTGCCTTCTCTCACCCCTACACCACTCCACCCTCATGCTCGGGCCCCGACACCTGACTGTTCAGCGCTTTGGGACATCCTCCCGACCTGAAAGGCGCTCTATAAATGTAATTTTGTTGTTATATAACTACAGTATGTTCAGACACACTTTTTAAATCTATTCATACTTTCATATCTGTTACCTTTGCCAGTTTAGATTGCAGGATAGCTACTCTTAGGAACTTTGCTGTTAAGAGATGTTTGAGTTTATCTACGTTAATTCACCAGTTTACATTTTTATTCATTTTGTGCATTTCGAGAATTTCTGACTCTTGATGGCTTATCTCGTATCAGGAGCTTGTTACGTTGGGGGAATTGTGTTTCAAATTGTATACCCTGTCACTTTGTGGCATAGCACACAAAAGATCATTGATACTCCAAGTGAAATGTGTTTCAATTGAGATTCCAGTAGTTGGAAGTTAATCAAAGATGGTTGTAATTTTGCACTAGCAATGACATGTTTATAAGATATAAATATGTCTGTGAAAGTATTGTTTGCAGCTCTTTGTAGGAGTTTTATGCTGTGTTTATGAGAACTGGTACTGGATGAAAAAACATGCACAAAAAGGGGTAACTCATGTTATATGTAACCTAGCTGTATTCAGAGCTGAAAATTTGATGCAGAAGGTAGACAAATTGTTTCAGTTTCAAGTACTTTATTTAATGAACATAACATTCATTAAAACAAGATCATTTCTGAAAGATAGTAAAATGACAGCATAGTTATCTTGGACTATAAAATAGTTGCTTAGTATTTAAGAAAGTAGCAATTATTGGGCATTAAAAAAGGAAGCAAGCAGTTCATTGAAATTTTGTTGCTGTACTTAATGTGGTGGACCAAATGAAAGTAAGAATAGTTTTATGTTTTACTTTTGTTTTGTGACATGGTATTTGTGAAAGAAAGATTTGTGACACAGTCAAACCTGTCCTGCCCTCAACAACCACTTAGTGGCCTTTATATAAGGTTGGCTGCTGAGTAAGGGTTTATTGGTGTGTGAGCAATCTGAACTGTTCCAGGGTTGTTGCTGAATGGAGATGGGAGCTTGAACAGGTTTTATTTGCATTTGTAAACAAAATATTTTAAGTATGACATTGATTTAATATTCAAATTTATCAACTGAAGCAATCAAACTTGAAAGAGCCTTTAATTTTGACCTCTGCGAGAAAGACGACTGTGAGTGCAGCAGATTATTTCTATTAGTGAACAGCTATCCATTTGCCTGACTGGGATGAGGATTCGTTTTATCATTCCCATCCCAAGGGGCAATGTAAACCTTATTGATGATCTTTTAATCTGACCTCAGCAATAATTCTGCATGGTGGGCTTGGGTTTGAGTACTATAAATAGAGGTTAGTACTGCTTTTATTTCAATGTATGTGTGTGTGTATATCTGTGAGCTTTTGAGTAAATAATGTACTCGTATGGTTATAGAAATGTTCAGTACTCATCATAATCCGCAGACCACGGAGAAGATGACAATTTGTGGATATGAAGATACCGAGCCCGAGAAAATAAAATGAAAGGAAGGAAGGGAAAAAACGCTGCTCTTTCCTACTAAGAGGGCATTAGTTACTTGTCTGTGTATCCAAATGAACAGTAGGCTAATTGAACCGTAAGGATTTCAGATTGTAGCCATAAGGAAAATAATTTCCCAAGTGATTAAACTGTTACCATGCAGCTAGAATGCTACAAGTGAAAAACTGCTATAATTTCTGTGGCATCTCCGCTTGTATAATTATGGATAACTGCTCATGCATAGTTGCAGCACTCTGAGGCACTATCTTGAATGAATGGCGCTATATAAGTGTAACTAGTTGTTGCAAGCATACCATGATGCTCTTTACTCTGAATGGGTTTTATTTTGACATTTTGTAGTACAATTCCAGAATCCTATATAGCATCGTAGTATCTTCTGTATTAATAAGCATACCCAGCAAAAATATTTGATTAATTTATGTCATTTATCAATTATGACTGGTACTATGAACAAGTTAGCGACGTGAATCTGGATTAACAGACTATAAAGATCATGTGAAGCGGTTTCATAGATGAGTTTCAATGCAACGACAACAACAACAACAAAATACATTTATAGAGCACCTTTCATGTCAGGAGGATGTCCCAAAGCGCTGAACAGTCAGGTGTCGGGGCCCGAGCATGGGGGAGGGGTGGTGTAGGGGTGAGGGAAGGCAGAGAGGTGTGAGGGGGACCAAAGGCATGGTTGAAGAGAAGGGTCTTGAGACTGGCCTTGAAGGATGCAAGGGAGGAAGCAAGGTGAAGGGACCATGGGATGGAGTTCCAGAGTGTGAGGACAGAGAGGCTGAAAGCCCGGCCACCGATGGTAGAGCGGGTCGGGCGGGAAACATGGAGCAGGCTGGAGCCTGATGAACGGAGGGAGTGGGCAGTTTGGTAGAGAGTCAGCGGGTCAGAGAGGTAGGAGGGGGCAAGGCCATGGATGGCCTTAAATGTGAGGACGAGGATCTTGAACTCGATCCTCTGGGGGATGGGAACCCATTGAAGTCGGGCGAGGATGGGAGTGATGGGGTCACGGAGCCTGATGCGTAAGAGTACACGAGCTGCAGAGTTTTGGATGATCTGCAGCTTGTGAAGGGAAGGGTTGGGAAGGCGGATGAGGAGGGACTTCCTGTAATCAAGCCTTGAGGTGAAGAATGCATGGGTGAGGGTTTCGGCAGCCTGAGGGGTGAGGCAGTGGCGGAGTCTGGCAATGTTGCGGATGTGGTGGTAGGCAGTGCCAGTCATGGCGCGGATGTGGGAGAGAAAGGATAGTTCAGGGTCAAACAAGATACCCAGGTTCCTGACTGGCTTAGTGAGGTTGAGTGTGCAGCTGTGGAGGCTGATGCTGCCAGCGCCCGAGGTGCGGAGGCGCTGGCGCAAACCAATCAGGAGGGCTTCGGTCTTGCTGACGTTGAGTTGGAGAAAGTTGGCCCTCGTCCAGGACTTGATGTCGGACAGGCAGTCGATCAGGATGCCAGTAGTCCTGGAGTTCAGGGTGGAAGCAGAGAGGTAGAGTTGGGTGTCATCCATATACACGTGGAAATTTACCCCATGTCTGCGATTACGTCACCAAGGGGGGCAAGACGTCATCAAACATGCAAGAGATGGTTAGTTACCTGATTTACTATCTTGGTGCTACCAATCGTGATTTGGAATTAGTCTGAACACATTTTTTAAAAAAATCCGGAAAGTGTGAAATATTCTGGCAAAGCAAGTAACGTTTTCATTCCTTTTTAAGTGTAACTCATTCTTGCGGGGAAAAGCTGGAAATCAGGATATAATGTCTAGTGTAGCGAGCCACAGACTCATAGGGTGTGTGAAACAAAGTGCCAATCACATTTGAGCATGATGATTAGTATTTCCTGAAATGGCCTTTCACTGGCTGGTCTCCTTATTTTTTGCCTTAAGGAAAAAGTAACCACATGCTGCTTAAATTCTGACCTCCTTTTTTTATCTGGGACGAGGAGGGAAATTAAATTTGGTGTAAATTAAAGATCTGATTCAGTAAAATGTATACATCTTACTATTTGAAGGCCCCAAAATGCTGTGATGTTTTGATTACTATTTTAATGATGTATAAACATTTCTCTGTGGGCACTGTTCATTTTTCTTACTAATTTTGTACTCAGCAAAAGGTTTAAATTCTGAGAAATTAGCCATTTTCTGCATTTTTTAATTTAGTCTCAACATTAAGCAGTTTCTAGTCTGCTAACAGTATAATATATTTAAGTTCAAAGCAGTCTTCACTATTCTTTGATAATCTGCACAAACCATTACCTGCCTCACTGTGACATTTCTACTTTCCACAAATACTGTGACATTTACACTTTCCACACTAGCCATCTCTTTGGCTGTTCTGATTGAGACCAGCTGAGGGAAATGCTATTATTGTACCAAATTGTTATATATTTTGAATTATGGTTCTCTGCTTACTGGGAAGCTGCAATCTTCAAATCCTTCAATAAGGGTCTTTATGGCCAACTGAGAGAGAGGTAGGAGACTTTGATTCCATCTGATTGAACAGAAATCATATAAGGGTCTAAAGATAAAGGAATATTTAAGACACTATACGGCTTAATATCATCTCTTATCCTCTCCGCGTTGTTCATGCCTTTTGCTTTTATGTCATGAAAAAGTTACAAATTTGGCTCATGAGACTTAAATGAAATTAGTGCATGGTTTCTCAAATTACTGTGAAATGTTTCAACGTTGCTGTACTGCATTTCCTGCTATAGTAGTTAGACTCTTTATGTAGTGTTGGAATTGATTCCTGTAGTTTTTTAAAAAAAGTATAATGCTTACAAATATGGTTTAAATAAAGCTACAAATTAGTATAAATTTAAAACAAGCTTTTGCTTCCATGCACGCAAGGTAGACTTTTAAAGTTCCTTGCAAGTATCATGAAAATATTGTTGACATCTTGTTTTCAACATTCTATTACATGTTGATATACAGTGTTTTGTTTGTAAATATACATACATGTAGTTACAGTGTATTTCAGTTTACTTTTCATGTTTATTGGATCTTCCTGTTTTGAGAGGGAGGACGGAGGGGGACGGAGGAAGATAAATTATTTGCCTGTAAAATCTTTGGTTAAATTCACAAAATAAACAAATGTAAAAATGCAAGTCTGTTGCTCAACAGAAATTAGCTTCAGTTAAATGCTGAATATTGTTGCCTTTCGTTTGGATAAATACACATCATTGGTTATCATTATTTGTTTTAAGATCATATGAATAATTTAATAACTGCACTGTGTTAATACTTTTTATCTCTGTTTTGATTTCAAAGGCAGAATTGTGAAATTATTCTAGGCCATTTGGTGTTTGGACCATTTGGACGTGAAACTCTTGTTGTTGTTAAACTCATTCCATGGTGAAAATGTACACTAGTAATCCATGTTCTGGACCTCTCTTACCTCCAAAGCCTCATTTTATTGTGAAGCATTTGAATACAAGATTGATTAACTGACTCATAACAGACAGCAGTAAATTAGATTATTTCAAAGTGGATTAAAAAAGACAAATATAGAGCAAGTTGAAGATGATCTTTTTTCCCCACGATTTCCAATTTCTAACTATGATTTGGGAGAGAGGGTGGAGGGAGAGGTGAGGAGAGAAAACGGAAGAATGAACATGATGAATATGAGCTGATGTCACTTTTTAATTGTCCCCTTATCTTTTTCTCTTACTCTTTATCTGAAAACAAATGCAACAACAGAACTATTTGTTCTTTTTAAGTGGTCAGATCCCGTTGATTTGCGACAATAAATTGTTTCTGCCAGTAATGTTCTTAGAGAAAAAAATATTTATTGGTTGACAGAGTACTGTGGAGTTTCCGATGGTGACCTCGGAGGCACATTAGATCAGAAACTCAATGTACTGTAGAGTTAGGCATAACTAATGTTTGCTGCTTAACACTAGTGATTCATTTGAAGCTGATGTGCTTGAGTTCTATTAATGCTGCAGATGGTGGTGATTATATGTTCATGCTTTAGACTTCTGTTTTCTCCTGTTAAATACTTTTGAAATAATTTCCTCAATTAATCAGAGGTGTAACATGGTAAAAGGTTAAACTTACAGTATTCTATGTGAACATTTTGTTGCCTTTACATTTGTCACAGGTACAGTTAAGGTGGCTCCAGGTGTTTTTGCATGAGTTAGGAGGGAATTAGAAGTGTGCTCCATGTTGTTTTGTAACAGATATGATGCACACTATCTTAAAGACCCTAATTTATTTAGATTTATATTCATTTGAAAAGCATATTGGACAAAAAAGCATGTTGTCTTACTATCTAGTAGGTTTTAGGGAATTCACTGAATTTGACCATATCAGTAATGGATTGATTATCAGTTGCTATTTAATTTATTGCAACGATTTTTTTATGAAAAAGTATTAAATGAAAATTTTATTTTAATTTCATTTCAGGTTCATCTATCATTTCTGGATTCAAGTTGCACTTCATCCATAAAACTTTTCTACGATGGTACCAAGTTATAGCTGTACTCACTGCCCCAGGTATGAAGTTCAATACATTTCTGTGCATAGCTTTCAGTATTACTCTAATTAAAAGTTTGAAGCTGAAAATGCAGAGTTGATAATTGATGCAATGTAAACATGGAGAAAGTTGTTAGGTTCCCACGTTAGGACTTTGCACTTACATTGTCTCGGCTGATGCTCCAATGCCGTGGTGGGCATGCACTACCTTGTTGGAAGTGTCACCCTTTGAGCGAGATATTAAGCCCTGGTCCTGTCTACCTGGCACATTTCTTCCAGTGTCTTGGCCAAAAATCCTTTTTTTTAAAAATAGTTTTTTTTCAAATTGTGAAGAGAAAAATTACAAAGTTAAAAACTTACAGTAGCATGAATAAAACTGAGAAACTCTTAAACAGGTTCCTAGAAATATAGGGTAGCCTCATTATGATTCAATCACTAACATTTTATTGCTAGCTTTTGGAGCTACTTTATTTTTAGTGAAATGACTTCCCGCATTGATTGTGGGAAGCCACATGACATAGTTTAACTTCCAAAAGACGTTTGACCAAGTACAACATGAAAGACTCCTTCATAAACTGATGGTGCTGGATGTCCAGGGTATCACCTGTTGTATCAAACAGAGGGGCATAGTTAGAGGATTTAGATTCCTAACCGTAGAACCTTAAGGTGACCACATTGGAACAGTGGAATCAGATATGGCAGCAAAGGTCCTATAACAACAACTTGCACTTATATAGTGCCCTCCACGCAGGGTAGCGTCTCACAAGGAGAGTTTGATAGGGAATGCACATTGGCTGATATTGAGTTATTGCTTGCCATGTCAGAACAGCGTGTGGCAGCAATAATTAAGACAAACAGGATGATGGGCTGTATTGCTCAATTGGTTGAATTCAGATTACCAGAAATCATAGTTGAGCTGTATAGGTTTATGGTCAGACAGGACCTAAAGTACTGCTTCCATTTCTGGGTCACTGTGACATAAGGGAACTAGCTGCCCAGGCAACAGTGCCAGTGCAGAGAAAAGCACTGAGGACGAATCTCAGTCTTGGAGGAATGAGCTATGAGGAACAATTAGAGAAGCTAGCGCTATTCAGCTTGAAAAGAGACACCTATGAGGACAAACCAATGTATGCATAGTCCTTTATTCCTGTTATAATTCACACCTTTTAATCTGGGGAGAATATATTAAGTTTGTGTCAGCAGGAGGTTCCTTTTAAAAAAAAGCTTTGAGATATCTTGAAGACGTGATAACGGGCTGTATCAAATGCAAGGATTATTATAATTTAGCGCAAGGTAACGCAGCTGGAGGAGATGGCACATATAGAGTGCAACAAGAACATATGAGGGTCAGGACCAGGAACGTATAAACTGAGTGGACCTGGAGCCAGTGAAGCTCTGTGAGATTTCCTTTTTCAATGGTGGTTTCTGGAGGCATTGATAGGCATAGTTTTTGCTGCTATTACTCTCTCTTTGCCAACGTGATTAATTAATGAGAAGTCCATAGAGGAAGTGACATTGGCATTTGATAGTTCATTGTATTTTTTGCTTGTGATAGTTTACAGAAAGTACTCGATTTGATTGTATTGGTTGGAGTCCTGTAGCTCAATGATTAGAGCACTCACCTTGCAAGCAAGACACCGGAGTTCAATTCTAGGCAGGGCGAAACCTTAGGCAAGTTTCTTTACTCCACATGCCTAATAATAATCCCTCCAAAACATTAATAAATTGGTCATTTTCAATCCACGACTGTTTGTGGGATACTGCTGTGAGCAATTGGCTGCTGCGTTTCGCCCACAAATATACGGTCAATTCACTTTACCGTATATTCTGTAAAGCGCTTTGAGACGTCTAGAAGATGTGAAAAGCGCTATATCAAATGCAAGGATTATTATTATTATTAAGTGTTAAGTTCTGCCAGAAAAGCATTACAGGAAGGAGAATTAAATTGAAACCTAGCTTCTGTTGAAATAGTAGGTAGTTGATTTGATGTGTGCATTGTGCCACGGATTGGGAGACCCAGAATACAACTAGCAGCCTCTGATGTTTTAATATTAGAATTCCAACTTTCTGTAGACATGTTACCATTCTAAGGTAGGGTAGCAATTGTAGAAAAGAATAACATTAAGTTATTGTTATTTCTTGATGTAGGAAGGAGATGGCTATCAGCATGCAGTGCTAAATTGTGAATGCTGATTGTGAAAACATTTCACAGAGCAAATTCCCTAATTTTAATTGCAGTTGTCTTATCGGAATTGTGATTAAAATAAATGTTTAGAAAAAGTTATGCGAACTTTAGTGAAATCTATTGGTCAAGTTTGTTTGTTTCAAATTGATACATTTTGAATATTTTCTATTCTACA
Source organism: Callorhinchus milii (assembly GCF_018977255.1). NCBI lineage: Eukaryota > Metazoa > Chordata > Chondrichthyes > Chimaeriformes > Callorhinchidae > Callorhinchus > Callorhinchus milii. The sequence continues at coordinate 19,010,248 of NW_024704748.1, read as the reverse complement.
ATCAAGAAATTGATTGTATATGGAGAATAATTGTAATTGAGAAGAAATCCACAGTCAAGTTACAAAATATCCGTCAGTTGAGCTACTACTATATTTGTTTCTATCACTTCCTATTACTGTGCTTTCTTTTGGCCACTCCCAAACCAGTTGTTTTTTTTCTTTGCATTTCCATACAAGGAAGTCTTTGGACAGAGTAAGTTTCAAGATTACTTGCACAAATGAGTCATTGGCAAACAAGTGAGGATATGACTGTTTTGTCATGTTGCTATGCTGAGGATTTCACAATAAATTATGGTAATCCTACATTCTTGTTGATAGTTCGCTTGATAGTAATTACTTATAAAGCACTTTGAGACATTTTAATATGCTATATAAAATTGCAAGTTCTTTTTCTTACGAAGTTAATTTTATGTTGCTGAAGCGAATTTCTGGCAGGTTTATCTGCTCCATGTATAAACTTAATGCAGATTTTTACAAAAAAAAAGTGTCTTGCCGTGTTTTCTGCTCTTCTCTTGAAGGCGTCTTGATTCCTTTCTCCTTCTGCTGAGATGTGATTCCTTAGATACCCACCTAAAAGGCCAGTGTTTACAAATGAGACTTGATAGTGAGTTTGGCAGGTTATTACACTACAGGGACACTCAAATCAAATTTGATCATTTCAATGCCAGTGTACAAACACACTCAACTTTCTGCAGGGGTCTTTGGATAACGATCAAGGGCATGAAACTTGGCTGACTGTTCTCTTCTCTAACCTGGGACTTTGAGGCCAACAGCAACACACCAAAGTGCTGCCCTGGCTGGTGGGTCTAATCAGTTTTACCTGGGGGTGTTGCCGAGGAAGATTTGGGGGAAAGGGAGGTGGATCATTAACTACAATTGGCAAGCATTATAAAACTGTAACATTGTAAAGTTTAATCCCATCCAAGTGAATGAGTATACACTGAAGTAATGTGATAATATAACTATATCATCTTCATAAAGGTGTTACTACAAGTTTCAATTTTGACAATCGTGGAGTATTTGTCAAGTTTTTATCTTTTTAGGAACGTCATAAATAACTGGTGGAGTTTTATAAAACGGCATCAACAAAAGAGCACAATTTTTATTTGTACAGCTTCTAACTACTTTCAATAAAACGTTACACAGCACTGTGTTTGTTGAAACAGCTGCTAGATACAGAATGGTTGAGCCATTATAGGGTTTGCATGGTTTCTGGAATCAACGTGCTGTGTTTTCCCAACGTGACTTGAAATCTAATTAGGATCTACTGTATTGTATTCAGACTCTTAGTAACATTGGAATATGTAATTTAAGACGAAAAATAAGCTGAACTAATAATCTGTCCACCATGAGGCCTGTTGCCATGGATTCAATTTTCATATTCTGCGTCTTCATGTTCTTGCTCCACTTCATTCGTAAATCTAATTTGGAGGAAGATTTTTTCCATCTCATGATCTTCCCTTGTGATACTGGATCTGTTTACTAACAGTCATGTAATTGTGCAGTAGCTCCTGCTTCCTCTCCTAGTTAACTACACATGTAGATCCTCCAGAACTCTGTTGGCATCAGGCTATGTAAACCCATCCTTGCTCTGCTCCAACGTCTCCCCATATTCCAGTGGATCGAATTCAAGATTCTTGTCACCTCTTTCAGAACCTTGCCTCCAGAACCTTGACCCACCCCTCATCTACTACCTCTTGTGACCCTACTTCTCTAGCTGTTCCTTCCACTTGAGAAATACTGGCCTGCTTTACGTCCCTCGTCTGATTCGCTCCAACATCATTGGATGAGTCTTCAATCATTTTGCCTCTGCTGTGTGACACTCCATCCCAGAGTCCCACTGCCTGCCCTCTTACTCGCTGGTTTCAAAACCCACCTTAAGACCTATGTTTTCAATTGAGCTTTGGCTCCCAACCCACCACCAGCATTTCACACAGCTCGGGCTCCCAGTCAACTGAATTGCTTTGAGATGTCCTTCTGACAAGAAAGGCAGTATATATGTATAAATGATTGTGGATCTAAAACATCTGCTTTATTTTACCTTTTGTGATGAATCAAAAATCACTAACGACAATTTGATTTTCTGAAGTCTTATTATTTTGTGTTTTTATAATCAATACTTTAATTGTATCAAACTACTGGCTACCCACTGATGTGGTTCAGATGACTTTGTGTTGGTGGGTCACATGATTTTTACTATTACATATCATTGGTCAGGTTCATTGTAATGTAATATGTAATGTCTTCATAATTTCAATGTTCATGGGGTTAACATTATTATGTACCGATTTCAGGTTAATGTTAATCTAACAAACATTGAATTTGTGATCTTCCCGCATGACACTGGATCTGCTCACTAACATTTATGTGATTGCCCAATGCTTCCTCTTCTAGTTAATTATACATGCATAAAGACATGCTGACGTAATCCATTTCCTTTATTGACTTTAATTTCCTTGGGACCGAAATAGTTTAATAGAATTAACCATCACGTGTAGGAAACAATGCATTAAAGGAAATTTTGCATGTTTATTTGGTATTCAATACAGTGGTTTATCAACACAATGACATGCTGAAGACAGAATGATATTCCATCTTGTAGAGTGAAAAGTAAAACAAGTATTTGCATCCTAGATCAATTAAATAATGTGTTTTGGTATGAAGTCTGAGTTATTGAAAAATATATTACAGCAGCTAATACATTTCATATTTTAAACTGTGATGCTAACAGAGGAGCTGAAAAGGCTCTATGATGACTTTATGTAATGTAAACAATAATAATGATAATCTTGCATTGATATAGCGCTTTATCACATCTTCAAGACGTCTCAAAGGGCTTCACAGAATATACTGTAAAGTGAATCAACTGTATATTTTGTGGGCGAAATGCAGCTCTTTCACTCGACGACAGGGTTTGAAGCATACTTTATGGCTTCCATCTTGACTGACTCATTTACTTTCAAATCAGTTTGTAAATGTTGCTGTGGGCAATGATTCGTTAGAAAATTAATGCGTCATCTTGATGTTCCAGCATTCTTTGTTTCTCTTCAAAACGTCTTTCCATCTGTTTCCTTCATTCTTTATAACTTACCCACATTAATAAACCGTTGTTTGGCTTTATGGAGCCTACAAAATAATTTTTATCTTAAAGACGCAAACTGAGTAAGTCCATTAAAACCCTCACTACAAATGCATATTTATATATTAAATTATGAAGATATTTGAGTTTATTAATTTGGGCTTACATCTCCATATAATGCAAATAATTCTATTACTAAGATGTTTTGTGTAAAAAGCGATTAAACAAGATTAACACATTTCTTGACAGTGAAATCTAAATTATTCACACAAATTTCTAAGTCCAGTACAGCCTCTTAGCCAATGTGGGTTACAAGGTGAGAAAAAAAACAGTTCTCCATTTGCAGTTGATCAGTTTTAAAATTTGCCAGGATATCAACGAATTGAGTTAAAATCAAACTAAAAGCAGCTTCCTTGGATGCCATGTTGACATATATAATTGCCATATATAATAATAATCCTTGCATTTGATATAGCGCCTTATCACATCATTGAGACATCTCAAAGTGATTCACAGATATACTGTAGAGTGGATTGACTGTATTTTGTGGGCAAAACACAGCAGTGTCCCACAAACAGCCATAAAGTGAGTGACAAATTTTGCACGTTAGTTCTAAAATTGCAACATTGAGATGGTGCAACTTACTTTGTGATATAAGTTTCAAGAATTTGATACTTTAGCATTCACTAAAGAAGCAGGTATAATAGTTGACTGTAATATTATGGTTTTTCAACTCAATTAAATCTCAGTTGATTAGTGAAAGTAACCAGTTGCTATAATCTGTACCATACATTTTGTGTTTTCCTTCTTTATGTAGAACGGCTTGTGATGGTGAGCAGAGTTTAGCTATCTATAAATAAAGCTAACGTCAGTATAGGCCAAACTGAATAGAAGGATTAAGATATTTATCTGATAAGCTTTTGTTTAAGATTTGCAGATGTAAAAGTGAGCAGTGGGTTTCCCTCCTATCCATTAAGTCATGTTGTATGAAAGGGTCTATGTTGATCTAAACCCACATATTCATGTTTATTTCATGTCTTAAAAATTTGAAATTGTTTGTTTTACAGAAACCTCTTTGTTGAACCTTAATGAACCCACTGCTTTCATAATAAAATTGAACAATGTTACAAGAAATAGGTAAGTTTAAACTGCTTTCTCTCTAATTATGTAAGCATATTTTGTTCTTTGATTATACAATACTCCAGCAACCTTATCTTTTATTCTCTGGTAAAATGGTGACTAAATTTGTTTAGTTTTTTTAGAAAAATCAAACATTCAAAGCACTAGCTAAAATTCTTCAGATTAAATTGCCAGTTATGTTGCAATTCATTTTTTATCATCCAGGGGTAAACCAGGTCTCTTGACCTTTGATTTACGCCCTCATATTCGGTATTGGTACTGTAGTTTCCCACCCCATTATAAAGACGCAGTAGAGACTGTTTCCCCTGGTAGGAGAATCTATAACTAGGAGTCACATTCTTAAGATTAAAGGTCAGCCTTTTCGAACAGAGTTGAGGAAACACTTCTTCACTCAGAGGGTAGTGAATTTATGGAATTCTCTACCCCAGAAGGCTGCAGATACTCAGTACTTGAACAATTCAAGACTGAGATTGATAGATTTCTAAAGGATAGAGGGATTAAAGGATATGGGGATAAGGCGGGCAGATGGAGTTAGATTAGAAGATCAGGCCATGATCTTATTGAATGGTGGGTAGGCTCGAGGGGCCAAATGGCCTACTCCTGCTCCTGATTCCTATGTTCCTAGAAAATGTTTCTGATTTGGCAATGTAAGATAAAATCTGCTCTCTCGTTCTCATATATATATATATAGATTTGTTGGTGTGTGTATATATATATAACAAAATTATATATATATGTGTTTTCATCATATGTTTTGATTAGAAGCTGTAGAAAACATCTAAAATGGTGGATCAACCAGTGAAAGTACAAAAAACTAATACCTATTGAAACTGAAGCTGCAACAGCAGTACATATGTAACAGTGAGGGATCAGAACCTACAGTATTGGCAAGGGTGTGTTTTGTGACAGCTCAAGAGATTGTGATGGTTGAAATGTAGAGAACAGTCAAAAAACTAACCGTGTGTTCATCATCCTTTGCACAATTTATGCATTGGTTTTAATTCCACACAATCTTACCATCTGCTCATCTTGCAAGCTGTTTTTTAATCAAGTTAGAATCTACAGTATTGGCAAGTGTTGGACAGATCAAGAGATTGTGCAAGTTATAATGTGAACATGTATTTCGAAAAAGTTGAAGAAATGTGGTTAACTAATGTTGTCATACTCGTGGAGGGCAGAGGAGGACGTAAGGTGATCAAAAGCATGGTTGAAGAGGAGGGTCTTGAGATGGGTCTTGAAGGAGGCAAGGGAGCGGGTGAGAACCAATGGCTGTGTTGTGACAGATTAAGAGATTGTGATAATTGAAATGTAAACTGCCATGTTACTTGATCACATTTATTTCTAAAAAGGTGAGGAAATATGGCTTTCTCCTATATACTGTTATCATACTTGTAGTTCTACCAAAACATGTTGCTGTCACCTTACTGTGATATTGCTGCAAATTGTAATGATTTTGGAGATCTTTATTTGGATACATCAATGCTGGACTCTTTTTGGCTTGCTTTAATTGAGTAACAATCAGAACACAGCTTTTCCGATGGCCAACTGGACCAGAAGGATGCAGAATGCTGTGTTTGCTGTGTTGGGGTGTTATAATGGCCTTCAGTACCCTGGGTGGGAGAGGATAAAATCAGGCAAGGTTCCTGCTCCTGATTGTTCTCCTGAACATCCTGCTAGTGTGTGTGTGTGTGTGTGTGTGTGCATGATTTTGTACGTCGTATGAGAGCAGGATACGGCTTAGCCGTGATTTATGGAATTCCCTACCCCAGAAGGCTGTAGATGCTCGGTCCTTGAACATCTTCAAGGCTGAGACTGATAGGTTTTTAAAATACAGAGGGATTAGGGGATATGGGGATAGGGCAGGTAATTAGAGTTAGGTCAGAAGATCAGCCATGATCTTATTGAATGGCGGGGCAGGCTCGAGGGGCCGAATGGCCTACTCCTGCTCCTAATTCTTATGTTCTTATGTTCTCCCCATGGAAAAATAGACTGACAAAATTCACATATGAATTATAAGAGAGGGACTGGCACTTCTGGAATTTTACCTTAGTACAGGGCGAGCAAAAAGTCATGATATCTACCCTATTATCTAAAAAAATCATCATTTCTTTAAGACTTATTAGACACTGCATCACAATGATATCACAACTTTTTTTTGTCACCCTGAAGATAAAGAGTATCAAGTTGTCTTCAGGAGGGAAGAGAAAAAATTGGCAGAGGAAAAAAAATTTAAATATTGCTATGGTTGGAGTGCAGCGGAGAAGGCAGATTTAGTGACGTTGGAGTTTTATTTTTTTATTACACAAAGTAGAAAATAAACCTCTGATATTATAACATTTAAAAACTAACAATGTGTTGATCATCCTTTGCACAATTTATGTATTAGTTTTAATTCCACGCAGTTCTGCTATCTGCTCACCTTGCAAACTGTTTATATTGTAAGGATCTTTTTATGGTAGTTATTTTTCTTCCTTTTAATTAAAATATAATTGCTACTTTTATTGTACAGTGTTCAGTTGAAACTGTTACTCATCTTAATATGCCTCAGTATGTGAACCTAGTCTGAAAATCCTCTTCATGAGGATGAAGAATTAATTTGTCTCAAAATAGGGAACAATACACTGCTATCATAATGTTTTATGAAGGAACTCTTGTCCTTGGGTGCAAGCACAGCCTGAAGGTCAGTAACATAAACTGATCAATTTTGGTTCAAGCGCTCTACACAAATCAAACAAACCTTGTAAGTATGGTAGTATCTGTAGCAGTCTTGACACCAGAGCACAAATCATTTTGACACAATGATACAGCTTTTAAGGAGAAAGTTCATGGATAATTAGGCATCTCATAACAAACCTGAGTGGATCAGACTGGTTCTCTGAATGGGTAATACTATCAGCTGGAAGTCAGGAATTTAGGCCAATATTGTCTTGTGACAAGATAAATCTTATTTATAGGGAGGGGGAAGCTGTTCTTTTGGAATGCTGCAGAGACAAATTGCATTCCTCGTAAATTACGCACATGCACATAACTTTTTGTTGGCTTCATACTTCATACCTTTGCATTGGATCTCAATGTGGATAAACCAACATGCAGATAGTCAGTGTGCACGTACACCGTGTTCTGCTCTATTTGGTAGCTAGCACAAAAGATTGTCTGGAGCGGCTATGACTACTTTCTCCTTGTATACTTTAGGACTTCAGGTTTCAATTACAACAGTCCTATACTGTTGTTAGTTTCTGTTTTAAATGCTGGTGCTTGTTCCCCCACTGGAGCTAACCGCTCTAATCCTATTTCCTTGTACCCTTTAACACTGAAGACTATTGTCCATGATTTTCTCAGCTGATCCAATTATTGTGCATCTGCGCTCTGAGCTCACAGATGGCTTGTGACCCTTATGCTGTTACAAATGTGTGTGCTTTCCAACTGTAAAGTGGATGTTGCAACTTGGACCAGCAATTTGTACAGTTTATTTACAGTCAATTAGGAGAAAGACTAAGCCATTTAATAGTGATATTACAAAGACTTCTATTAACAAAGTATTATACGGTTGCCATTTGAGTTTTGAGCCCCATTTCCTATTCACTAGAATCAACAGTTTACAGTGTATTATTTATATGGCTCTGGTCTTTTGCTATAGTCTTGTATTACACTCTTTCTCTCTTCCTCTCCTGAGGACTTTTTGACTAATTTCCACTGGGGATGATTTCCACAAATGCTGATTTGCTTCCATGGTCACCTAGGTTTAAATGGGAATATTCCACTTGTGAGGTTTGACAGTATTGGCAGACTATTGAACTGAGGAGAAGGGGAACATTGCATCTAATCATGTCCTCATCTGATGTCTACATTCGTTTTCCAGTATGATCTATTCTGAATATTAGAATTGTTTTTCGGCCCCTCCCACACCTTTTTCCTAACTTGGAGCCCCTGAGGGTAATTAGGTGTCCTGGCTGAGATCAACCACCTGAGCTGAGTGGGCTACAGCCTGCAATACTGTATGATTTATCACAAGACTGCGTTTGGGTGCTTTTACCACTCAGGAAACTTGTTTAGCTTTTTTTTACAATGGAACCTATTGTGTGATTTGCCTGTCATTACCAGGATTTGAGATCCTCTCCACCCTCTGTGTTGATAGATATTTATTCTCGTGCTCTTTTATACTGACATCTGATTCCTGGTTCTACCATACTGAGTTGCGCATTAAAATTAGTTTAGTTTTCTAGTGGTTCTCAGGCAATGATGATTATTGACGTGTTCAGGCAGCCAGGGATCTGGAGGTGAATTTTTAAAAAAAATATTGTGGAGAATTCTACATACGTTTCTCATTTTTAATCTTCTGCATATAGCAACAACAAAATAAACTTTGTTTTGCGAAGAATAAACAAGTAATTAGTACGTAATTAGTACGTCCACAGGCTGCAGATAATCCAGAACTCTGCAGCCCGTTTCCTCTCCCGCACCAAACTCCGTGACCCCATTTCCCCCATTCTTGCCCGAATCCATTGGCTCTCTATCCTTTAGAAGATCCAGTTCAAAATCCTAGTCCTCACCTACAAAGCCCTCAATGGTCTCGCCCCACCCTATCTCTGTAACCTCCTAACCCCCTACCAACCCGCCCGCACCCTCCGCTCAGCCAGCTCCAGCCTGCTCCATGACCCCCGACCCACCCGCCCCACCATTGGCAGAAGAGCCTTCAGCCACTCTGCCCCCAATCTCTGGAACTCCATCCCACAATCACCCCGCCTCACCCCCTCCTTAGCCTCCTTCAAGTCCTGCCTCAAAACCCTCCTCTTTGACCATGCCATCGGTCTCCCCCCTTCCCCTCCCCTCCTTTCTCCCTCCCTAACCCCAGCTTGGGTCTGAAATGCTGTACACTGTCCAGCGCCTTGGGACATCCTCCCGACGTGAAAGGGGCTATACAGATGTAATCTTGTTGTTGTAAATGTGATATTGATTTGTGAGTCATAAAGAAACCTGTTGTTCAGAATTGCATTCTGAAGCAGTGTACAATTGAAGCAGCTTGGTCAAGCTAACACATTAACGACTATAAATACCACTTCCCTTAACAGGAAAAGAATTGTTATTCTGAAGAATGTCCGTTTAGTCTTTCCACTAAAGAAAGGATGTGACTATTAGAATCCTGACTCACCCTTGAATACAGTAGGTTGAAGCACCAGATTACATATAACATTCTTGAGACACACCCAATTTTACAAGTTATTTTCTTTTGCCATTTGAATTGCATTACTCTAGTCTGACAACTTGCAGGATGGAAATTATTATAATTCAACACTGTTCAGAAGTAGTTATTTGCCTTGGCATAATTTTTCAGTCAGCACTGCACGCCTCATTTTGTTAGTGCGGACAGCTAACGTGCAGAAATGGTTTGGAAGGCAACAGAGGAGTGGCTTTCAGCAAAATCAGTAAGTGTTTCTCTGAATTCTTATTTCAATGTTCCTTTTTTTATTGTTCTTTTGACTTACTATCACAGTTTAGAGTTTCAGTCATTTTGTTTAAAAAATTAGGACTTTGAAGATTTATTATAACTAAAACATTCAGACCAGCTGGAAACTATGTGCTTGAACTATACAGAGCTGAGTTGAGCCAAATGTGAGCTAATCATTGAAGGAAACCATCCTTACATTCACTTTTTTAAAAAAAATCTAGCTGGCATCATGTAGGTTTATTATTCTTAAATTTTTCAAACATTTTGCAAATAAGTTGAGGTCTGTAAATACACTAAATTATAAAGTATATGTTTAGGAGAATTTCTAAAGTTAATAAGCTGTACTTATTTTTTGCTTTAGCTTTGAAGCACTTATTTATTTCATAAGATTGCTCGTAGTGTTTCATGAGAACCCGACCTCCTTGGGGCCCTTTCTCTTTATATTTTTGTATAAATAGTACAGAAAAAAAAAATAAAAACTTGCAGTTATACAGCACCTTTACCATAGGGTGATGGTCTCGAGCCACCTTACAGAGATTGTCTCAGATACCGAGTAGGATGGGTGGGGTGGGGGTTGGGAAGGAGATGACTGGAGGCAGAGGGGGAGAGGAATGCACAGCAGACCAAAATTGTCTGAGTGTACAGGGGAGTGAGGCTGGAAATTGTCATAGAGGAAAGGAGGGAGGAGTGAGAGTGTGCATTTGTAAGTAAGGATGAAGAGTTGACCCACTGGGAGATTGGGAGACAGTGGAGCCTGACAAGGCCAGGGGTGATTAGCAAGCAAAGCTTTGTGAGGGCAAGAATGTGAGCAGGAGAAGATGGTGTATATATTAACTTAGCATGACTCATTAGTGGGGAATATATTATAAACTGTATCCAGAATGAAGGATGATTATGGTAATATCCAATTCAGCTCTATTTTAATGTTTTTGAATAGTTAGTGGGTGTAACTGTTTTGGTTAGCTGCTTATTTGTGTAACTACATTCTGATGGTAGATCAGAGCAACTGTTAATAACACTAACAAATGAAGTTATGATATGCTGCAATGTATGCTGTTTAATGGAAAGCATCTAGCGGTTGATAGATAGCACATGTAGTGCTGGAGAGATTAGCAGGAAATTCCTTTTTCAGTGTGGAAAATACAGATAAGAATGGTTCTGTACTAAATATTTGGGTGGGTTGGCTTAGCTGTTTGGTAACTTCCGAACAGCTGTACAGTGTTAATTTTATACGTTCACAGCTGAAGAAGCTCTGTTCAGTACAACCCACAGTACACTCTATCTATTGCAACTGTCAGTAGTAATGCCCGTTACAAGGGTCTCAATTGGAGTTGAAACAGGTGGATTGAGTCTTTTATCTTCTCTTGCTAATGATTAGTTTTAATTTCTGCGATTAGCCATCATTAATTTACTGACTGTTGTTGAAGATAGTCATCAAATCCATAACTGCATAATTACCTTAACCTTAAAGTTCGACAATTCATTTAATATTGTAATGCATAGAATTCATTTACATTTATTAAGTTTATCAGGGTAATTTTATTGTTTTGCGTCTACTTTTGTACCAACATGGCTTTCGGTACACTTGTCCATTACCATTTTGATACGTTGTCAGAATCCTGGCCTAGTGTTTACAATACATCATATGCTTTTATCCAAAAGTCATGCAAGTATAGTTGCAAAATAGATCTGTACATCTATGTACAAATAGGAATGCTTTCCTGGGTGTGTTCTTTGTATTGGAATCCTGATTATTTGCAGATAATATAAAGAGGCGTGATTGTTTAATGTAAAATTTCTCTTTGCAGAAAACGATACGTTTTATTTTCTAGTATGCATAAAATCGCTCAAATTGTATATAATCCTTTTTTAATCTGTACTTTGACAACTGGTGTACGTTTTACTGAACTCCATACATAATCCCTTCAAAAAAATAAAAACAAAATAATAATAATTTGGTCACTCAATCCACGACTGTTTTTGGGACACTGCTGTGCGCAATTGGCTGCTGTGTTTCACCCACGAAATATACAGCCAATTCACTTCGCAGTATATTCTGTGAAGCGCTTTGAGACGTCTCGAAGACTTGATAAGGCACTATATCAAATGCAAGGACTATTATTATCATATTTTGTTTTTTCAGATGAAGGTCTGTTCAGAAATTAGCCCCACTATGTATTTATATACAGAAAGTTCCCCTTTCCGATAAAGCAGCTTTCATGTAACTCCAGCACCACTTCTGCTTTGTCTTAGATTCTTTCAGTGCAAGATTTACCACACAGAATGTGCATTAGGTTGGCTGTTACTGGCTTGTCGGCACTCAAGATGGAGCTATGAAATCAATTCACTAACTTTACTTAACTATTTGCATTTGCTTTTCTTATTTGGGGCAGAAAATCTTATTGGACTTTGATGTATTATTGTAAAATGGAAAATTGGAATATCCTGACATTTACTTTTAAACTATTTTTCTCCTCCAGATTTACTCCTTCACACAAACCTCGCCTCACAATAAGTTCCAGTAATATGTCTGAAACACAAGCATTCTGATGCACCCACGATGTGCTAGCTGAGAGAAAACAGCAAACCAAATCACCAGAATATGTGCCAAACAAGAATCGTATAATACTGTGTGTTGATGTACTCTAGATGATATGAACGAGCCAAGAAAGGATCAAATTATTTTGCCCAACAAGAGTAAAATAATGGTGTGGAAGATGCTACTGCTGACTCGTGCTTGCTGTTAATTTTGCTGATGTTTGATTATCATGTTGGACTCCATTTACTGCTGAGATGATGGAGGTGGGGAAATGGTCATCCAAAGAAGTGCTCGCCTGGTTGACGGAACATGGCATGCAGGAGTATTCCGATGCATTTCATAACCAGCTAAATGGCCATGACTTGTTAAAACTGTCTCAGCAAGATTTCCAGAGACTGCCCTTGTCTCACATTGCATCAGACAATGGACAGCAACTGTTAGAAAAAATCGAAACGTTAAAGATTGAGCATCACATAGAAGCACACAAAAACGGACATGCAAATGGACATCTTTGCACAGGGAATGATATCAATAATAAAACCAAAAGGAACGGCTTGGCGAACGGTTTTCGTAAAGAAATGGTTCAAATCCCCATGCCGGAACTGGAGCGACTTCAGACACCTCTGGAATGGTGGAAGACTGGTGTAGCTTTCCTTTATGCAGTTTTTTGTTTTCTACTCACAACAGTGATGATTTCAGTTGTTCACGAACGTGTGCCTCCCAAGGAGGAACAACCTCCTCTTCCAGACAAATTTTTTGACTATTTTAACAGGGTAGAATGGGCCTTCTCCATTTGTGAAATCAATGGGATGATACTTGTAGGATTGTGGCTTGTTCAGTGGGTGCTAATGAAATACAGGTAAGTGCAAACTGCGATCGGATTTAATCTCTGAAGCATGCTAAATGTAATTCTAGTTAATCAAAAATACAGTATATATGAAATATTTGTGAATTCAAATAATTCCTCCTTTCACATTCCATAAAACAATTTCTAATTGTAATTCTAGTTATTCATAAATACAGCATATATGAAATATTTGTATATTCAAATAATTCCTCCTATCGCATTCTATAAATCTATTTGTTTGGTTATCAAACCATACCCTATGACAAATAATTAACATAAACATGACTGTAGCATCATTGCTAAGGAATGCCAAGAAATTTGAAGTTACTTTCCAAAGTTTAATAAGATATTTGGGAATTGGGAGTCTCCATGAAGATCTTTGTATTATGATGACAGTTTTAGGAAATTGAATAAAATACCATTTAAAGTGTCATGATTCAGATTTTTAATATCTGAAGCATTAAAAATGTAGACTTGACATCAACTGTTTCTGCAAAATCTATGGATATAAATGCAAAAATTGCAAAGTTTCAAGTGAATTTAAAGATTGGAAGATATTTTCTTCTCTACTCTCTCTGCCCTCTACCCCCACCACACAAAACACACCACACACACACGCACACATATAGAAATACACTTCCATCAACAGCAGCTGATTAACCAGGGATTAACCTTTTTTTAAAAAAAAGGAAGACTAGGATGAATGCTTGTTTGGTTTTGAAAGGGATTGGGGATTATAAGGATTAGTCATAGATGGTTGAACATTATGGTTCCAGTCCAATGTAAGGAAGCAGGTTAGGGCTGTGTAAAGTGTAATGTTGACTTAATATGCTGTAGTGTTTGTATGTTTAGATGATTTAGGTATTACGGTAGATTTTTGAAGAGTTTTTCTTAATCTTTAGCTGTGGCTGCTCACTTCTGAATAAATTATATCACAACGCATCCAGAGCACTGCAAATTTTATTCAAGTGCTCCATTTGAAGCAGTAGGTTTGCAATGCTTGTTTTTTCTCATTGCAAATTTCTATCTTTAGAATCGAGGCATTTTATTCAGAAACTTTCTAATTTTACTTATTGTGCTTCATATGGTTGCTAGTATGAGAGAAAATATTGTATATTTGACTGGTGTGGGTGTACTACATTTAGCCCTGGTGTCTCTAAATCAGGGGAAGAAACAGCTAGCCAGGCTGTTTCTCCAGAAGTCTACATATTTATATACTGTTAGTATGTTTGTGGGGGCTAGATAAGGATAGGATCAAGCTGGGCTGCCGTACCTTTCATTGATGGAATAGCCGGCCTGCATTCGCTATCTAGGTCACATATGTGTGGTATCTAAGCGCTGTCATCAACTGCAATGCTATACAAAACATTGAATGTTAGGGCAGAAACTTGAGGTTATTCACTTGGAGGTTTGGTAATTTTTGCATTGATGTCACTCCAGTTTTGCAATAACAGTGGAAATTAAGTAATGAGGGATTACTAAAGTGCTTAATGAAAATATATGTGCATTGAAGTATTATGGAAATCATATGAACAATATTTGTGTTAGTTGAATGTAGCATTAAAATATATTAGTTTTAATTCAAAAGTTTTAATGTTTTTTTTAAAAAATCAGATCCATTGTGGGTCGCAGATTTTTCTTCATAGTTGGCACGCTTTACCTGTACAGATGTATTACAATGTATGTTACAACACTTCCAGTGCCTGGCATGCACTTCAACTGTTCTCCAAAGGTAAGTTCTGATCAACATTCTACAACTGAGAACAACTAAATACAAGTTCTTACCTCTTGTAAAGGAATGTGTAGATTGTTATATTGCTAGGTTTAACTGTTTTCACTGTTATAACTAAGCCACAATATTTTAAACATTTTATCACAACTAATGAAAAGGTATCTTCAATAACAACAAGAATCATTGTTGTATTTGATATAGCACCATTTACGTTAAAAGGACATCTCAAGGCACTTTACAAGACATACTGTGAAGTGAATGTGTATTTTGTAGGCAAACACCAAATCTTGAATATTTATAAATAGTATGTACATTGGAATCCATTCAACTTTCTAAAAGAAGATGGAATATTTTAAAACAACTCTGTTAGGGTTCTTCCTGAGTATTTAAAACTAATTTATTCAAACAAGGATGCCCAAATTATTTACTGTGCTTAGGGAGACTGTTGAGATTTATTGCTGCCGGTTTATTTCATGGTGACATTCGACTCAGATTATATCTCCTGTTGATCAGGAAATTATTGTTTTTTATTTCTTCACTCATCTGAGTTAAAGGTGGTGTGTTACTGAATGAAGTCTAAGGAAACATTATTCTTAAGATTTATCCAGGGCTTGGGACGTCAATTTGCTTTTTTTTAAAAAGAGTAAAATAAGGTAGAATTCTAAAAATGTTATGTTAATCAGAGGTGATGAAAATGTGCACATTGACTTTTGTGTATATTAAATATTTTTACTGTTCTATATGTTGAGTACAATGTGGCATGGAGTTATTTAAAGTTTATCTACTTCCAGAAGGGCATAGAATTACCAGTACTCAGTGAAGACTATTCTATAGGGAATTACAGTTTGTTGCCTTGTACCATAGCAACCAATTTGCTGTATACAGTTACTCCATTTTTTTCCCTCTTTAAACACATTAATCTTACAGTGGAATGCATTTACAGGCTTCGTGTAATCTCAAGATTATCTTGGTCATGTGGAAATCCTATAAATATTTGAACTGTATCATGCTGATTCATTTAATCCTAGCAGTCTTGTAGTCATTTACACTCATTGAGTCTCATAGAAATCCATTATTTTAACGTTGCTATTTCAGAGGTTTACCCACTTTTGTTAGACATGGTTACCTGACACTATTTATGCTTTATCGTTGAAGTGCACAAGTACCATGTAAATTGCTGCTTAAGAGACACCATGGGATTATTACCCATCAGAATAATTAATTGATTCCTGTGGAGTATAGTCGCAAATCTGCATGTGATATTTTAAAGTATAAATTGAGTTTGGTTATTTAAAAGTACAGTGTTATGTGTGCATTTAATCAGAAGGTCACACAAAATCTCAAAATCAGGAGTATGCCATGACTTTACAGCAAGGATATTTTCAAAAGTGCTTATCTTGTATTCAGTGAAACGCTTGTGATTTGATTTTGAGTGGTTCTATGTAAAGGCTATTGGGGAATCCATAGCTACAGTTGCTCAAAACATACTGTCACCACACCACTATCTTGCTGAAGAGCAGTGTTCTAATGTTCTAATTATCAGGACATTAACTGAAACAATTTATGAATTGAGCATCTTTGAGGTAATTATTGAAAATTCTAGAAATGGTATGCAATTATATTTCACGTTCTTAAAGCATAAATTAATTATTTTACGAGGGTTTTTTAAATATTAATTTTCAATTTGTGGGCAGGCTGGCTCAAGGAAAGAGGTAACATTTTTATGGCTTGTCATTTTTCCATGCAAGACTTAGGCCATTTAAATTTGGCTCGTAGGGTCAAAGGTGATTTTTAAAAAAAAAATGCATATTTGTTATCAAGGTGAGGAATGTTAGTACAGTATTGGGGAACAAAAACATTTCCATTTTTGATGCCAAGTATCAAAATTGAGCAATCCCTGGTGAATAAAACAGTTAGATGCAGATTAAAGCTTCCTTCTGCTCCACCCAATAATTCGAACCCGGCTTCCGAAGAGCATCGCTAAGTCATCTGGGTGGAGTTTCATTCATGCCCACACCAGCTGTCCCTATTGCCATTTACCTGACTTTACGAGATTCTATTTGATAACAAAATGCTGAAGGCAGAACTTGCATTCTTGCAGATATTTGAAAGGCCACATTGTGCATGGTGGTTTCATTGGCCAATGAATGTGTTGAAGTAATAATTTCTTATTAGCAGACTGTTTGGTTTACCAGAACTGCTTGTGCCCTGAACAGTACAGGTTTAAATGTTTTATGCAGTTTGTGCTTTTCACTGCTATGACATTTTGGTTTTCTGTGCAATTGAAGTGGACATAGAACTCTAAAGAAGCCTTCTGTAAGAATATTAATTTAAATTGTACATATTTAAGATTTTATTATATTTTGAACTTGGTGAATTGTGCATTTTGATTTAAATTTTCTCATTATTTTGCAGCTGTTTGGAGATGTAGAAGCACAGATTAGAAGAATTATGAAGATGATAGCTGGAGGTGGACTGTCAATCACAGGAGCGCACACCATGTGTGGAGATTACCTGTATAGTGGGCACACAGTTATGCTAACCCTCACCTACCTATTTATCAAAGAGTGTAAGTTTTATTCTACAGAAAATTATGTTTGTGATAAATGTAAATTAATGTTTTGCACATTCCACAGTAGACCAAAATAGACCAAACCAGCACAACAGGTCTAAAAGCTGGGATCTCATGTACTTAACAGTTTTGAAGATGTCTTATCAATGAAACAGATTTTCTAATTGGGTGTGGAATAAGTCCTTCAATTTTTAGCTAGTTTACTACCAATTCTCCTTGGTGCATCTTCATTGACGCAAGCACGTCTAGCTGCACATTGACCCAGCGGTGCATTGTTAATCCATCACGTCACCATATAAAATAAAACTAGTCCCTTGGTACACGGCATCACTTATCTGACATTGCTAGTTATAATGGAAATCTACCCTACAGATATGAAATGTCACTTGAGTTACTTCCCAAGCAACAGAGGAACATTTTTTAGGCCCCGGAGAACAATGTGCTGCATTGATCGCTTCTACGTGAAAGAAGCTTTCTTGACGTACTGCCATACTGAATTATTGAGTTAGGGATGAGTAGACCTGTGACAGAACAGTGATGATGCTGTTGCCAATAGATAGTGGTGCTGGTGAATTGTCTTGGTTTATAATATCCAGATATTCCCTCATTTTAACAAGAAATGGAGGGGTTAAGAGTTCAGGGCTTGGGAAGGAAGGGGGTAAGAAAGAGAAGATGGTTCAGAGTATTATGCAAAATAAAAAAAAAATGACCTTTAGATGGGTTTTAAGAGGGAAAATGGGATATAGCAGTAGAAAGAGAGATCTAAATAAACTGTCAAGCCACTAAATAATAATTGGCAACTGGTAACGATAGGCTTTCAAACTGATCCAGTAGATGGATAGCAGCTTGTAGAAATGAACAAGATTACAGGAACTAGCAAGGCGATAATCAGAGGAAATTAAATTTTCCAGAAGTGAATTGGTTAGCTCGGGGACAACGAAAAGGGAGGGGTGAACATAAAAGAATTTTCAGGCATAAACACTGGCTACATCTTGACACATGTGATTTTGTTGTCATGTAGAAATTAAATTTGCCATGGCAGATGCTAAATTAGATTTAGTGCATCAACTGAACAGTGACTTGGAAGTGGGTAAACACTTGGGCTCTAGTGATAGTTCGATTTGATACAATATTAAAAAATAAAATCAAAAGTAATAGTACAGGGTTCCATGGATTTAAGATTATCAGGTTTTGAATCTATGAGAAGTGGAATTAAATGGGAAATTAAAGTAGAAAATAAAACAAAACAATTGAGATATTTAAAACAGATTTAGGGGATTTAGGTGGCAAAAAAAGAGATCAAGCATGGCAAAAAATAATATGTAATTGGGGAAAAGCTTGAGTGATTATATTTAATGCAAATGTATTCATTTAAAGAATACATATGATCTGAAAGAAGTGAACATGGCTTTAAAAGATGTAGTCCATATCTCATGAGTCCAATAGAATTTTTTTAAGGAAGAAATTGAAGGAATGAGTGTTATCTAATATACGTATTTCTGTGGCTTACACATCAAAATTGAGCCAATTAATTTTACCAGGATACAAATATGGATCTCTGATATTTTTATTCGCTTTGTGAAAAGCTGAAATTCATTGAAGTGGATCTATTAGGATTTTATGAACATTAGCAGATTAACAGACTGAATTAAAATCCAAATTACAGATAACCGCCCATTATTGCATGTTTTAAACTGAATTAAAGCCCTTTTGACTGTGATATTGTTATAATGATGGATGTAATGTTACACTGGTGAAAGAATCATAGCGATACAATGGGTGCATTACTGCATGGGTGTGGTAAATTTGTGATGGTACTTATTGTTAGTTATATTTTATGGCAAGGTAAATATGCAGGAGCTGTTAAGCACCACAATAGTCCAAGTATTTAAATTTAGTACAGAGGGGAATTTCTCAATTGATGGTCCTAATTTATGTATGTTTTTCTTTCTCTCAGATTCTCCAAAGCGTTTTTGGTGGTATCCCTGGATCTGTTGGACTCTCAGCATCGTTGGAATTCTCTGTATTCTTCTGGCCCATGACCACTATACTGTGGATGTGTTAGTAGCATATTATATCACGTCCCGACTTTTTTGGTGGTACCATACCATGGCCAATCAGCAAGTAAGTCATGGAATCAGTACACCATCGCTCTCTGTTTGTCTTGTTCAATAGTGTTCGTTTCAACTCTATGTGAAAAAAAATCACAACCAGCGATATAATGGGTCATGTTCGGCAGCTGGCTCTTCAGCGTTCATTGCGCATGCGTGCAGAAAAGTGAAATGTCAGTAAGAGGGTGTTGAAGATGGAGCAGGGGCAGAAAACCTATCAGGTTTTATCTTCCCTAGTCCTGGGAAGCAAGTCCAGCCCAATTTAACCTCCTTGCAGCCATAGTTGAAACCAACAAACTCAATATGGACTGGAATTTGAACCAGTGAGCTCCTGGTCTGTCAGTTCAACTACACTATCGGGGGATGCCCCATAATTTGTTTTTTAAACTAGTAAAAAAAGACACAGCCTCTGGGTAATAGAGAAGCAAAGGTGTAATTTTGAGAGTATGTATAAATGTATGAACTGTTTAACTGGTAATATCGGTTTTAGTGCCTCAATATGTATAGATTATTTTCCTACGTTACAGTGCATTTAATCTATAAACGCTAACACACATAATTATTTCCTATCTTTTAAGGTATTAAAAGAACCCTCCCAGAAAAATTTTCTATCCAGAGTGTGGTGGTACAGATTCTTTCGGTTTTTGGAAAGCAATGTTCAAGGGATTGTACCTCGCTCATATCAATTGCCATTTTTGTGCTCATCGATCTCACAGTTCTTTGGGAGACAAGTTAAATACAGCAGATTAGTGAACGACACATAACAGCAGGCAACATGAAGGGACTGTGCAAGAGTGCTGAAAATAACCCTTGAGCTGATGCCATAGTGAACTTTTTGCTGGTTCATGTCTTGCAACATTTACTTAAGTGTTCCAATTAACTGGTCAGCACTGTGATCTTTCCAAAGGACTAAATAGAACACAAAAGATTGACATGCACTGTATATTTTTTTTTGTTAATTGTCTGTCTGTCTTTGTGTATGCCATAAATACAAAATCACGTTCCATTATATCTGATATTAACTGCATCAGTGGCAATTGTATTTTGTCTGCTAGTGATTTCTTTAGGATATGTGTGCACAATTTTCTGGGAATAAATTGTATTTTT
This sequence comes from Callorhinchus milii, assembly GCF_018977255.1. Classification (NCBI taxonomy): domain Eukaryota; kingdom Metazoa; phylum Chordata; class Chondrichthyes; order Chimaeriformes; family Callorhinchidae; genus Callorhinchus; species Callorhinchus milii. The sequence goes on along the minus strand of NW_024704748.1, from coordinate 18,989,675 downwards.
ACAATCAGATATTCATCTTTAATAATTGTTGCCCTAAAGACTGGGCTTAAAGCCATTTTCCTAGAAATATTTAGCTATTAAAGGCAGTTGGTGAATGTAAGGATTGGGTTCGATTTGTGAACTTCGTGCATGCTGCAACCAATGTGGCAAAAGACAATTTTAAGTGCAAAAATGTTTTATAGCAATCATTCTTGTTATTTTTGTCAAATGAAAAGTGGCAGTGCAAAAAAAATTCTACTTAGCGTTTTGAAGTGATTTTTCAAGTGATTAAAAAGTATTAAGATATAATGGTGGATTCCAAAACTCGCTCACATTATATAGCAAGAATGAAATCAGCACTGGTTGGAAATTTTGACTGGTATTGTTTGTTTTATAGTGCCTTTTCTTGTCCTGATTGTATGGTCAGTAGCTGGTCTGAGATGCTGTATATGGAAAACTCAAAAACCTAAATGTACGTTACCCAGAAATATTGAGTTAATAATTAACTTTTGCAGCATTGCAAAATGTAAGCTCTACAGTGAGCAATCTGTTTTGTAGTGAATGTTTGTGCATTCTGTATGTCTTAAATACTTTTGAGATATTCGGTGCAAAATAAAATGGTAATGTTCAATTCACTAATTGTGGGCATGTCCTATTAGCTATATTACTGTACAGGTAAATTATTTTATTATATAAATGGGAAGTACTACAGAGCAAATATAAGTGTTGTTTCTCAACTTCCTTTTTATAGATTTTGCATTTTTCTTAAATATCAAGTCATAACGTGAAAGCAAAAAAAAATTGAATTTATGTGCAGTGGCACTGGAAAATTATCCATGTTTCAATGACCCTTTAGTGGGTAAATAATCAACAGAGATACTCTATTTCTATAAATTTTATTATATTTCTGCAAATAATGCATGTAGTCTTTAAATATCACCAAAATCAGATGTCTAGTGAAAAGGAAACCTCTACTTGCCAATGTGAGAAATAAATAGTTTTTTAATCGGAAAAATATGATCTCCATCTGTATTTTATGTGAGAGGAGTTCTTTTCTGTAGTTTTGTGTATACACCAAGGTGATATTTGTATTGTAATATAATTATGGTGAAGGATGGACAATAAAAAGCTTTAAATGTAAATATTTCTTTGATTAGTCTTGCTGCTTAAATTGTCATTTATTTATAAAATAAAGCATTGGTTTTTCAAATGAATTTTTTTTAAAATCTTGACTTAAAATTCAACACACGTTTTTAATTTTTCATTTGTTTTAGCAAATTGGATGAATGTAACAAACAGCATCTCTCTTCATAAATTGCTCCATTCCTGCTGTTCTGTTTGAATATTTCTATTGAGGCTTGATTCCATGTGAAATAAGGAGAGGACAGGAAACCAGCCAGGCCTGACCGCAACTTATTTGATGGGGTTAGCAATGATGCTCTTTTGTCAATGAATAATTGTGAACTTTTTCCAACCATAATAATAATGATCTTTGCATTTGATATAGCACCTTATCACGTCGTCGAGACGTCTCAAAGCGCTTCACAGGATATGTAAGTACAGGATTGACTGTTTTATCATGGGCAAATCGGGGCAGCCATATCCCACAAACAGTCATGGAGTGAGTGACTAATTTTATTTGGGGGATTTCTTGGCCATGATGACACTGGGAAAAACTCCTTTCTTTTTGAATAATGCCGTGGAATCTTTAACATCCACCTGAACAGTCATACAGAACCTGAAGGATGACACCTCTGACAATGCAACGCCCTCCCAGCACTGCTTTGGAGTGAGTGGTACCTTATACTATGCAATTCCAAGTCTTGACCTGGGGCTTGAACCCACATGGCCTCATTCAAATAATCAAGCTTGAACTCACAATCATCAGTATTTTTGGAAGGTTCATTCCTCTGTCCAGTTTACAACATGAACATGTTGAGGGTTTAGTCTCCTCCACCCCATTAATTTGTTATCTTTTTAATAAATATGGTTTATTGGTTATTCACTAAAACCTTTTCTCTGCCCTTTCTGATATAAGGTTGATCTGTACTTGCTACTTTCTGCATTATACCCCTGCTTATCTGAACTCAAATCAAATAATCAATTAATTATATTTTTAACCAAACGTGATTCTTCTCAATTCATTTAATAAAACCCCATGCAAAGAAATATTTGAACATGATTATTCATGTAACTGCTGAAAATCTTTACCTAATTTTGTACTTTGACTTGCTTCTCCCTTAGTTCAACATTTAAGATGAAGTGCTTTTTCTTACGTGTTGAAGATATTTCAACTTCAAGGAAAAACTCGAGGCAAAGCAAAAAAAAACTCCACAGCAATCTTTTTAAATAAACCAACTTGACAAGATAAAAGGTTTTATATAGAGAGAGGGCCAGTCTGCTCACCACAGACAATTGGCAATTGTCTGCTAGCTCAATAAATCAGATGACTTCTCTGACATTGTGGAATCATTACATACTGTTTCACCTTCATCCATGGATGAGTTTGACTTCTAACGCTTTTATCTTATACTTGGGTTTTAGTTGAAATAGTTTAAAACCCCTGCACGACAAGAGACAATTTAGAGATGCAATGAATGTGTCTTAACTAGTTGACTCCGTATGTTATACTTATTTTGATGATTGTTCTCAGTCTCTCAGTTTACCCTGAAGGCATTTTGCATTGTGTCCACTTATCTACACTGTTTACTGATCCGCAAAGGGACCAGTCGCAGTTAGTGTGGAATTTATTTGGCTCTCTGCTGCACTAGATCTGGCTGGTATCCAACGTGGAAATGCAGTATTATTCTTCCACAATTTGGATATCCCTTTAAAAGATTGCAATAAGTTTAAAAAGCAAGTGTCTTCACAACCAAGCATATGATTGCATAGCCTGTCTGGCTATATGCAGTTCATTGTCCTCCATGCCAAATTGCACTTAGTCTTGTCAAAAATGATGACCTGTCATTTTATAGCTAAATCAAAATCTGTCATTTATAGACAAAGCCACTAGGTGTCATTGTTCTCCATAATGGGATGTGTTACTTTAAACTGACTACGCCTTTTGCCCGGTTATAAATTGGATAATCAGACTCCATTTTAAAGGGAAGCAATGTTTAAAAAAACAACTGTTGTGTCTCAGTGAAATAGGGCAAGGCTTCATTACATTTAGTAAAATGTAGCCACTGTGAAAACAAGAACTCAAGAGATTTTATTGGATGAAAATGATATTTTCACTGTTTATTACTGAGTACACAATCTTTTCTTTGATTTGGCAATCCTTGGTGTGTGTCAATTTCTGTTAGTTTGTGTTTGCTGTTTGCCCACGGCCAACTTTTTTCTGCTAACGTGAGGAAATTCGGAATGCAATGATTACACAATTTGGAAGTAAGAAAGACCAGACTGCTCAAGTGAGGTTAAACTGAAAAAAACACATCTTCCACTGTGTTTATACTGCAGGGAGTGAGGCTCCATTATTCCCAGTGGTGTAAAAATATAAAAACAACCGATGTCTCAGCTACTTATCTCAAATGTGTGTTATCATCGTAAACATTTTTGTTGCTGGTCTATGTTTAGCATATGCAGCGTTAATTTGAGACTGTTTATCTGTCATACTATATGAGTGACTCATATTTTCCTATTTTTTAATTTCTAATTGTGTTTCAATTGTGTGTCCACTTACATGTGTTATGTGTATGTAACTCAATCTCCAATTTTACTCTATCTCTTCCCCCATCTCTCTCTTTCTATGAACTTTGCATGAAATACAAGGGACTTACACAGCGACAGTTAATGTTTTGCACAAGTGTATAGAGTTACACCGACAAATCTGTGTAAGATATGAGTATCAACAAGTAAAGCAGAGCATGATTATGTAGTTTGTCACTGAAGGAGGTGAAAAATGCTGTATTTTGTCCTCTTGAAGTTAAAACTTCTGTTTGCTTTTCTCGTATTTGGATAGGTTACAAGAACTCAAATCAAATATGGAATTGTTCTAACATGAGTTTCTTCACAATTACTATTGAGAGAAAAAAAATGTCTTTGTTTTGGCTGCTAAATGACTTGGCTATTATTACTGAGACACATGTTACAGTGTGATCGATCACAGATGTTATGTATTCTTGCCAAGTATCAAATTTCCATTTAAACCAATAATGAAGGATTGAAATGAACTCAAAAAAAGTCAATGACTTTGTTTCACTCTTCAATGTACTATAGTAATTCTGTGGACATTTAAAGCACATTTGAAGCATAATTTACGTTCTCTCAGTAAGAAAAATGCATGGTGCAAAGTTTTGCAGTATACTGTAATTTGCTTTTTTTTAAAAAAAAACTGCTGTAATCTATAGAATTAATGATGCAATTTGGGTAGTTTAGAATTGTATGCCATCTAATTGTTTTTTTTACACACAAAGAAGCTAAAATATTTTATGATAATTACAGTGGGTAAATTAGCTGTTACATGACAATCCCCCATGTGTGTACATACATAAATCATGTATGTTGAAGGTAAATCATTGGCAGTCTGGGATCCTGTAAGTCTGGGATGGATTTGAGTCCCAAGTCCTGGTAACAAAAGGCCAGTGTTACCTATTTTGGCACCCAGTCTTCTATTATGAGTATTTTCATCCCCTCTCAATTACTTGCCTTAAATCGTTCTCTTCACCGAACACAATCTTTCTTGATTTCTTCCAGTGATCGACTGAACTTGTTTTCTCTGACTTTGACTCTCCTATTTCTTCCAAGTTCCTAATAAGCCACCATAAATGCTATTTCAATTCCCTGCTTCTTACATTGACGCATGGTTCCCCGTCTAACTTCTTATTTCCTGGAAGAAATACCTTATTTTCCAAATAATTTCCCTTGTTCTTACTACCTAGACTTTCAAAACTCAAGTTTTTGATTTCCTAATTACAGAGAATGTGTGCATGAACCCAATGCAACACTGACTTTTTTTTATTAGTTTTATTGGTTGAAGCAAATTGACCAGAGATAGGCTTAACGCATGCCAGTGGAATTTTGTACTTTCATTAAGATTGCAATATACTGTATAACACAGAAAAATTGCTGAACAGACTCAATATATTGTCTCATTGTACCAGATCTTATCTGAGGTGCAAAAGAACAAACAAGATAAATTCAATGTCGTGAAAAAAGAAACAATCTCAGGATTTTAGCTTATTATTTGAATTCACATAGTTACAGTATTAAGATGTAAAATACAGTTTAACTTTGTTCTGTTACAGTATTCACATTACAAATTATATAAATGTGTCATAATTCTGAAAAGCTGAAAACTATAGGCTGTAGATAAGAAGTTTCTAATTATAATATTATTACAAAATCTTATCATATTAATCATGGTACAATGTTCAGTCATTTGTTGGAAATATTCAGTAAGTCTCTGTCGGACACAAAGGACTGACTCACAGAAACCTCCGGTTTAAAGTAAATAGGTTAGTTTTAAGGTAAGATTATGACTGATTAACATGAGTTTACTTTAGACATTGCCAATGTGTTGTATTTTGACTTTTAAATAAGTCTCACTAGTTTACTTTGAAGTAATTACAGGGTAACTACTAACACATTAATGGATATTTTAAAATGTACTTAATAATAATTACTTGAATTGCTTTTTTATTAAATGCTTTCTAAATTTATTATAGTTATTGTTTTAGAACAGAGCTTCATTTTGACTTGAGGATTTTCAATTCTCAGTGACACTACAGTATTGTCCATAACATAAAAGATTATAAATCTGTAAGATGACTAGTGTTGTGGTTTTGCATGTGGATTTTCTATATAGCACAGTTTACAGAATGTCATACATTGATTTGTTTTGTCAATTTATAAACCGATTTAAAATAGTTGTTAAATGAGGAGAAGGTGAGGAGAAATCTTTTCACGCATTGAGTTGTTCGGATCTGGAATGATTTGGATAGTTCTTTTCAAAGATCAGTGCACGATGAGCCGAATGGCCTCCTATGCTGTACAAATCTATGATTCTATGATTTCAGTTTTATAATCTGTTTGTGAATAGATTCTATGCTAATGACATAATCTGTTAGAATTGCCAGCCCACTTTCACATTAAGGATTTATTTGGAACCCTCTTGCTTGTTCCCTTAATTCTTGGTTAAAGGTCATTTTAACTTAATTTGAAAGTTTTGATGATCTCTAAGATTGCCAGAAACTTGTTTTCATATTTATTTCATGGGACCCAACAACAGAAAATGTTAATACCTATTAAAAGGCTGTGATGTAGAAAGAAGGATCATAAAAGAAGGTAGTCTGGTTACATTAGCTTACAGTTAGTTTTGTACTCCTCCATTTAGCTGCTCATAGTTCTATTGAATATTATGGCACTTCCTAGGCTTTAATAAGAGATGTTATGAAAGAATACTTCCACACTTTAGAAACAATATCAGTTTATAATTGTGCTATTGTAATCCCTTTGCTGGGGTCTTAACAAAAAACATGTTGTTTCGATCATTGCATCTATCAAATGTTATTTTGACAGGCTTGTTCTGAAAATGGCTCGCAGAACTAGATGTCATTGCACATCTCTGGAGTCTATGCTTATTGTTCTATTTCTCCTGATGACATGTGTGACTGTTGGAATCCTTGCCATTTCCTTTGTCAAAGATCAATCATCATCAAATGAAAATTCAAGTAAGTTGAAAGCATACAGCTGTTATTAGTGTTGTGCACTGTATATTCTTTTGGACAAAAAACATCTAATGAGCAATACATTGGCTGTTTTTATCAATGAAGCCGATAGCCATAAAATGGATGGCCTGTCTTGTCCTTACTAGAAGAGTTCCAAATGTCATTCTGAACTTTGGTAAAATATCTCGGAGTTCCGCTCTCATAACAACAAATTACATTTATATAGCGCCTTTCACATTGGATGGATGTATCAAGATGCCGGACAGTTAAGAGTTTGCAGCTGAATTGGGGTTGGAATCAAGAGGGTAGGAGGAGTGAGGGTGGGAGTGTGACCTAAGGCACGGTCAAAGAGGAAGCTCTTGAATCGTAGATTAAAACTGCAAATTCTGGGAATATTTAAATTATTTAAATCCCAAGAAATACTATTGAGTGAGCTAACAGATCAGTTTCCAGAATAGCAGTTTCAAATGGCTTGTATTTTGTTTCAGATATGGGAAAAGAAACAATTCCAGTATCTTCAAGCCAATATAGGATTGGTGTTGGTCGTGCTGACTGTACTGGGCCAATAGCAGATCTTCCCTTGGTTGGTGAATGATATCTTTTACAAAACGTGTTACTCGTTTATTTTTTAAAATTTGTTTTGTCAATGACATTTCTGTTTATCAGAAGCATGATGAGTTTATTGAACAGACCAAAGCCTGAAGGCTTTGTAAAATAAAAGTGCAGAAATCTATTTTTAATGATCTCGGCTTTACCTCCCTTGTGCCAATAGCAGGGTTGTGTTTACCAGGGCTACACAGTCCTGCTAAAATAATAAAGATTACAAACCATGAAATGGAAGTAGTTATACCTGATGTTTGAAAAGGGACTTTTTCAAGACAAAGTGTAGTGTTGTTTCTTTAATGTTTGCATTGATATTTTAATGACCTCGATTAATTTGTTAATGTAATAGATGTTATAAATATGCTATTACGTATGCTATTAATTAGTGTTTGATTGTGTGTAGATGGGATACGCTAAACCAGGCCAGAATGCTGCAGGGCTCCACACCCGGCTGTACAGCAGAGCTTTTATAGTTGCAGATTCTGATGATTCCAAGAGAGTTGTATTTGTCAGTGCTGACATTGGGATGGTATCTCAGAAACTCAGGTTAAAGGTAAGTCTGGAGCTTAAGGTACCAACTTTCACAGAAAGCAGGTTATGGCTCTTGCCTAGGGCTGCGTTAAAGGAGTGGAATGCTGACCTGAACAAATTGCTTACAGTTATTTGAGAGCCAAGAACTTTTAAACTTCTTTTTAAAGTTTTAAAGTTGGCTCGGAAATGACTAGATTAAAACATTCAGCTGTTCAAATCATGGCTTGGGCTGGGGATAGGGAGTGGGTGATAACACATAACATCCAAAGTCAAAGTTAAACATGAAGGGCCAATCCAAAGCATCTATTAGAGGAAAACAGATAGCTTCAGGCTGGGTTTAAATTGTCCATGGAGTGAAATAGTCAAACATCACCACAGAGAACTGGGAAGAGTAACACTGGTAAATGATCTGGGAGAATGGAAAATATATCACAAAAAATGAGATTCACTAACGTAGCCTATTTACTAAAATAGGAGTGGAAGCATTTATGGAATGAAAGCATTATTTGGTGTGATATAGCACAAATACACTTCTGAAGAGACATGGATAAAGTAAGAAATCTGGGGAATCCCTGGAGATGTATATTTTAGAAGCAAGTCCTTTGCATTTGTCAGTCCATTGGTTAGTGTTTTTAGTGTTGTCGTTTTTCTGAGTCTGGCCTCCTCCTCGTCCCCCGAGTCCTCCGCTCCACCCTCAGCAGCCGTGCCTCAGCCACTATGCCCTGAGGCTCTGGAACTCCCTTCCTCACTCCCTTTGCCTCACTCCCTCCCTTCCCATTTTTAGGTCTCTGCTGAAGACCTTTCTTTTCAACCGCGCCTTGGTAACCTTCCTCCCCCTCCCCCTGGCTCGGTCCTGGGATCTGATACTGTAAAGTGCTCTGAGACGCCGTTCGGCGTGGAGGGCGCTATATAAATCCAAGTTGTTGTTGTTACTGTATTTTAGCTTGTGACAATGGACATGTGGGAGGAGGGAGAAAGAGATAGTATTAAAAAAATCTCGGTTGATGATTTGGGACAATTTATATCAGATCAAAATGAACTTCTGAACATAGAAGTAAGGTTCACTGGCTCATACTCCTAACCTCCTGAGATACCTACAAGCTATAAACATTACTGGTAAAGAGAGACTGCTGTAAACAAGTCAAACTGCATAACACACTTGATTTAACCTTTGTTACATTCTGATAAATTTGGAGATAGAGTGGGATTATTTTCAATGCAAAAATGTATTCAATTCCTTATATATTATGCAATATATAAAGACATTTTCACCAAGCTTGTGTTATGAACAGATACTGAAATTAATTAATTTGAAGATTGATCTTTATCGGCTAGGATACAGGTCCTCTGCCAAGCTGGCTGTATTTTGCGTATCTGTGTCTTATTATAGTTCTTTCAAGCACAAATTTCAATTTATTTTCCATTAAGATTTCATTTTATTCACGAGGTAGATTATGGAACTTATTATTTATGAATAATAAGACTTCTGATTTGTCTTTTAGGTCATGGAAACTCTAAAGACCAAATATGGGAACCTCTACAGACAAGACAATGTTGTTCTGAGTGGTACTCATACCCATTCAGGTCCTGCAGGCTACTTCCAGTACACTCTCTTTATTCTAACAGGCAAAGGCTACATCAAACCATCCATTAATGCTTTAGTTAATGGTATAGTGAAGGTTAGATATTCTCTGCTTTTTATTGCATCATTTAATTTAATTGAACACTACAAATATTTTTAAGCGAATTATAATTAACTGGTAGTATTTTGTGTCTACAATATTATAAGAATTTATCATAAATTTTAATCAGATGTAACAACCATCATAATATTTTAAGAATCAGCAGTAATGGGAAACAACTCTCACAAAATGCATCATTTATCACTAATTTTGGTTAGCTTTATAGCATTATTTGTGGGAAACAGCATAACTTCAGATATCAAATTTTCATCTTTCATAAGTAAAAATAATGAGAATTCTTCATAATGTCCCATTTGTTAGTTATTTTAATTTGGTCTTTTCATACAAAACTATGACAATTCCTGACTGGGAGTATACAGATGACCTATTCCTAGACCTCAACCAATGCCACTTTACTCCCAGTCAGCAGGTGCTGTGTGAGCCATGTGGGCTTTGATTTAACTATGGGGAAGATCAACAGTTCAATTCAATATCTCCTGCTCGTGGCCTTGCTGAAATCTACAACTCACATGGTGGGATCACATATTATATATGGATCCTCCTCAGCCCTGATAAATAAAATATAATTTCCTTGATTTTTTCTTATGACCTCAGACAATTACAATTGTGTAATCTTGATCTCTGCTTGACAGTAATTACTTGAGGTATTTTAGATGATAACATTTTTCCTTCTTAGACTTCTTTATTCCACTACTCAATATATTTTACTGAAGTATTTTCCTTACAGAGCATTGATATTGCCCACAAAAACATGAAACCAGGAAGAATATTTATCAACAAGGGAGCAGTGGATGGGAGTAATATAAACAGAAGTCCCTTTTCCTATATGAACAATCCAGAGGCAGAAAGAAAGAGGTACCCAGTCAGTATAGCAGTCATAAGAAATTCAAGTCTAAGGTACAATCAGTTAGTGATTGATAGTTCCATCAAAGGGCAGAATAAAAGTTATACCAATACTGTCAACAAAGCCATTGTACCTAGTGTTGAAAAATGGGGACATGATTGAGACAGTTTTCTCCGAATTCATAAGTATTCATGTTTTTTTAGCAAGTCAGCTTTACATATTTAGACATGTAATATCAACACAGATAAAAGGATTCAAATCTATGAGTTCAGTGTTCCCTTTAATTCGCAATTATTAAACTTCCATGAGCACCTTTTTATAATTCACAAAAGCAGCACAGCTCCACCTAGTAAACTGAATAATCTTTTGCACAAAAGTATAATTAACATTAATATTTCTGCTATCCTAAAATTAAGCCTCATTTATTTAAATTATCTTTCCAAATTTGCAAACCTTCCATGCTACATTGTTTTTTGTGAAAATATTCTATTCCAGAAAATAGAAAGGAATAAAATTTCTTCTTTGTTCAGTTCTTTTATACATGAGGTGACATAATAACAGGGTGCAGCTAAAGAGAATTGCAACAAATCCAGCTGCTTCATCAGGTTGACCCCAATTGTTCCTGTAATCAAGGAAATATATGAAGAATTTGTACCGAGGCATTAACAAGCAAAAAAAACTGTTCTCATCACATGATGGCTATCAATGATAGTTACTTACATATTTCTATATAGCTCAGACTCAGAACAAAATAGCTTTTTTTTGAACAAGTATACAAAGTTGAAGAAATTATACTGTGCAATCATTCACTTAAATATGCAATCCTGTGATTGATATAGGTATAAATCAGATACAGACAAAAAACTAGTTCTACTGAAGATGGTGGATATGGATGGTCATGGGCTCGGAGCTCTCAGGTACAGCGATAAACTAATATATTAAGAGTTTGGTCAGTAGAGTTGAAATATGTTAACAGTTAAAGACTTGCATGAAATTTGCATCATGTTTTAGATTTTTTTCAAATTCCAATGGACTAGAAAAGTCTAAGCTAATGGTAATTATCATATTGATTGATGAATATTCATTAATTCAATTAGCTTTCGGAGAATGTATTGATATATGTTGATTCCTGTAGCCTTTTTTTTTACATTGGTGTGATCCCATGTTATTCTGTCCTGTTTGTTTGTCTGCAGCTGGTTTGCTGTCCACCCTGTCAGCATGAACAACACTAACCTCCTGGTTAGTAGTGACAATATGGGACACGCATCATATCTGTTCGAGCAGGAGAAGAACATGGGCTCACTGCCAGGGCAGGTTAGAATTACAAAATCATGCTCTTGATATACTGTGCTCTATAATGAAAGTATCTTCCTGGAAATCCAGTACTTATGTGTCCAACTTTAAACACGTTCTTAAACTTAGGAATATTGTAGCCTGAGCCTGAGTCTAACACTTACAAACACTTTTTACTCACTTGTTTACCTAGTTTGAAACTACAAAATGATGACCTGGTCTAACATCTCTGAGATTACTCTATGGTAGTAACCCTTTCTGGGCCAACCAATGAGTATATAAAGAGAGCCCTGACTATTAATGATGCTGGCTTGGTGACCCTCAGTGGTTTCAATGCTTGAGAGTACATTATTCTAGTAATAATGGAGGTCATTCTTGCTGATGGGAAAGTTGAAAGAAGTTGTCTTTCAGCCTCTGATGAACACGGCTACGTGAGATAACTACATAATTCAGAGGAATTTAACAGACTTCCTCAAAATTGATGAATGGAATGGCCTCCCATTCTCTCCTTGTTAAACAAGAATGGATCTGATGTGGAGCTAAGCAGAGCTCCATTTACCCGTTTGCTTGATGTGTATTGAGTCCACACCTCGTTCATTGGATCACAAAGGCTATAACAAACACCGTGGAGATTTGTCCTTCATTTTGATTCTCCGTCTGCAGTCCGCAATGTATATGTGGTTTGTAAATGTGATCCTTCCCTCCTATAACTCATAATAAATTATTGACAAAACTATAAATTATGTACATGTTATTCATGTTCCTCAATGAATAATTTAGTTTTTATAAATAGCGGTTCTTTAAATATACAATGTTTTTTCACAAACACAGTTTTCATCCCTGTCAATCACAGGACAACAATTCACTTTGTCATATGAGTAGTCTCTATGAGCTAAATAACTATAGAGACTTGTTTTTCCAACTACAGGGACCGTTTGTAGCAGCCTTCGCTTCCACCAACCTCGGTGATGTATCATCTAATACTCGGGGCCCTCACTGTGTAAACACGGGGGAATCGTGTAATAATCCTGACAGTACCTGTCCTGTTGGAGGGGTAAGTATCTCTGAGCATCAACAACAATTGATCAGTTAGATTATGGATCAGAGCTCAATAAATAACTGAAAACGATTAAACTACAGTCGACAGCAAGGGCACCCGAGTGACATTGCAGCTGTGCAATCTGTACTGAAAATATTCATCGGTGGAAAGAGCTCTATTAGTTTTGACCAATTTCTTCTGATAAAGTTATACCAGGTATAATAAAAACGATAGGACTTGCAACAACTTTTAGCATTATTTCACAGCCTTCAGATGCCAATTCACTTTGTTTGACATGAAAGGCACTAATCACTCATTCTTTCTATTGGATTCTAAATATCTTTAAACCTGGTCCAATTACTGGATTACTGAACAGTAATTCAGTGCATTGTGGCAGGTTACTGTTTATATGTCTCTCACGCAAACAAATGATAACATATACAGTACACAATACCTTGTAAAATATGAATACTGTATTATGATATACTATTACTAAAATTCAAACTGAGCTTCTTCTAAATTGTTGTGCAATATAAACCTTGCAGGAAATGAACACATGAAAATGTATTATAATACAAATATTATGTGCACCATTGAACTGATTCCTAAGGGGATTTCCTAATATAGCAATGTCAATGTCAATTTACTTTTAACCTGAGTGTTTTCATTAAATCCTTAGGTTCTTTTGCCCTCCTACACAGTAATATCATCTCATAATCAGTCAAATAATAATAAGAAATTATCACTATTTTGAAACGTATATGCTTGTTTATATAGTATTTCATAAAAGAATAAATATAAGAATAACTTTGGTATGTGCTAATGGCCATGGTTTGTGATGATGTCGTGCATTGATCTTTCTAAAATGTTGCAGGCTTCAATGTGCATGTCTTCAGGGCCTGGGAAAGACATGTTTGAAAGCACTGCGATTATTGGGCAGAATATCTTCAATAAAGCAAAGGTAAAAGAAAATCTGTGTAATTTAGCATTCTTTCAGCTAAATGTAGTTATTTTTAGGCTCCTCTTGCTCGCCTTGGATCTCTCTACGCACCATTTCTAAGGCTCCAGCCATGTTTCAATTAATTTTTTTCTCAATTCTTTGTGTTTTGGCATATTAAACAAATTGCTTATCAATGGAAATATATTTGCTTTGGATTGTGGAACCTCGCAAAAAACGACAAATAACAATGTTACTGATTTTTATTAAAGGCGTTATTTAACTGTTTGAAACCCTGTATACAGTGCAGCCATGTTATAACATACTTCTTTATTTTCAGGAATTGTCCAGAACAGCAACCAGGGAGATAAAAGGTCCAATCAACTTTGCACATAAGTGGGTTAACATGACAGATGTTACCGTCCAATTAAACTCAACACACACAGTGAGTGTTTACACTTGGATGCTTTTATTGTGTGGTATTACAAATTTTAGTTAAGAGACACTTGCAATACGATTTAATGATCACTCTCTCTTCCTTATTCAACCAAAACCTTCAAAGCCAAAAATTAGTTCATCATCTTATTGTGGGACACTGCTGGCACAGATTACCTGCTACATTTGTTTGCATAACAGTAATCACTGCATTTATAATAACTCATTGTGTGAAGGGCCTTTGATTTGTTTCAATGTGATAGGAATGGAATACTGTAATATTAATATAAATGTAAAACCTACAAATAGATTTTAATTAACCCCATTCAGGTCTATCCAATCTCCTGTGGAGTAACATCAATATGACTATAGTACTTATACTGTAACAGTCTATAAAAACAGACACCAAAACTTAATGTTTCATCTTTAGAGTGTGTTACTATTTGTAGACCAAGGAATAATGCGGTTTTAAATTACATCTTATTCATTACTTTATTAATAATAATCCTTGCATTTGATATAGCTTCTTTCATATCAGAAGGACATCTCAAAGCACTTCACAAGATTTACTGTAAAGTTTATTAGCTGTATTTTGTAGGTGAAGGTGACTGCCAATTTGCACACAGTATTGTTCTGCAAACAGCAATGAAGTGAATGATAAATTTTATCTGGGGATTATTAGCCAGGAAACTGGAAGAAATTCCCTTCTCTTTTCAAATAGTGCCATGGGATCTTTAACATCCACCTGAATAGGCAGGAGGGACCTTGGTGTCATCTGTAGGACAACAATGCAGAGCTCCTGCAGCACTGCATTGGAGTGTCAGCCTAAACTATATTAATTTAAAGTTCCGAAATGGGTCTTGAACCTACAACCTTCAGCTCAGAGGCAAAAGACCTACCAAATGAGCCAAACTAACACGCAAGAGATTACAGTATCTTTTGGGCCCTGGGGACGTAAGTGGATATCTTTTTCTCCAAACATTAGACTATATACTCTGAAAATGAGTTTACTATTTAGAGGTTGGTATTCTGGAAGGGTAAGGTTAAAGATCCTCCTTAATCTGAACCTCTCCCGTGTTCCAAATTGCAGGGTAGGACATGCAAGCCTGCCCTTGGGCACAGTTTTGCTGCTGGTACAACAGATGGAGTGGGAGCCTTTAACTTTACACAAGGTAAGTCTGTCACTGAAGTGATAACTGTGCTTCCTTTCAAAATAGAAAAACAAATCTGTGTTTCTGCAGCCCTCCTCCTCCTTACCCCAACGTTTTATTTATTCAATACTTTGCCAAATTTGCAACAATATTAAACGTGTCTTCATCAGAGGCTAAAGGTATTGTTTTGTACTGAATTGACTTAATGTGTTGTAGGAGCTGTGGAAGGAGACCCATTTTGGGATGCTATTCGTGACATGTTGTTAGGAAAACCGTCTAGTGAAATCCAGGAATGCCAACATCCCAAACCAATCCTTTTCAGCACTGGGGAAGTATGTTGGTATTTTTTTCATTTACTAGACTGCATACTCTGAAAATCAGTTAATAATGTAGGGCTTGGTGTTCTGAAAGGATGATGTTTAAAAAGCCTTCTTAATCTAAACCTCTCTTGTGATATTTTATTACGCTGAAGAGAAGACAATGCATCCAAAACCAGCAACCCCTAAAAGAATAGTTTGAACAAAAGTGCTTTGTATCTGTACTTTGGCATCATTAATGATATCACATTCCTTAAAGCTGTGGAGATAGATGTCTTATTCTGGACTTTGTAATCCTAAATCTTATACTAATCAAAATGCTTACTTGCCGCAAGAAATGTTGCATGCAACTGTTTCCTGTAGGATATGTTACTGTACCAGGCAAGAGAAAGCAGGTCTCAAGTATCGTAATAATGCAAAAATTCTTCACACGGGATATATTAGACATTTATAAATATATGTTCCTGTATATCCAGTATACAAAAATATACTCAGAGTCTTTTAGTGCAATTTTTAGAAGCAATGATAATGGTGCAATGGGATCATTACTTCAAATTCTGTATCTTCTTAAAAAATTCCAGTCATTTTATCCCAGGCTATCCTAATCATCAAACTTGGCAGAACCCGTTCTGACGAAGGGCTGTAGACCCAAAACATTGGCTCACTTTCCTTTCTCCATAGATGCTGCCTGACCTGCTGAGTGTTCCCAGCGACTTGTATTTTTGTTATCAGATTTCCAGCATCTGCAGTATTTTGTGCAATGATTATTTGAGTTCAGTTGTTCTCTAATGTTGAATTATTCTTCTCAGAATTATTTTATTTGGCATTATTGTTTGTCCATTCCTGTTTAAAACATTAGAGAGGATTTCTAACTTAGTATTCATCCATTACAGAATTTCATTATCTTTTCAGATGACGAAACCCCTTCCTTGGCATCCTGAAATTGTGGATGTACAAATTCTTACCATTGGGACATTGGCAATTGCAGCCGTTCCAGGAGAATTCACGTAGGTGCTTGCAAAATGTTTATGGAACCACAAAAGAACAAGATTATATTATCAGCTGTAATTTAATTATTTATGAGAGCATTCTACTCCACTTACTGTTGTAATACTGACCTATTCTGCAGTGTGTGGAAATTTACAATATAGGGTTACAATCAATCTCACAATCTCTCCTTGCACAAGAGACTAATTTATTCAATGTTCTGTATAAGACAAATTATCATTGTTCACAAATTAACAATAAGTGGTGGAATATCATTTACATGAGACGTCTCGAAGACGTGATAAGATGCTACATTAATGCAAGGATTATTATTATTACATACTGAGTAGCTTTTATTAGCTATCAAGAAAACCAAATATGTTTTGATTGTTTGAACATTTAGGTTTAAAATCTTTACTACAGCTCTAAAGCCTCTAAATTTTCCTCCTGATTTTCTTTTCCCAGTACTATGTCAGGACGAAGACTAAGAGAAGCTGTCAAGAATGTGAGTTTTGAAATTTTATGATTTCATAGATTTAAACTATGTATCCAAGGAGTTAGAGCTCTCAGATAATGCTGCTCACGGAAATGTTTAATAATACAGGTACTCAGTTTCGAAACACCCAGGAATCGATACATAAAAACAAACCAGCAAAGATAATTGTAGACTCAAAGGTTTAATGGAAGTTCCCAGTCCAGTACTTTTGTATTACACAATCTATTGCATTAGTTGACTCAGCATTTCCAACAATGCTTTTCTTTCTCTTCTGCATTAGGAACTTGAATCCACTGGGCTTTTGAAGGAGGTTGATGTCGTTGTTGCAGGATTGAGTAATGCTTACACGCATTATATTACTACGTATGAAGAATATCAAGTAATTAAACAGTTTATGCTTTTTTCATAGGATTCTTGTAGAGGTATAATTCATATCTACAGAGCTGCTAATGTCACGAGTAGGCTGAGATTCACACTGGAAAATAATCAGTGGAACATGCATTGAGAGCATAAACTTATCTTCAAACATATCTTTTATTCTTGCTGGTCATTTTAAGAATGCTGCTTCATTTTAATACGTATTACTTATTAATAATATTGTTAGCATTGTTTCTTGTGAGTTGATTCACAAATGCATTGCAAACTGTTGACTGTTTTTTTGAATTTCTATTTAGAACAAGATGTTCGGTCAATGGCATTTATGTTCCTACTGCAGACTAAATTACATGTTTTAATTATATGTTTTAACTAAAATGTAATACATTTTTAAAATTAGATGATCAGATCATTAACTGTTATTTTTTTCTCAAATAGATTCAACGCTATGAGGCAGCATCAACAATATATGGTCCTCACACTCTCTCAGCCTACATACAGGAGTTTAGAAGTCTAGCTAAGGCCATTGCAGAGGTGAGTTTAGACATTTTGGTTCTTTCATTTGTAAAGCTGGTTAGAAAACCTCAAAATAAATCCACAGTGGCATAAAGCTAGCAGCCAGTACTTAGGGACAACACAGATAACATAGGATTGGGGTAGGCCACTCGGCCCATTGAGCTTGTGAAGATCATGGCCGATCCACAACTCAGGATTTAGTAGGTCAATTTTACAACAATGGGATTTCTTTCAATAATTTATATTTCCCTATTATGCATATATAATCATACTAACATTAAACTTTGCTTTGATCTGCCTTATGGTTTCATAATAAATTATTAGATTTTAGCTAAAACACTGGAGCCTTGTTACAACATTGCTTCATTATAACATGAATTTGATTGTAAAGTAGCTGCACTGTTCACTGTATTATTTTTAGTGACTCCCCGACCTAGACTTATTCCCCACAAGGTTATGATTAATCTGTTCCTAATTCACAGATGGCACAATTAATACTCTCACTTTTTCAGGCGTTATACATTATGACCAGAAGGTGCAATGTATTAGTTAAGGGAAATATATAAGCTTCATTCAGGGGTTATATAAGTCCTGTCTGGCAGTCCTACATTAACCATTTGTTGTGCGTTTTGAGCAAGAAGTACATTTGATTTTGATTATTTTCTCTTTTGTGAAATGAACCTGATGAATGTTGTTTAATCACTTTGATTAAAATACATCAATGTTTTATCAAACTTTACAAGATAGTTCCAGAACTGCTGCCTCTTAATTTATTCCACTTAATATTTTACACAGAAGCTAAATAAATAGAATTAGATTTATTCTTAAAAGAGACTGGATTTCAAACTATTTCTTCTTGTAACCCATCACTCTTTATTGATGTTCTAGAATACTGTTGACCAGTTGCCTAAAGGTCCTGAACCACCCAATTTTCCTGACAAGAATCTGATCTCATTGCTGCCCAATAATCCTGTTGATAAGAAACCAATCAACACAACATTTGGTGATACGATAGTGGATGTACAAGGAACATACAGACCGGTAAGCGAAGCATGTTATTCACATATTCTGCTTCATAGATCTCATCTTCTTTACGTTCTTTTAAATTTGTAAATCTAACCGTCACTATTTATAATAATTGTATAAATCCTCCTCTCTTAAGTTTCCCTCTGATATTCTCTGCCTAACTCTCCTTTCTTGAAGACAAAGGCTCAAGTTCTATGAGGACAGCTGTCTCATCAAAGTAGCCATTCTTCACATCTAAGTTTGAAAGCGAACGTTGGTGTACTATTTTAATGTTGGGCTAAACTCACCAATGAGCTTGACTCTTTGCCCATATGACAGCCACACATGCAAACTTCCCGCAGGGTCATTAGGTGAAGGTCTCTTGGTGAAAATGTTTCCCTTGTCTTGACCAATGACTGAGAACAATGTGCTATAGCACCCTCACCTGGCTATGGTTTGCTAATTCAGTGCAGAGAAGGCTTTGGAGATGGACTGTAATGCTCAGCTACTTACCTCTTCACCAATGAAACTTTGGGTGAGCAGTTCTTTTTCCCCAAGAGATGATTTAATGAGTGGGTTATAGGGGAGGGTAGACTACATCATTCAAAATACTTCTTACCCTATGCAGCCAAACCAAAGATCACT
Organism: Callorhinchus milii; assembly: GCF_018977255.1. Taxonomy (NCBI): domain Eukaryota; kingdom Metazoa; phylum Chordata; class Chondrichthyes; order Chimaeriformes; family Callorhinchidae; genus Callorhinchus; species Callorhinchus milii. The sequence goes on along the minus strand of NW_024704748.1, from coordinate 18,970,151 downwards.
TTTCGATCAGTTATTAAAAATAATACGTTATGCAGCATCCCAAGGCAGTCCAGCAGTTTAGGCTTAAGATTCCAGGCTAGCATTCTGCTTATAATTCATATAAGCTTGATGGTTTGGGTGTTCCTTTTATAGGCATGTGGTTCATTGTCCTTGAGTCTTTTGAAGATAAGATCTCTTAATTGGCTGCTTATGCCTACATAGAATGTCTACTTTATTGCTTTTTGGTAATTAAAAAGATATTTGTGCTGTAGTCTTTGACCCGAATTACATAAGTGCTCCAAGTAACATGATTAAATTCTGTTGATAAAATATTTTGCTCATTTAAAATTTTTACGAAGATGTTTAGAATTTTAAAAAATTGAATAAGATTAATGCCAGAAAGAGGAACAGAAAAGATATAGATATGGACATGCAGACCAATAAGGCTAAATAAGGAGAAAGGAAATACAAAGCAATATGAATGCTTAAACACATTGAAGATTTTAGTATGAAGCAATTCTGTGGATCAAGTCTCATTTAATAGATACTTATATTATTACAAACAATAACACGACTAAATACATGTACACTTCTAATAGGCATCAGGCAATTCAGAAGCAAAGTATAAGTACTTGCCAAAACTAGACATGACCTAAATGAAGCTCCTTATGAGTCATTTAACTGACATCCCATCTGCCTGTTCAGATGGAAGTTAAAGTTAAAGATCATACGGCACTATTCAAAGGTTTCCACTAGTGTTCTGGCCAATGAACCTCCAGCTAAATTGGTTCCTGTCTATTCTTGGAATATTGCTTTGTGGGAATTAACTGCTGTGTTCCCCTCCAAGTAAACAGAAACTACACTTGACATTACCTGCAAAGTGCTTTGCTTGCGTTTTGACATAATTAGACACTATATCAAAGATAAGGATTATATTATTCTTGACAAATAGTACTTCGTACATAAATTTAGAGGTAATATTTCCAGATATTGCTCATACAGATAAGCTCCAGGTCAAGATAATCGAAGGAGTCATTCAGTGACCGCTATTCAGCCAGTTTCCATGTGATTGATATGGATAGTAATGTGTTCTTCCACTAAGTTCATTTTTACTGCTTCATTCACAACAATCTTTCCCACCTCATCAGATGTCATGAAATATAAATTTTGCTGCAATTTCTCTAGCAGATATAAAGACTTTAATGTATTGCAGACACAGTACCTATGATTATGCTGTGGCTGCATTAAATGAACTGTTTCTATCATATGAATTTACAATTACTTAAACAGCCCTGTTCTTTTGCTTCAGGATGCAGTTATGTTTCATTGATCAAGTAGAGGTATTTTAAGTGTGCTTTTAGATTAGCAAACATAGAATCAATATAGAGTAGTAATTTAGTTTACTATATTGTAATACTGTAGTTTAGTTTAATGTGGATCACTCTATGAATTGGCTGAACATGTTCTTCCAGCTGATTGTTAAAATCTTTTACACTTCATGGTGCCAGTAAGACCATTGAATTTATTTGTAAAGTATTATTCTTGACAAACATAAAACAGATCTGGCCAAGTAGTGAATTAATAATATAATCCTTTTTTCAGGGAGATGTTGCAGAAGTGACATTTGTGAGTGGAAATCCCAGGAATTCCGTTACTTATATGGTGAGTCACTTATGAATTTTTCCCATTGTCCTGGCCAACAATCCACCAGATAAAACTGGTCATTCACTTCATGACTGTTGTGAATCATTGCTGTGAAAAAATTGGCTGTTGTGTTTCCCTACAAAGTACACAGCCAGTGTGTTCTACAAAAAACATTGTAATATGCTTGAGAAACTTTGCATTATAAAAGTTATACTAAATGCAAGGATTATTATTCAGATACTTGCAAGGTTGGGAATATTAATGATTTCTTGAAATAAATATCAGTTTTAGGATAGAATCATAGACTTTTTCAATGGGCAAAGACTCCATCTGGGCCATGTGGTTCTTTCTAAGAGCAATTTGATCAGTTCCACTACCTGCCTTTCTCCAATCCCTTTTATATTTCTCCTTTTGGATTTTTCTTTAACCACTGTTTTTGATACAGCATCCCATATCCTAATAAGAATTTGTATAAAATGGTTTTCTTTTACCTTGCAATATAGATAGGTCTGCACAAAATTAGAGGTGGAAGCACAAAACCAACCATAGATAATTTTTTTCTGATTCAACCCTCTCTCTCTTCTCTCATGCTTACCTTAACCTTGATCATTTGCAGTAGTTATCTTTATTTGTTGGAGCAGGTGTGTGTTTTCCCGGTACACCAGCAAGTAACATTTAAACAAGGTGATGTGAGTTTAGACAGATGAAAATGTCTGTGGACGGTGAGGCCTTGTACATTTCTACTCTAGTGACTGAACAGAAAATCAATTAAAAATATCAGTCTTTAATCAATAAAGTCTTGATTCAAAATCTTTACTGTTCTGGTTGCTTTATTCTTTTCTATTTCTGGGCACAATTTGCAAGAGAGTCTATTGTGGCTGATACTCTGCAATTCCAGGTGGTTTCTGATCTCAATTTTGACTTCTGTGAAGTCAGTGTCTAAGATTTGCTATTTACACATCCATTGGGGAATGTTGCCAATTAGCCACCAATGTCAATCTGGATTTTTTTGCAAGATTGAAAATGCACAAAAATTATATTTCTACATTCTTGCCTCAAACTCTGGATTAATAGAATCAATTTGCTCTGTGACTATGGAAGTACTGAGTGAATTACTAAGGCTAGTTAGTAATTCAAATTCAAAGTAGTTCAAAATAGAAAGGTGATCACAGGCAAGGTGATTAAGCGCTCCGAGACTCCGTCCAGCGTAAAGGTTGCTATATAAATTAAGTTGTTTTACACTCTCATAAACCTTTCAGTGTTTGTGACTGGAGTCATTAGAAACCAATTTTTAAATTGATAAATATGAATGAAATAAATAATCTTGTATGGTAAATATAAATAATAAAACACCAATACTAGATTTATTGCAGCATGCATTGCTGAGATTTTGTTAATAAAATTGTAACTCCCCATGATGTTTAATAGTTTAAAATTGCTCTATAACTTTGAGTTATTTTCATATTGTGGAACAATGGATCTGTTTTCAGGCTGATGGAACATTTCTAACAGTAGAAAAATACAACAGTACTACTGGCAACTGGAATACAATGTTCAATGATGCTTCTTGGGAGACAAGGTAAGTTTCTTGTTTATTAGTTACAGCAAGACTGTAATTAAAGTTAAACCTTTACAAGGCACTTTTCTTAAATTGCCTGGTGGTTCACAAAAGTTCAATATGCTTTATTTAGTGGGTTAGTTTGAATTTTTTTTGATGACATTGATACTGTGTATTAAATTGCCCCCCCAAAAATCAAAAGGTTAACTGTAACAGTTCTGTGAATGATTACTTACAGGTAGTGTAAATTAAGGAAGGCAGTACGGTTTTCATTGAGCTTTCACTTATCATGAGAAGGAGTACCTTGCTAATGTGTGATGCACCATATAGAGTCCTGGCATAAAACTGACCTAATATAAAACTGGCTGAATAAATTCAGCTGAATTGCAGCTCTCGGGAAAAAAATCATGAGCTGGGTTGGAGGGAGGTGCTTCAAGCTATTTGCAGTTTGGACTTTCAAGGGCAATTTGAGATTACTTTAGTAAAGAGAAAGGTGATCACGTGCAATGTTATTCTATGTTTCTGTTCAGCTCAATCAAGTTACACTATGAGAAATGACTTATTTCATTAAACAAATCCTTTCTATTTGCATTGGGAAAATAACATTCTAAGTCCAGGGAGGCTTATAGTTGTGGAATATTTAAGTGCATAGTATTTTTGCAGGAGTGTTCAAATCCAGAGTTACCGCAGTTAACAGTTAACAATAAAACAACACATTGTATTTATATAGCATCTTCTTGTTGGAAGGATGTCCCATGGAGCTCAGTTAAGTATTTGTAGAGATAATAATAGGAGACTTCGTATGTATGAATAGCTCATATAAGTTCATTTGTATTTTCAATTGCACAGATAAATGTGCATGTGACTGCAGAATAGTCAGAGAAAATGGTGTTGAGTCACAGCTATTTTAGTCTCGGGGTTCTACTGGTTCCTATGTTACTTATGAATGTAAAGCTTTACAATTCACATACTCAACCTTACTCCACTTCTGAAAATATAGGGCTGCCTTAGGAAACATGCAAAATGTGTGTTAAGAATCAGTCACTTTTTTATTAATGCAATCTGCAATCGCCCGGTTGTTGTACATGGCAGAATTCATACCAAATTGGAGAGATATGACTGGAGGGAGGAGTTGTCACACCTCTCTAACATTAAACATAGAACAACAACAACAAAATTATATTTATAGAGTGCCTTTCATGTCGGGAGGACATCCCAAGGCGCTGGACAGTCAGGGGTCAGGACCCGAGCGTGGGGTAGGGGTGAGGGAAGGCAGAGAGGTGGGAGGGCGACCGAAGGCATGATCGAAGAGGTGGGTCTTGAGACTGGCCTTGAAGGAGGCAAGTGAGGAAGCGAGGTGAAGGGACCACGGGATGGCGTTCTAGAGTGTGGGGGCAGAGTGGCTAAAAGCTCGGCCACCGATGATAGGGTGGGTCGGGCGGGAGACATAGAGCAGGCCAGAGCCCGCTGAACGGAGGGAACGGAAGAAGAAATTCTAATGCTTCAAGCAAACCACCATAATAATTTCAAGAACGCAAAAACATCCGTTGCTAAACATCTGCGTTTTGGATCGTTCCACAATGTGCACATAGATACAAACAACAAGTTTGAAATACTACTTTTCAGTCCTGTAAAATTCTTTCCAGACAGTTTTGTCATCTGGAAATCTGTTCTCTGCATTTAGAAGGTCAAGTGCAGAGTAAATCATCACTGTTGAACCAAGTATTTATCAGTGGGAGATCTGTGACTTGACTGTGGTTACACCAGGCAATTTTCTTCCGATTGTTTCTGTCTTCACGGTTAGTACTAGGGTCAAAATGACAAGACATCTGCATTTTTTTGGGGCTGCTTTCTGATGTCTCCAAGTTGCTTCTCAGTCAAACCAGCAGAGGGAGCACTGTACAGAGCAAAATGTTTCATGTCTGTGTTATACATTTTATTTATTAAGATCATTTCTCAAGAGGCCAAACACATGGTAGACTGTGTGACACGTTTGAATTTGGGTAAAACAGAACAAACAGAGCTGTTGCTATAATAATGACAGCCAGAAACTGTAAGCCTTTTACTTATATCAGTTTTTATATGAAGCCTGACCTTTTTAAAAAAAACAAATCTCCAAAATTGCTATCAGTGCATGCAATGAAACTTCCCTTTATTTGTGCAAAATGTCCTTTTCCACTGTATTCCAGATAGTTTATATCCACTCATTTCCTTTCCAAGCAAAACGTTTAAAATTTGAACCATGTGGCAGAAAACCGTGGATACAGTAACAAAATGCACCCTGGGCTTACAACAGAAGAATGATATTCAAATGCAATTTCAATTTGATTATACTCTTTCAACCAAGTTTCAACCAAACAGTAGTTACAGTCATATGTGATTTTGAAATCAGCAAGTTGGTTAGTCTGTGACCTGATTAGAAGGCTGACATCTAGCTATGTAGCTGAGGCAAAACCTGGCTGTAATCTCTTGGGTAGCAGACTGGTTCTCTGACTGGCTACAGGACCACCCCCTAATTAGGATGGTTTGTGCTCTGTGATAAAATGAACTGGACTCTGAAGCTGGCTTGTGTATAACTGAACTGAAATGTTTTGATGTATCCTTACCCCAGTGGAAGAAAAAGGATTATGGAAAATTTCTGGGAAAGGATCATTACAAGCTTCAGCTTCAGGCTGTAATGATGATTTTGGATTATAGTTACCAATCTCCCTCTGTCCCCGAGCTGGTGATGACTCTTTAAACTTTGGATGCACTCTGAGAGTTCACAGATCTGAGATACAATCCATAAATTACAGAATCTATTAACAAAGCCAGTGAAGTAAAATATAAGCCATGTCTCCCAGGACACGTTTTATTAATGTGTTTGTTGAACCTGTGAAGATTCAAAACAAATTACACTCTGTGCTAAATTTGTTAAGCCGCCTGTTCAATGTTGACACCCAACGCATGTCAACTTGCAAATTCTTTTGAAAACAACTTGAATGGAAAATGGAATTCCAAACAAATATATTTCATTGATATATTTTAAACATAGAACACAGCACTGCACCCATACTCTCTTGACGAGCCATCCCCTAGTTTCTAGATCTGAACAGACATATTTTAAATTCAATCTGCTCAATTCAGTGCTTTTACAGCAGTTTAGTCTGGGATACTATCCAGTGCTTCACCCTAGGAGAGGTCAATCCGCTGTACCAAGTAATTCTGACCCCCAATATGATTCATTATTACAGTATATGCTAATGATCCTGCCAACAAGACCAGTTATTACCTTTGACTTATGCGCAAATTAATATTGGTACGACGTTAAGATGCAAAATAAATATTCCAAAAACTATCTGCAGTAAAACAAACAGATGTGACATACTCCAGAAGGAAGAGTGGTTGACAAGGCTGGTATATGTTGGTGAATCAATAGTGGCTTCTTACATACTTTGGCAGTTGCTTAGCCCTACCACTTACTAGATGCTGAACTGATTTCATTGATTTTATACTTTAAGCCATTCAAAAGAATACTGCTGACAGTTTGTGCTATTAACTCAATCCAGTTTGCTCTCTGATTAGACATCATAGATACCGAAACATTAGAAGTGAAGTGTATTTAGTGTTTTATTCTTTGCACTTTTGTTTGAATTGCTTGAATTCTTCCTGTATCTTTTTGAGTTGTCAAGGTATATCAATGATACCTCAATTATCGTGTATAATACATCTAATGGTAACACCTATAGTGGAAATATTATGACGTAAAACAAATTGTCACATACGCATTTCTGACTTATGTGGTTTCCACAAATATTACCCTGGGTGCAAAGTTAGTTTGACACAGATCAAGCGTTAATTTATTTGCTAAATCATCATTGAGTATCTTCAGTCAGTTTCAATGATAAAATAATAATAAGTAAACCATTTTCTCTTGAGGACTTTTATCTCTGGAATCTCCTCCCTTCATACATGGTATACACTGAGGACCAGATCTCTACACAAGTATTATTAACAGCCCAGTTGCTCTATCAGCTCTTAAGCAATAATTAAAATGGTTTCTTTCAAAGTATTTTAAGGCAGAGACTGAATCGATTTGCAGCACTTCCACTTTTACCGCAGTGTTGTAAATTGATGTCCCAGCAAAACCACATAGGTGGTCTTGGCACCATGGCTCCAACATGAGTTGTCATGTCTCAAACCTAACTTATACTATGTTTTCATGGTGGTTTGACACAATATAAATAAGGTGCATGGATGTGATTGTAGAAGGAGGAATGACTACTTCCACAGGTGGAATTGCTGCTGTGGGTAAGATTCTGCATACATTCAGTTTTGTACTGGGTACATAACAGCAGCAATAACAACAACAACAATAGCAAATTGCATTTATATACTGTTACGCCTTCCATGTCAGGGGTACATTTTATTTAAAGCTAGTCGATGGGCTACACTAATATAGGAATTAAATCCACCCATCCTTATCATTGATTTTCAAGGCATAACTAGTAAATTGTCAGCAACTCTGTCAGCTTAATTATTCTAAACGATTTATAGATATGATAATGGTTTAACATTTTCTCTCTGGTAAACATGGTCTATTGTCATTTAAGCACATGGGAAAACTGTGTAAAGAAAAGCAATTTATATGGAGGTGAAATGGAGTGCGCAGGGACTGGGGCTCCAGTCTCGCTAAAACACATCAGTATCATCTGTCCAGTACCTTTTGCAATATTTTTTGAATTGATGATGTCCAAATTTATTTCAGTACAAATCTATTAAAATAAAGAAAATTGAATTTGAATTGAATGTGAGGTTAGCTACCTTAGGAAATCAAATGGCTAATGTAATTTCCAAATTGGGACACTAACAAGTTTTTAAAATTAACTATGTGGAGTTTAGAATCTGAATGTTAAGAAGAAACAGGACTCAGTCTCATTCAGATACATTCCCGAAGAAGCAAACAGCTGTAAGGTAAGGCTACAGCTTATCTAGTTACAAGTGAGATGAGGGAACATGAAACAAATGTATATTTAAAGGGATAATCATAATAAATGTGGGCTGCAGACTATTGGTAGAGTACAAAAGGAAAGAGCAACCAAGGTCTCATATAATGGAGAACACTTAGCTCAGAATCCAGTATTGATTGACACATAGAGTAACACCGATGATATGAACACTGGTCATGTAACATTTTGGGCATAAAACTGATATAAGATGTTATTCTGAGCTCTGTAGGTTTTATACTCTAGCAATTGGATCCCTATCTGGCCGTTGATCAATTTAAAAAATTGTTAATATGACAAGTATCTTGGATTCCCATGTTTTCTATAGTTTTCTATGGAAATATCAATGTTAAGAAAGTCATTTCAGTCACATTTGGGTTGGGGCTATTTCCTCTCTATTTTTAGCCATTGGGAAGAATAACCGCTCTTCTATTAATATATGTTCATCGGTTTCAGCAGGAGACATGGATGTATAGATTACTTGTTAACATTCCAGCTCCTTGAGACGTCCTCCCGACGCAAAAGGCGCTATACAAATGTCATTTTGTTTGCTGCTGTACTTTCCATCCCTGCCCCCTCAGCTACCAGCATGGGCTCCCCATCATCTGTGTGAAGCACAATGAAATGTCCTCCCTCGGTGTAGGGGCTGAATAAATGTAAACTGTTGTTGAATATGTGGTGAAGCTCTTGTGTCTTTTTGGGCTATTCCTGGAGTACAAATATCCCATTTACACCAGGTATACAGCATGAACCGGAGTCAGTGTATTTTGTCTCCAGGCTGTTTGAGCAATTCCCGAGCAATGTTTGAACACATTATCACAGATTCAACTGATATTGAGAAATTGTAGCTTAAATGCTCCGTGGAACTTTACATGCTCACCTAGTTCAATGACCTGTGGCATTTATCTAGGTTAAGACTCTTATGAAAAGCTTTCATCACATACAATATTAACAGAGCCTGACAACTATTTATACAGAAACTAAGAGCCGGGTTAATCTGATAACAAATACTATCAGTATGAGTTTGCATAGGCCTCAGCAGATTAGCATTGTTCAAAATATACTTTTGAGGCAGAAATACATTGAAAATGCTGGAAAACCAGAAACGGGGAAAAAAAAGAGATTTTTGAACGAAAAATAAATGACAGAAATTAGAAGTTTCATTCCATGGTACAATATCCATTTTCAATTAAGAGCGTTGAAAATTGAACTGAGAACACAAAACACAACAGCAGCAAATATACAGTGCTATCCCCATTAAAGCATTTCATACCCTGGTTTAGTGCATGTCTGCTTATAGCATGGGTGTACTGTGGACCGTGGTTTAGTAGGACCTAAAGGTTAAAGATTGTGATGTGCAGGAAGTACGGTCAAGAGTAACTTGATGACCCAGAAGCACTGAAGGATGGCTGTTGTTTTAGCGTGCCTCATTATAACATGGGGGCTGAGTTTGTGGACCCAAACCACCATGTTGTAATGGAGTTCAAAAGTATCCTTAATCTATTCCTGAAATGATGGTTGGGTTATCTTCTCAAGCTTATTTTTTTAGGTGTTTTTCTACACCTTGTGAAATGCGGAGGAAAAACATCAGAATGCCGTTGTTTGTGACCACTTCCAGCAGTATATATTCATATATTCTGCCATCTCTTTACATGTTTATTATTATTATTATTATGTTTATTACCTTCAGAAGTTAGTTTTAACATATCATTTACATTTAGAGTGCCTGTATTTCAGAAGTGGGAATTTTCTGGACGCAACTAATGTGCTGATAAAAATCACTGTGTGTTATTGCTCTTCTGAACCATATGTTGGAAATAATCCAGTTACATATGGAACACTGGGAGGAAAGCTTTTGTTGAGAAATGGTGTGTAGATAACTTTGGGATTATTCTGACTATTTACATTAATAACTGAAGTTTGTTCCTTTTCTATTTATTTTTTAGGCTTTTATGGAATAAAGCTCCCAAAGGTTATAGCAATGTCACAGCTGTCTGGTATATTCCGCTCTCTGTAGAGCATGGGACCTACAAAATATGCCACTTTGGCCATTTTAAAACTTTACAGAATCTGAAACCAGTCTTCAACCCTTATGAAGGCTCTTCATCTCCATTTGATGTCAAAAGTTAAAGATCAACATTTGTTTCATGACAATTTAACCATTGATTATTCCTGTTTTCTATGGAGGATGAATGAAGATTACAAACCTTGTGCATTGTATTCATGATCCAGTTGAATAATTTAATAATGGATTCATTATATTTACAGTGAACTCCTGATAAGACCCTGCCTTATGCCATCACATGGTTTATATCCTCATGCTGTCAATATCCTAGTCACTTCTGATGCAAAATTAATATGACACCCCTCTTTATTTCATCGTTTCGCCCACAAAACATACAGTCAATTCAGTAAAGCTCTTTGAGACGTCTCGAAGACATGATATGGTGCTATATCAAATGCAAGGATTGTTATTATCATCACTGGCTTATTATAACATATAAAGTCACATTCTATACATACCCAGTAAGTAAAATATCAGATCTCTTGTTGGAACAAACCTACCTGTCCCGCTCAGCTAGCCTGTCAGCCAACTCTCTTGCTGAGTGGCCTGGTAGCGTGGGAAAACATCACCCTTGCTCTGAGTCAGCCATGAGGGAGCTGTTTCGTGGCAAGTTCTCTGCAAGTGGAAATTTTAGATCTTGCCTTGTATGTGGTCCTGCTTGATTGTTATCAGTAATTCAGGTTGTTAAAATGAGCAAAATGAACAAAATGTTTTTTGTACACAAGTAGGCCTATACTTATTCTGTACGTAACTCAAATGAGTTTTAACCCAAAAACCGACATTTGTGGGGCAGGGGCCCCTCTGCTCATTCTACACAGGCGCAGTGTGTGTTGGTATAGGTCGTCCCGGCCACATCGACCCCTGTTGGCCCCGGAGGACTCATTTTTATATAGTTGCCCAAATTTAGAATGACAGCTCTTTTCTCTTGGAGTGACGATAGATCAGGAGTTTACTGTTCATTGAATCAAGGGTGTGGAGAGAAATCTATTTCTAGAATAAGAATTTGATCTGAATATAATATGCTTATATAACGTCTTTCAAATCAGGAGGATACCTCAAAGCATTTGACAATGCTGGCTGGGCACTAAGATGTTGGTTTTGGTTATGCGATCAATTATTTTAACATGTATTATGTTGGTTTTCACATTAAGAAAAAGGATGATTCATTAAATGTAATGCTTGTATCATGTAGGTGTTTTAATGAAATTTGTTTCACTGGGCAACCACTCTAGTCCATCAATTCACAAATTAATACAATTAAAACATTTCAAACACTTTAAATAATAGCTTAAATAAAGTTCATGAAACACTTTACTTTGTAGTATTTGGTTTTGAACTACAGTAAGGTAATTGCGCTCTTGGAGGGAATAACTAAAATGACAAAATACATCTTTCACATCTACTTACTCCAGCTAGGATTTTCAGTTTACTTAATACCAAAAAGGTCAGCGTCGTCACCAATACTTTGGTTAAAAAAAATAGTCTGATGATTGGACTTGACTAATTAGCAAGTTGTGTGTTTTTGAATTGAGAAGTGATTTATAGTCTAGGCTGACTGATACCTCAGGGCAGGATTGGCGAGTGCTGTGTTTCAGATCAGATGTTCAACCAAAGTCCCATCAGCCGATTTAGGTGGATGTTAAAAATCATGTGACACTATTAGAGAAAAAAAAGAAGAGAATTTCTCCACTTATCCTTTCCTCACCAAAAATCTTCCAGATGAATAGGTCATTCACCTCAAGGCTGTTTGTAGGATTTTTTAAAATGCAAATGACTCCTATCTGCCTCAAAAAAAATCATTACACTTGACAATAATTACCTGTGAAGCACTATGAGAAATTTCAATATGATACGAGCTATAAAAGCTGAAGTTCTGCCTTTCCTCACCCTCTCCCACTGTCTGCTAAATTCAGTTGTGCAGTGCAGGATTTTCTAGTTAATGGAGCAATGCCAAAATTGGATATTGAAATGGAAGTCAATACAGGAACCCCAGTAGGAGCAAAATTGCCCCCTGACGTTCCACAGTAACCTCAGTATAATGCGCTCGCTTTCCAATGACATTTTATTTGTAGCAAATACTTGTTAAAGAATATTTTACTCAGTTTTCTTCAGCTACAAAACAATACGATTTATCACATATGGTACTTTGCTTCAATACACTTCCAAACTACTGTAACAAGAATCTAATGAGTCTGTCTTTCTTTTCACGTTAATATTTAAGTAGTGATGATACACAGTACTCCAGGCCACTGCTGATAACAGACCAGCCAGCCTGGCTCATAGGCATAACTTGGAGGAGCAGACCAGTCACTGAGAGCAGAGATTCTTCCAACTGAGCTCCTGCTACCCTCTGTAAGCTAAAGGCCTAACCGGTAGGTCCTAGCTGGACAAGCAGCAAAAAACTTGCTCTCAATGCAAAGCTGTGCTGTTTTAACTGGTTCAACTCCAGCAGTACCCCAACAATAGTACACTCTGGGGTCTTTGAGCCTTGGCTCTTTGGAAGATAAGCAAGATGCATCCCTCCAAGGAGTGTGCAAATTCCATAGAGGGACATTTCTATGTGTAAGTGGCATGTATATGTGGAACTCTGTTTAATTTGGATATACTTAAGTATGGCGATGATTTTTGCATGTGTTAAACACGAAGTTGACCAAAAAAAAAGGACTTTTTTTCTCATTCATTGGGCTCATTAATGTTGATATGACCTGGAGTAAATAACCCAGAGTTTAGAATTGCCCTCTCACCTACACATAGAGGCACTTGCTCAATTGCTCATTATTTACCTTCAAAAAAGTCTTACCTAGTTTGATTGTTAGAATTCAACATTATTAGAAAACATTCTGCTTTGGAGGGGAGAAGATTCTGCTTGAAAAGTAAAAGATTTGTCGCCACTATTGAATGAATCTGTGCTCCTGTTTATCGATTCTAAATGTTTGCCAACATCATCGACCAAAGCAAATTAACTTCCAAATGACTAAATCAATCTATGCTGTTCAATATAACTAGGTGCAACTTCTGCTAATAATCACTCCAGGATGTCAATGTTATTTGCCTTTTCAGACACAAGAGACTATCTACAACTAATCTAATGTAAAGACTGACTGCTCTGTAGCTAAACAGTTTTAATCTCAATAAGGCTTTAAGTGTAATATTTTTACATATATACTTGGGAAGTAAGGATATTTGGGATACAGAGTAAAGTCAGATAAGTGGGTAGAAAATATTTGCCATAGAACTGGTAGAACAGGCTTGATAGGCTGAATAGCCTCCAATTTCCTATTGTTCCTAACCATGCATTGTACAATTATATAGGTAGTCCTATTTTAAGATTTCTCGACTTTAATGGCCAAGTCAAAATATTTTGAGTTTATTTTGCTTTATGTCTAGTAAAGGAGGCCTATGTTTGCTCAGAAACATGTTGTGCATTTTTGTTTCCGAGTATTGGCCATTTCTATGAGGAAGTGTCTGAAACTACAGTTGGATTCCTTTTCTACACATGTGGGAGTGATATTTCAATTGTCCATAACCTCCTTCCATCCTGATTTAATGTTTTTGAACATACATGAGACTAGCACACAGTATAGTACTTGCAACTATTCTGCCTCAAGCTCTTCACAGGTAACCAAATGAGGCAACTAAACTAAAATTGGAAATGTATAACAAACAAAGCAGAACCTAAATGAGAAATGCAATCACTTGAATCAATCACTCAACAGTAATGTCCCCTTGCTGCATTAAATGTGTAATTTGGGGGTATATTTTGACTTGACTTTTAAAGTCGAGAAATCTTAAAATAGGACAAAGGTACAAGAATGTCATGATTCCAAAATGTGTTCTTAAAATATTGGGAACTTTTTCTTAAGAACACCAGCAGATGGCGACCCTCTGCAGCCAAGTGCATTGAGTGTCTTAAGTGCTACCATTTTGTTGGATCCTTAGACAAGTTTTGTAAATTTTAAATATTAGTTTTTCTATTTGCTTAGCCTGTCCAACTGTTAAAAGTGATTCGGTAACAGAGGGATAACAGAGTGGAATACATTGCCTGTCCATTCCTGTAAACAGGGAATGCTACATCCAGTGGGACAGGACAGTAGCTAAAAAATGTTTTAATAATAAATAATGATCATTGTAGTTGATAATAGCACTTTTCATGTCAAGAGGATGTCTGGAAGCACTTCATGGGATTTAATGTAAAATGTAGTGACTATATTTTGTAGGCGAACGCAGCAGCCAATTTACAGCAATATCCCATTCACAGCCGTAAAGTGAATGACTAGGTTGTCAGTCATGTGAGGCTCAGACACAGATGATTGCCGGAGGATTGCATTCTTACAACCTGGCACTCTGCCTGGAATAGAAATCCCTAAATAGCTGCTAAAAATAATCTTTCGAAATACCAGACATGTTATTAACACAAAATGTTAAGAATAATATTAGGTCTTAGTTCAAATAGAACTGTAAGATATCAACATAATGATAAATGTAAAGGTTCAACTTATTGCTCTGGTCCTGCCAGTGACAACTTGAACTAACCGAATGGGATTGGATGTTCACATCAGCAGTGGATGAAACAAAAGGGATGTAAATAAATAAGCTGTCTGAAAGTCATTTGGCACATATACTATCAGATGTAAAGGGGAGGTGGAAGTGAAGTAAAAGATAATGTAAAATATTAACTTAGACAAGGAGAAAAAGATCAGATCTGAAGTTTTTGGTTCATCTACTGAGACACAGATTGTTAACTACTCGTATCATTGTCTGCCAAATGAGAGCTTCCAATGAAGGTAAAACTCTTCTTTACTGAAATGCAGGCTAAAAAAATGACATTCACCCAAATTGACCAAGAACATATAACTGGATAGATGGCTTCAATCAAAAAGTAAACATGAGAAATAACTGCAGGCTGTTCAGTAAATAATGAATAATGCTCTTAATTGAAGGGGTGACACAAACAGACTGATAAACATCACAACAAAGCCCTGAGGGAAATTAAAGTCTTTCCAAGACCTTTAATTGCTTAAATTTGGAGCAGATAACTTCTAAGAATAGATCTGATACTGCCAGAGAGAGTGAGAAAACACAGGAAGAAAATTAGGATAGTATTTCAAATTCTCTTACCCGGCCATGCAGTATTGATTGAATGAAAAATGGTAAATGTTTTGCTGTTTAATGGGTGAAAAGGAAGAGAGACACATATTGAACAAAACACTGTATTCAATAAGGGGAAATGGGGATCAGGAAGCAAGTCTTTGTTAATGACCATCCTTCATATTTGTTTCACTTGTTATCTTGGAGGCAAAGGACAACCCCAGGCTTCTCTTTTCCACCACAAACCGTCTCCTCCATCCACCTTCCCGTAACTCGCCCATCCTCTCCTCAAACTCCAACTGTGAGGAGATGCTGGACTTCCTTGAATCTAAAATCGAGGGGATACGTTCAGCCACCTCTGCCCCGTCCACATCCACCCCCACATCACCTCTCCCTCATGACACACACCCTCACCCATCCCCCCCATACTCCTTCGACCCTATCTCTCCCTCCTCCCTCACCCCGACTGTCCACAAACTCAAACCCACCACCTGCTCCCTCGATCCCATTTTCATCTCTCTCCTCATTTCCCAACTCCACCTTCTGGCCCCTCTCCTGTCCGACGTCATCAACCTCTCCTTGTCCACCCATTCAGTTCCCACCCCACTAAAAACAGCCGTCATCACCCCCATCTTGAAAAAATCTTCCCTGGATCCATCCCTCATCTCCATCTACTGCCCCATCTCTAACCTCCCCTTCCTCTCCAAGGTCCTGGAACGAGTCGTCGAGTCCCAGCTCTGCTCTTTTCTTTCTCACTATTCCTTCTTTGAACCCCTCCAATCCAGCTTCATCACTGCTCACAGCACGGAAACAGCCCTGGTCAAAGTCACTAATGACATTCTGAACAGCTGTGATCAGGGCTCCCTCTGCCTCCTTGTCCTCCTCGACCTCTCTGCCAACTTTGACACTGTCAACCACTCCATCCTCATACACCGCCTCTCCTCTTCATTAGTCTTCACGACCTGCCTTGCCTGGTTCGATTCTTATCTTTCTCATCATCTCCACTTTGTTGCCTCTAACGGTTTCTCCTCCAGCCCCCGCACTGTCATGTCTGGTGTCCCCCAGGGCTCTGTCCTTGGCCCTCTCCTCTTTAATATCTACATGCTCCCCCTTGTTGACATCATTGCAGACATGGGGTCAACTTCCACATTGGGATGAGACCCAACTCTATCTTTCTGCTTCCACCCTCAACTCCAGGACCACTGCTGTCCTGACAGACTGTCTGTCGGACATCAAATCCTGGATGAAGGCAAATTTCCTACAGTTGAATGTGAACAAGACTGAGGCTCTGCTGATTGGCTCGCACCAGCGCCTCAGCGCCTCAGGCTCTGGCAACATCAACCTCCATGGTTGCACATTACAACTCACCAGCCAGTCAGGAATCTAGGTGTCTTGTTCGACCCTCAACTGTCTTTTCTGCCCCACATTCAAGCCATGACCCGCTCTGCCTTCCCTCATCTCCGTAACATCGCCCGACTAGCTTTAGCTTTAGCTTCCTTCAAGTCCCGCCTCAAGACCCTCCTCTTCGACCATGCCATCAGTCACCCACCCTTCCCCTCCCCTCCCTTCCCCCCGACCCCAGCTCAGGTCTGAAATGTTGTACTCTGTCCAGCGCTTTGGAACTTTCTCCCGACGTGAAAGGCGCTATACAAATGTAACCTTGTTGTTGAGTCTTGTTGTTTTATTTCATTCCAATATAAGTATTGATATTAGGCCTGCCATCTTTCCTTTTTTTGGCAAAGGTCAACCACAGGTTCTGTTTGGTGAGGAAAGTCAACTCTAAAAAATTAGAAGTAAAGTTTGAAGGCAACATTGAATGGAATGTAAAACCTTTTTTTAACATTTGTCTGTTTTATATATAAATCATTTCTGTAATTGATTATCCAACTCCTTCCAGGGTCCGTAGCTTTCTGAATAATTTTACATGGACTACTTGTGGGAGATTTAGTCAGGATAATAAAAATAATAAGGATCTTCTTTAAATGGAGGTAATATTTCAACTTAATAGGAAAGAACTATTTCCTCATCCTGAAAATGTTACACAGCATCACTAATGCATAATTTACAGAGCTATTGTAATCCTGGTCACTTCTTTCATTGCACCCGAAACAACAACAACAAGATTCCATTTATAGAGCGCCTTTCACGTCGGGAAGACGTCCCAAGGCGCTGTACAGTTGGGTCAGGACCCGAGCAAGGGGGAAATGGTTAAGGTGGACATTAAATAGTCTTTTGGTAATTTTAAGCACTTGGAAGCTTTCTGCTCCTGAAAAAATAGCTGGTTACTGGAATTGGAAGATGATTGGTTTAGTATTTCTGGTGGGATGAGTTATTTTATTACGTCTTATTTTCTGCACAGAATATTTCTGAGTGACCAGCTGATTTATAGAAATCATCGTGACTGCTGCCAGTGGGAAAAGGTTTAAAAAACAAAGTATTTGAGTGGACAATGTTTGGAATATGTATGCACTGGGGAATAGAACAGGCTGTGTTTGAGGAAATTCACCCTTGTACGCTATGGAAGGATGTTTCTATTAAACTTTTATCAGAACCATAGCTGATATGGAAACACATTGAAAATTTTCTGTGCACTCTTTATTGATACATTCTGCAAATTTCTACATTGACACTAATGTTAAACAATTGCGATAAATGTTTTATAACAGTTTACACCACTTTGATGGTAACAAGTTAGAAACAAATTAAGATGCAATGAAATACAATGTAGCTTAACATAATTATTTTAAAACTTACAACTTGTGATTACAGACACAAAACTGATTGTTTTGCCTTGATTCGGTGGTGCCAATTCATTCACATTTTATTGAAGTCAGTAATTTTCCCCTGATAACAGTTTTTTTTGACAAATGAATGGTAATTTTTTAAGGTACATTGTAATATCTGAAAGAAAATGTCATGTTCTCTCAGCGAAGAGCTCTGTACAAACATTGATATTTTGACTACTGGTACAAAAATAAGTTCTGAATGCTCCAAACGCATGTTTTAATACTGTTATCATTTTTTTTACTGCTTTGGCACCTGCATGAAATACCTTACCAAGCCCAAAAACATCAATGCTTTTAAAACACAATACAATAAAGCACAGGTTTAAAGTTTTTGTTCCATTTAAACTGAAGAAAGTCAGCTAAAGCATCAAATAAAGGGAACAGGCCATTACTAAATTAGAAGACAGTAAATACTAAAGAAACGTAACTTTCCACTCTAATCTATTAGGTGTCATGACTGTTAGGTTTCTAGCAGCAGTGTAGGTGAAGCTATGTTTCACTCAATCTCCCTCCTGAAAGAGGGCCATGTTAACAGAGTTTGCTTTGCTTTACACGTGCACAGGTCTAACTGCTTTTAAGCTCCTTTCAAGGAATTGTCATGATATGACGGATATTTGATTAAACAAGAACCACTTTGTGGATTCAAAATAAAACTAAGCATAAGCAGAAAACCAGTCAGTGTGCGATAATCCAAATGACGTCTAACCATTTAGCAAATGTGAACTCCTATCAGTAAAACAGGTGGTGTCTGTGGCTACTTTCTAACTATACATAACTAGTCAGTTACACAAACACATTCCTACTGTTTTTGAAACAGTTAAATATTCTATAACTGAGTATTCTGTATGGCTAAGTTATGAATGTAAACATGAAGGCCAAATTATACCTGAGAAATATAAAAAAATATTCATGGGTCTTATAGCTTTTTCACTTTTTTTTATTAAGGTAGGTTCTCTTAACTTAAAATACATCCTTGATGCATACAGATGTCTATCATTACGGATCAATCTTCTAATCTAGTTGGATTCTATCATTGAAATCTATTCTATTATATGTAGTATTGGAATTACAAAGAAAACAATTAAGAGCAATCCTATTCTGCTATCTGTTGCGTTTTAATATTAATTTAAAAATCAGCATTCCTATGACAGCTGTGGATGAGACTGACTGTCAATGCCTTATCTTTTAGAATGTTCCATATGTGTCTCCCCTTGCAGTCACTGCAAATGCTGGATAACCTTCGTAGGTTGTGTACGTGGCGAGATCCTGTCCCAAGGCGACAGCTTGTTTCAACTGTGTAGCTGTCACAGTGGCTGCAGCACCAGCTAATGCATATCCTGCAGCATAACATGGGAATGGGATATCAGTGGAAGAACCCAAGTAGGAGATAGGCATACACAAAGGTTTGCCTGAAAGAAGATGCAAAGCAGTCATTACCCTGGGTGATAGTTCACAAAATGCAGTCAGTACACAGTTTAGGGTTTTAGATGTGCTTTGGGTCTGTTGACAGAGTGCCAGGCACTTCCTTCCTTTCCCTTTCAAGCTGTAGCACTTCTCCTAATAATGTTCCTAATGGCAATGTTTTTTGTCAGATTGTTTCCTTGTCATCAGTTCATTTTTACGATCACAAAACGGCTGTGATGGAATACATCAAGGAGATGGAGAGTGATGCTTGTACAAGGAAGCATAGCAGCCTAGACCTGACACTTTAAAAAAAACTCTTATTTCACATTAAGTGTCTTCTGTCGGCCTGGTAATGGGAAAGATTCTACTTCCCGGTTCTTGTCTCTGTGTGGACCAGTTGGAATTGAAGAACTCGTTTTTTTCGATATTAAATGTCCTATCTAATTACTTCAATCAATTAGATTTTGACATTCCTACTATTGAGTTAAACTGTTACAGTATACAGGGTTCAATTATATAATTCAATTAAAAAAAGTATAACTCAATTACACTGTGCGCAGTTGGCTGCCGTGTTTCGCCCACAAATACACCGTCTGTGAAGTACTTTGAGATGTCTAGAAGACATGAAAAGCACTATATCAAATGCAAGGATTATTCTTATTATTCAAGGTATATCCTTGGGGAACTAGATAAAGCAGTTTATTTTTTCACTACTTATATCCAGGTTTAAATCTATCCAGAAGTCTCTTTTCTATCTCTCTCACTCTGTGCTTGGCTGTCTGTTTAATAGTTTCACCCACTTCTAAAAAGGTGTGAATGGACAGTGCAAAACGGCCTAAATTTTCACTAAACTAATGAAATCAGAAAGACAAGTATGACCGTGGTAGGGAAGCAAACCTTTCACTGTTGCAAGTAGAGGATCCTTTTCTGAGGATGGAGGAGGAGTTGGGTATGTTGTTTTGAGAGGTTTATTCTGCCTCTGTCTGTGGTCAGTACCTGACTTTGATGTGTTTGATACCAATACTGAATGCCTGAACTTATTTCTATTCCTTGTGACTCGAATCGCTTACTTTATGATCACAAATATTTGACAAGATGACTTTATCCTAGATTTTACACTGACATCACAAATGTCAATATTAATTCCATTCACAAATATAACAGCAAAATATGACTGCAGTACTTATATAGCACCTTTCCCACGGGCTAGCATTCCAGAGTACTTAAAAATAAAAGAACTTCAACAATGAATATTTTTGCAACAATAATTTGCCTTGTAATAAATCTCACTGTATCACATAAGTGAATGTTTGTTTCACATTTGACATTGTTACTACAAATAATTTTCAGAAGGTAATGTCAGTACGGACCTTTACATACCTGTGAAAGCTGCTGTAGGTGGCTCAGCAACCTCGGGCTGAATTCCCAAGACCTGAAGGGTGTGCTCTGCTGCAAAACTTTTTGCTTCTTCAACAGATGTGCAAAGTTTGGCTGGTGTGAATGGATGTCTGCGAGGAAACAATCTGTTAACTTTCCAGTTGGACCAAAGCATATTATTGTTTCACAATATCAGGAGTAATATAGTATTGGCCAGGTTGGGTTTTACTCTTGCAGAGGAATTCATTCTTTTGACTTCTGAAATCACTTTTTTTTAATATAACTCTCGTCGCCTGAAATGTTCCTACTAGAAAAAAATTATCTCAGTTGATGATTCAGAAACTCTTTGGCGGTAACATCACCAAATTATAGGCAGATATTAATAAACCCCAAATACTGCTCTAACTTCATTAATGCAATGTGTGTAGTCACATAGTTGTCTAAAAATAGGAATGAGCATATTTATACCAGATGCAAAGCTTGGCAGATATTTGAGCCTCTATTGTGCTATAGATCACAATCAATGCTTTAATCCTTGCATTTTTTGATATAGCGCTTTTCACGTCGGGAGGACGTCCCAAAGGGCTTCACAGAACACACTGTAAAGTGAATTGACTATATTTGTGGGCGAACGCGGCAGCCAATTGCGCACAGCAATGTCCCACAAACAGTCGTAGATTGAAAATGACCAATTTATTATTATTTTTGGTTTTGGAGGGATTATTATTAGGCGTGTGGAGTAAGGAAACTTGCCCAAGGTTTCGCCCTGCGTGGAATTGAACTCAGGTCTCTCGCTTGCAAAGCGAGTGCTCTAACCACGGAGCTACAGGATTCCTTCAGTGGTTGGACGTGGCTCTGAACTGTATTTTTTAGGAGAAAATCAAAACAAAGTCGGTCCCTTCGTCCCTCAGAGATGAGGAAATATTATTGACAGGAGTAAATAATTGTGTCTACTAACTCTACTTGTCTAGCTCTGATGAAAGCACTCTCACCTCTGAGTCAGAAATTTGTAGGTTCAAGCCCCATGTTGGGACATTGAGCTCACAGTTTAGACTGACACCCCAGTGCAATGTTTGGGGAGCACTGCATTAAAGAGGTCCAATCCTTCAGATAAAATGTTAAACTGATGTCCCAACCGAGATCCTATGCCATTATTTGTAAAAGTGAAGGGAATTTTTCTGGTGCCCTGGACAATAATCACCTAGATAGTAGTAACTATGGCTTCAGAACTTCTGAAAACTGTCTTGTGAGTTTTAGCAGGCTTGAACAATTTTGTATAGTTTATGGTATGGATTTCCCTATGTTTATCATAATCACCAACATGTAAGAACCTAATAAACTTAAAATACTTCTGAGTTTTGTGCCAGCTGTAAACTTCTAATGCTGCAAGTTTGATAATAGGAGGCACTGAATGGAACCTGCCCCACTTGGCTGCACTGTGATGTGCTATGTGAGCTGGTGGTTTGGTGATGGAACAATATTGTGTTAACTCTATCCAAGAGCGAAAGTCAACATAATCGGCCAAACTTCAATGCCCGTCGTGAGCACTGGACCCACCCAGTACTAATCCATCAATATCTCTCCGATACATTGGCCCATGAGGTGACATGTCCATATGTAGGTAGATATGTTGTGGAGTCCTGTAGCTCAGTGGTTAGAGCACTTGCTTTGCAAACGAGACACTTGTGTTCAATTCCAGGCAGGGCGAAACCTTGGGCAAGTTTCGTTACTCCATACGCCTAATAATAATCCCTCCAAAACAAAACAATAATAAATTGGTCATTTTCAATCCACGACTGTTTGTGGGACACTGCTGTGTGCAATTGGCTGCTGCGTTTTACCCACAAATATACAGTCAATTCACTTTACAGTACATTCTGTGAAGCGCTTTGAGACGTCTAGAAGATGTGAAAAGCGCTATATCAAATGCAAGGATTATTATTATTATATAATGTGGACAGGCATGTTATACTGGCCACAATACCAGATCCTCCAGATTTATTTTAATGTCCAAGATTGAGCTATGTATGTGTATTGCTTCTCCAAGTTTCTGAATAAACCAGAGTGTCCACTGTTGCACAGGCAGTGTGAGATAACAATTATATAATGCTCTTATAACAAGGATCTTCATAATCAAAAGTGGGGAACCTCCACACGATAGACAATGCATTCAAATAACAGAATGAAATCAGATTCTCTATTCTTTAACCGTAAACTGCCAAGATAAACAGTTTCAATAAAGTGATCATTTATTTACAGAATGGTTAATTTGCACCTTTTTAACCAAAAAGCTATTAATATTTGCCATTACAGAATATACACTTTGACAAGCAAGCTCAAAGAATTACCCTTTTTTTGCGCAGAAATTATTAAAGATTATTTTCCAAAAGGAGGTTTTGTGTTGTGAATGCAAAATGTCACTTCCTTTTTGTATATATTGCTGCTGGTTATATTTTAAATTGAGAAGTTTTTGTCTTCCTCTTACAAGGCGATGCAAGGCTCCAAAGTCTATGTGACTGAATGCTCATCTTAACAGCACAATGCTCTAACCTGTCGTCTCTGAATCAGCTGGTGATTTAATTATTTTGCATAATTTTCTTTGTTGTTAGAAGGGCAGAGAACTGGAATTAGACACTAAAGCAACTTTCTTACAGGGAGGGTGCAAACAAATTAGAGGACAAGGAACCATAGAGGAAAATTGGTTAAAATGATAGAAAAATGTAGCATTTCCTGTGTTAGTTAGCCTGCTGGGATCATGACTCCTCACAGCTGATTGTGGAGCAGCATTTAAGGAGAGGGATATGATCTTTGAACCTTACTGTCTGGAAGATGCAAATGATACTGACTGGGAAAAATGCCAATAGGTAAACGAGGAAAGCTTTTATGAAAATTTAGTATCCCTCTTAGCAATTCCAGTTTCCTGTATAAACTATTAAATATACAAGTCTCCCCATCTCCACTTTTAAAATATACTTGTCTAAGTTATTTATAAATTGCACTGTTCACCATGCTGGGATATGCAACACTGTATTAACACAGATAAAAACACCCAAATAGAACAGCAATATAAATGGCGATTATGTATCACTTTTCAGTAATGTGTTTGTTACAGTTATAATTTGCCACACTTCATTTATTTAGTAAAAGGATAATAATAAGTAATAATAGTAATAAAAATAAAAGGATGATGGGGTTTCTCTTCGTCACTTTCAAAATAGCAGTAGTTCCAAATAAAGCCATCAGTTGGATAGATTTGGTCACTTTCCTTTGAGCAGAGGACAACTCTCTGTCAGTTGATATATCAGCCAAAGATGTAGCATTCTGTCTTAGAAACTGTTCAACATACTGCTTACTTCTGTCTGCTGTCTCACAATCCTTTGTCGATTCTCAACCTTCATGAACAGCGTTGGTTCCAACAGACTGGTCTGACTGGCTATTTCATACCCTGAAAGCTAATGATGTGGATATCAGGATTTGAGTTGGAATTGAATTCTGTATTTATTGATGCCAACTGCAACATAACGTGGTCATAATGTAAAGGAAACTGATAGCGCTCAAAGGGATCTGGATAACAGATTGATAAGGGATAACTAAAGGACCTTAATGTAGATACCTTGTAAGTTATTGTGTTCTGTACGTGAAATGTGTGCAACATGAACATATGCCCATTAACAGAGTGAAAAAGAAAAAAAGGATCTGGATATGATTACTGTTCATTTACATCCAGTTCACATGAAGTTTTAAAAAAAAAGTCTGGACTGTATCTCAAAGGCATCTGAATTTTTGTTTAAATCCTGGCATTTGCATGTTTTAAGTTATGTTATTGTAACCCTGTGTAAATAATTTCTGAGACATATTTAGAACAGTGTGGGCATCCTGACTTAAAAATGGCAGGAAGGAATCTAGAGAGGGTAACAAAGCTCTTCCAGAACTTAGACCTTGGAAATTATTTTGAAGTGGCAAAGAACTAATCTGATTTTCAACGGCGACATGAGAACAGAGAGAGAGGTATGATCCTTACCCTTTAAAATAGTGAAAAGTATAAATAATAGATGCAGTGGATTATCTAAATTTGAATGTAATCGGAAAAATGCAGGAATCAAAATAGAAAATTGAGTGTTAAATAATGTTTTCAATTTTCTCCACACATGCACACACAATTAAGAGAACTGCATGCCTGGAATAAACTTGCAGTAATGGAAGGTAAAGTTGTGGTCATTCTCTAGATTTGTTTTTTTTAAATGTATCAAGGTTACAAATAAAGGTATTTGTTTATACTTAAAACCTTCAATTAGAAAATACATATGGAACACATGGTACTGGGAACATAGTGCCTCATATATGGAATATTAGCTGGTAATAACTGAATTATGTGTCCAACAAAGTTAGATCAATATTCTAGAGTTCAACTTTATTAGTAAGACTCAATCATAGGTTGAGTAGGGAAGGAACTACAACTTTGCTTAGTTGCATGAATTGTTTAGATTGAAGTTTCTAGGTTATAATCTCTGGAGGACTTTGTCAATGGGCTTCGTAATGACTACTTGGGTCAACATAAATCTGATAAAACACCTTTCTGATTGTTTGTGTTTCAAACTAAAGTAAACGGTTGCCACCAATCACCGATGATATTCTGCCTATAATCCCATTATTGTGATGCTAGCAATTGTTTAATCACTGGGTTCTACCAGTTTCACTACTAATCCTTTGATTTCATAGCTATGTTCTCTGTATCAACTTCAAGTAACAAAAGGACTGGGTCTATTCACCAGCATTTATTTAAAACAGGACTGTACAGATTTTGAAGAGATTGAATAACTTGTGCTCATCTGCCATCTACCTGTATCTGGAGGTGATACAGAACCTTCACTTCTGGTAGCCAATTTGAAGACCATTCTCATTCCTCTTTCTTGTAACAAATACATCAAAAGTATTCTTTCCTAGAAATGCCTTTCATTAAGTGGATATAATAAATGTAGATCTATTGGAATCTCATAAATGGTTGTAGCATTATTAAGGCTCAATATCTCTCATGGTCTTTAGCCTAAAGACTATGATCTTAAACTTAAAGATTGTGCAGAGTTTGGGGAAAATTCTAAAATGTCCTCCAATTTGAAATTGAATTAAGGCCAAGAGCAGAGAGTATTGTTATTTTAGGGCTTGTCCATATTATCTCTGAAATTTCTGGCGAACCAATGCCATGGAATTCAATAGCTTTCCTTACATACTCAGGGTTTATTATATGACCTATCTTGAATTAATAAGTGAATGTATTTTAACTCTAAGCGGTTTGGCAGTTAATAAAAATGCAGCCATTCAATCCTAGCTTACACATTACTTCCCTAATATTTTTGATGGTAGATCAATGGTAAGATCACCATTATCTACCCTTAAGTCATGCATACTGGCTTCAAATTCTATTTTTTTTTGTTATAAAAGAATTCAATAGCTTTCCTTTAACACTTGGGGTTTATTCTATGATCTACTGGTATGTAACAATCAATACGATCCACAGAATCTGAAAAACATTCTTTCCCTTTTGGCATCATGTGCTTCTTAGATTACTTATTAGGTATTGTTACTTTATTGTCCTGTGCATATTTTTGCTTCTCTATTTGCTAAGAGAACTAGTAATTTATATTCATCCTCATGGATTCACAATTCTAATAGAAATAACATCATATTGAATGAGTAATACTGTGTATTAGTATGTGAATACCTTTTAAACAAAATACTGTATGATGACAATTGTGCCAAGGTTTGGGATCCCTTTTGTCTTCACATATTTCTTTTTTTTACTGATCTTCCCCTCCCGATGTCCCATTCAAGAAAGTCTAATCCCAAACCTTTGACCTGTCAGAATAAGTCTAAGCAACTCCATAGCCTTCTATGGGAATGTTCTCTTACACTTCCTCCAGGATTCTATGAATTGTAGTCCCTTTTGTTGGCTGATATTTTACAAGGATTTCCAAGTGAGATAGATTCTTCATGTACTTACTTTCTTCACTTTTTTTTCCCCTGTTGCTTTTTTATTACAGAGTTTAGTCACATTCTTATTTTTAGCATCTTCTTTGTCACACCTGCACTTCTATTAGCATTGATTCCTTTAGGATCTCAAAGCAGCAGGAATTAACATCACTTTATTTCTCTGTGTTTACTGCTCTGATTGCAATGTGCTTCACTGGTTCCTGATAATCAGGTTTGTGGTAATATCCTAAATTCAAATGTACATTTCAGAATTGTAATTCCCTGCATCATTACATTTAAGAGAAAAGTATTTCCTATTCATAGTTTACTACATTGTGTTATATTGATTATATGAAGCTACTATTCATTTAAGAGTTGAAGGACAACTAAAGTCTGAACACTTAAAAAGAAACACACAGAACATACACTTTAAATGTATGAAGCTGGATGCTTGCATGAGATTGCTACAGCTCAAAAGCTCACTTAGAGTAGGTGCAACTGAGTAACATAGAAAGAATTAAGGCCAAACCCCTTCATGTGATCATTTTACAATCAAGATTACAAAACTGAATATTAAATCACTATGAAAAATATCTAAAAAGACTGGCTTTGGTGAAGCCTCTAGGCTTCTAGTATTTGTAATTCCTGGTCAATAATTTTCTGGTTACACTGTTTGTTAATTAGTTAAAGACAGCTAGTGTCCAGCCATGTAGTCCTTGGGGCTAATATCATTTTATAAACATCAACTTTGAAAAGATAATGTTAATATTAAATCATCAACCTACATGTTTGGGTACTGATTAGCCAGAGCAGGAATGGTGACTTTGTACAGGAAAAGCTGCCTTTGATCAGGCCCAATGGCAGAATGAAGCTGGTAAACTGGTTGTCCCCAGTTATTTTTTTGGCAGATATCGTCCAGGATCTGTGGTTGAAGCAAAATTGCATTTTGTTTTAGAATTAGTTTAATTGATTGAATTTTTAACGCAACTTTGATAAACCTTGAAAATGTTGAAGCAACAGAAAAGAGCTCCTACCTGAGAAGGATGCTTCATTCCTTGAGGTTTTAGTGTGACTGGATTGGTTGGAGTAAGCTCCATTCCAGGCAAGAGGTCGTAAAGTTTGTCCTCTTGCCTTTTGTCCATTTTCATGTGGTAATCTGCATACCCACGTCCAAGACCCGGGTAAGCCAAATAACCTCGGCCTCCCAGACCTCTAACTCCTGCAGCCCCTACAGGTACACTCATGTAAATTTCTAGGAATGCAAGAAGGCATCAAACTGAATCACCAGAATCACCCTGATTCTCACTTAAATAAAAACGTTAGCCTCAATAGCACACAGTTATCTCGTTACTGAAAGGTGGCATTCAATATTTTTTTCTTCTTCATTCATTGACCGAAGATATCATCATGTAAATACATTTGGTAATTGTAATGCTCTCAGAATTGAGGTGGGTGAAATATCTCCCTCGGTCATGAAGCTTGCAGTCAACATTCAATGGTTATAACATTTTTGTTTGGTTTTAATTTTAATAAATTCCTAATTTGCAAGATTAACGAAGAACAGGAATCCGAAAGTTAATGGCTGTGCAGTAAAGCACGGTTTTAGCTGGCACATCACATAAAAATACTGCCAATTAATTTTTAGCAAGCTCACCTTTCAAAATACTGTTTGATCTACGTTTGAGGCTAAACATTTATTTAAAACATGCATAGATTAAGATATGATTTTTTTCAGTTATTTAATAAAATGATCTGTTACAGTTATTTAATATTGAGTGAAAAGTGCATTTTATCAGACAATACGTTTAAAAAAATGTTGCACTTTTTGATTAATTTGCAGTTCCTTCAAAGAGATATTGCATTGTTGAAGAATAATGAAGTTAAGTAAGTATTGATTGCAATGTCCTATGGTTAGTATTCAATACATATATTCACAGACCTGTATTTATGGCACCCATTTCTAATATTAAAACTGGTTCCTTCTCAACTGATACAATAATATTTTGATAGTAAGAGTAATTCCCTTAATGACAACTTGTAATTGTTTTGCTTCCTACACTTAAGGTGTACCCAAATGCATAATGAATGAGATAGCTAGGCTCACAGTTTACACTGAAACTGATGGTCATTGAATTTCTCTGAACAAAAATGAGTTGCATTTAATAATAATAATAATAATAATCCTTGCATTTGATATAGCGCTTTTCACGTCGGGAGGACGTCCCAAAGCGCTTCACAGAACACACTGTAAAGTGAATTGACTGTATATTTGTGGGCGAATGCGGCAGCCAATTGCGCACAGCAATGTCCCACAAACAGTCGTGGATTGAAAATGACCAATTTATTATTGTTTTTGGTTTTTGGAGGGATTATTATTAGGCTCTGTGTGGAGTAAGGAAACTTTACATATTCCATTTACTTTCTCTTCCATTACTAGTTTTATTCAGACAAACAGCTAAGTGTGGTTTCTGCCCAAAGTAGGGGTAAAATGGCTGGAGGGTCTGTTGGCATCCTGGCCTTTATTTTGCTCTTTGTCTGATTTTGAAAAGTGCAATTAACTGTTCTGCGTTTACCACAGATTTAAATGGAAGTCTGGCAATCTTGTGAATATTGCAAAAAATGAGTTGCAATGTTTCACTAGTACTCTAATATGTCATTCTCTGCAATGCTTTGTGGTCTGTGACTGCCCAAACACTGGGTCTCTGATCTCACCCAAGCTATGTTGAGGGCATCAAAGAAAGTGAGTGTTTTACTGTGAGCAAGTTATCCAAATAAATTCTAAGTTGTCTGTTGTCAATACGTGATGAATAGCAGCAATAAGAACTGGATTAGAAACCATATTTAACTTCTTTACATAGAGGAGGCCCTGAGCATTTAAACAATTCTTTTTTAAAAAAGAATTTCTGTAGGCAAGTTGGAAATCCTCATCAATTTATGAAGGCACCAGCTCTAATATTCAGAATGAGTGTGAGAGTAAAGCTGGTGATTCCAGCTCTTATTGGGAGATAAATAAAAAAGGCAAATCACAGTACGAAGATGGGAGTTACCTCTCACAGAGGGAGTTCGTATCATTCCTCGTGCACTGAGATGCCCCTTGTTTGGGAACCGCAGGTTGGGAATGGCAGCATAGGCCTGAGGCGCATAGAAAACAGGAGCTCCGAGGTAAGCAGCTGCAGGATCATATACATGTCCTAAAGTGTATGCATAATCTCCCTGCAGCATTGCCCCTCGGCCACCTGTTCCCCGAGTATACCGCACATAATTGTCTTTATCCACAGGCTTGGCCAATGTTACCTCAATTGGGGAACCATCCAATACCTTTAAGCAATGCATAAAATGTGTTAATAATATTTTCCAATAGATTGTAAAAAGCAATCGACACAAGTGATTAATGATTTTAATAGTACCTTTCCATTCATTGCATTCATAGTGTTAATGGCATCTTCTCGGGTAATAAAGTGAACAAATGCATAGTCTCGGATTTTCTTTACTCTTTCAACTGTGCCTGCAAGCAACACATCAGAACCATGTTTGTGCATATTCATAACACTGCACATCCTGTATTTATTTCTCATTAGTAATCAGCTTCCTAATATTTTAAGAATTATGCAAAGTGCTATATATGGATTGAGAGTGTTTGCCCCAAGGACCATCCAATTCATTATATACAGCATATGGGAAAATAGGAACTGGACTAGACCATTTCCATCCAATAAGCCTGTTCCATATATTTCAATTACATTATTTCTGTTCTGCATTACATTATTTCCAAATCTGCTGTCTCTCTGTCTGCCTGCCTGTCTGTGTCCGTTTTAAACATCTCAATCCTTTCTGATGGCTTTTTTTTAGTTCATTAGCTATGAATTGAAATTGCATAATAATGATCAAAGTCAAGTGCCTTAAAAGCATTAATAGATTCAACTGGCCTCTTGCCCATTCGCTAATTTACCAGAAATAATCAATATGTTTGTCCTGTTTTTTATGCCTTCATGCATATTAATTTCCTAAGACCAAACAATTCTACTAATTCGCAATATAGTTTATGATATTTGCAATACACAGCTTGTTTGATATTGTTTGCCATGCTATGTTTTGGTTGCAAAAAGTACTTTAACGCTAATAAAATATATTTATTTATAAATTTATTTATAAATTATTTATAATATAGTCTTACAAATGTAACTTTTGGAGAATAGAATTTTAGAAACATTTCTTGAGTGAGTCTAAATTTTCAACCATTGAGAGTTAAATAGAATTGGCATTGCTAGCCTTACCTGGTTTGATGTTGCTGAATTCTTTTTCGATTGTTTCTTCAGTGGTTGTTAGCATGAGATTACGCACATATAAAATTTTGACTGATGACATTGTTTCCTCATCAACTTCAACTTCTGGCTCAGCCCAATCTACAGCTATAGGGTGTCCCCATAACTGAATTCTTCCTAAATCAAAAAGAGATATGAAGCAGACTTATCATTCCTTCATTAGTACATTGTTATTTCTTGTTATCATTTTTTCATTAAACAGTAAATCAAAAAGTGCGACTGTTATAATGAATCCAGTTGTAGCATTAGTCAATACCAAACTTTTTTTTCTATTACAAATACTTCTTTTCAGACCTGATATTGAAATGTTAACAGTGGATTCTTTTAGATTCCACAGCAAGGCATGTTTAAAATTGTTTTGATCCTAGAATTAAAAAAAGTTTTTGTCGACATTTTGGAATGGAACTGCTCTATACTTCTGTATCAAGATGTGTTGAGTCAAAATTAACAGTAAAAGCTATGTTCCTGTGTACACAGTTTATAAAGCTACTTCCCTATGTTGAAAGATACCCAATCAATACAGATCCAAGCCCATTAAGGATAGCCTATTCACAACTTCCTGCAAAACAATTCCTCCATGCTATAAAACATTTCAAACCTGGTAATAGTTTTCTTCTTGCCATGGCTGCAGCCCGATGGCTATTGTACTCCACAAATGCAAAGCCCCGGTTTTTGGTCTTATCAGCTGCACTGGGGTATACAATTACATCAACAACCCCTTCTGTGACTTTTTTCATTTCTGCCAAAATTTCATCTCTTCGCTTTGTCTTGGGGATTCCACCAACAAACAAACGACAGTTGTCAACACTTGCACACACACCCAAAAGCCGTCCATTTCTACAGGAAATTAAGGACCTGTGTTATTTGCGCTGATCAATAAATAAATTTGATCTACTTTGTAGTATTTCTTATTGAATTTTTTATTGGAGTCAATGGACCATAAGGAAAACTGAAGAATCCCAACGCTATAGCCTTTTCTTGAGTTTGAAAGAGTCAAAACCCATTTCTTTTTTTAAATGAAAAAAACACAAAAGAAATCCATAAGATATTTCAACAGTTAAGATCTGCCCGATATATTCCGAATGAAATGCGTGTAAGATATAACTTTTTAATGGAAAAAATGCCAATGTTTATTTCTTGAAACTGCAATATTGCTATTTCTTGTGGAGCATTCCCAACAGCTTGTGGGAAAGCTACAAACTATGTTTTTCTCATTGACTTGTGTTCTTACAAGTTAAAGAAGACCCAACATCTGATTAATAGAATTATTATAATAAACCTGGCATTTAATATAGCACCTTATGTCAGCGAGACGTCTCAAACGCATATTTTGTATATTTTGTGGGCGAAAATACAAAATTGTACTTTTTAAAACCTTTTACTTAGTCTGTGAACCATTTATTAATGTATAAAACCCAGTGTACTTTACAGTGGTACAACAAAATTTAATGCTCAACAGAGCATTTGGGGTTTGGGTAAATGAACTGCTTATTCTCCAACGTGCACTGGGACTGTGAGTATAACTTATTGTTTTGATTTCAGCAATTCTTCCAAGAAGTAATGTAGTTGTCCTCAGGTGCATTATAAACTAACCTTATTTCATAATTATTAAGCTGTTTAATTGCATTTCTGGCTTCTTGTCTATTGGAAAACAGTACAAAGGCATAACCCCTATTATTTCCATTAAAATCCATCATCATCCGTAATTCATATATTTTTCCAATCTGAAAAACAATGAGAGAAATGTCATATGAATGGAATGAAAATGAATTATTTTTTCTGTCTACTTTTTTTAGAATTCTAAAAGAAAAGATAATTGAAGCTTCTTTCTCTTCTTAATGGACTTAACTCTCTATGTGGCTGTAATATATGTAGAAAATTGTAAAGAAAATACCTGTAGTTTAAACACACATTGTAATGGATAAAAATCGATCTTATGTTACAGATTTTATAGCCTCTTCAGAGGCTTGTGTTGATGCTAATGGGCCTCACTTTTAGTGAGGAAACACAAAAGGAAATGGAACAGGTATGAGCAGAAGTCATGTGTGGTTTGTAATAGTTCAATTTACTAGGCAGTGGGAGAGGGCAAGGATTTCAGATTGGCTGTGGTATCCATTTAATGTTTTCTGGCCCTATACAATGCTACCAGCTAAGTATTTCACAAACCCAGCTCATAGTGGGCTTTTGCGGGAAAAACAGGAAAACTGTATTGGTTTTGAGACCATTCTAAAGGGCTGATCCCAATTGAAATGAATGCAAATGTTCCAAAGTCNTTTTTTTGGAACATCCAACAGAGAGCATCTGAGAAGGCGAGGTAGGAGAGCCAAAATTACAGGACTTCACAAGGCAGTTTCAGACAGCAAAACGCTTACCCAATGAACAACTGAGTTCCCTAAATTAACTTGGCTATAATAGAATGATTATGATAGAAACGTATTTGTAGCTGTCCATGTTCACTTTAAAAATATATATATATATTGGGAAATGGGTTTTGTAATTTGTGTTTAATATTTATCTGTCTCTACAGTTATCCTGCCATGTTTGATCATTTGCCTTCTCCAGATCCTGAAATTTCAGATACAAATATTACTAAAGCATTACTTTTTCCAAAACTGGAACAAGTTCATCTTCATAAAGATCTCGTGGTAATTTGCCAATGAAAATCTCACAGCCCCTCTCAGGAGGTAGATCTTCCCAGCCTGGAGGGGGACCCCCATATTTTCTTTGCCCATTTTCCTGCAATAAAAGAGTAGTCATCATTGTTTTGCGCAAGAAAACGTACTAAAACTACACAAGTGGGAAAAAGACTTCAATGAATTGAGTACATTGGCAATTGTCACCACAAGCCCAGCCTGGTAAATGCAATGTCTATAAAGAGTGAAACAAATGTACACTTAAATGTCCCACAAACACATAGGAAGTGAATGACCAATTCTATTTGGTGGATTATTACCCAGGACACCGTGGCAAACTCCCTTCTCTTTTCGAATCATTCCATGGGTTCTTTAACGTCCACCTAAACAGACAGACAGGGCCTCAGCTTAACATTTAACCTGAAGGTTGCCACCTCTGACAATATAGCACATCGCCAGCACTGCATTGAAGTGTCAGCCTAGAGTAGATGGTTCAAAGTCCTCACATAGGGCTTGAATTCACAAGCTGTTGAATCAAGAGGTGAGATTGCTACCAAATGAGCCAGGCGGACACCACAAGTATGGACTGATGGATTATGGTAGTGAAATAAAATAACTATTACAGAATGACATTCAGTTATTTTGCCTTTTTAATACACTTCCTGAAAAGGATGTGATAATTGTAATGGTATCATTTTAAATCTAATTGTTCCTCTGGGCTACTATCTCAATGTTACAGATGAACAGGCACATCAGCTTCACATCTGCATAATAGGACAATCCATCAATGTGTGCTTTATGCTATATGCAAGGCTAATGTATCTCAAACTGTGTGTATGCAAACAAGGAAATGCATTGAGCAGCAACTAAAATATTAAATGTAATCTTTGTGAAATGCATGTTTAACCTCAAACAATGCTCTCTTGTGATGTGTCAGGGATATAAATTGCCCAAACATTTAACGTTTACATATTTGAACATTTTATTTAACAATTTGACACACATGCTACCTTGGCACCGATATGAATTCAAATCACAATTATTTGCAATACACATCATATATGCAGAATTACTCTAAAGCATAAAGGTTTCAGGTAGCAACTTCCTATATGCATTCTGATCTTTATTCTGAGGAAAATAAATCCCAAACTGCCAAGAAACCATCTTAATTATTTTCTAGCATATTTCATAATCAGTAAAGTTTATATTTGTTTCAAATTTGAATAAAAGCATCATTAATAAAATTTGGAACCTGTTTTGACCTGATGTCTTTCACCTCCTACCTGCAACAAGCTATATCCTGTGCGCTGAATCAATGCACGTAAAGTTGCTTCTTTTGGAGTTCCAGTCAATCCATCCCCGTTTTTTTGATTTGATTCCATTGTATGTGATTATCAGCAAAAAATCAGGATAATTAGAGGTGCTCACTGAAATCAAATTGAAATTCAATACATATTCAATTAATGTTACATGAAAGTGCTTAGGCTATTCTACAAGGTCTGTAGGATGCAGTTGCAAAAACGTCCAACTATTGCTATATGATTGTGCAGACAGAGAACATCTATCTTGTGTCCGAAGTCAATTAAATCTGATGAAAAAGTTTGAATTCCTGAGCATTTTTACAATTAAACTTCATCAAGATAATTACAATAGGGAAATTAATGATACTGGATATTAGACATCACATTCACACCAATCAATGGTGAACAAGGAGATCATACCACCCTCAAAATCAATAAACCTAATAACCTTGACAGTCAACCCCTTCATGACATCTTGCTTGCTAATGACATAAGCCTTGCTGAATAGTAAAATTCAAGAAAGGTTGTTTGGTGTTATCCCGTTCATTCCTCTTCAATAGCTACTGTTGCTAGGAGATATGCACTTTATTAAAATGTGTGTGAGATTGGGCAACAGACTAATTTTAAACATTTGCGACACCAATCCCACCTGCCAATTTGACTAAGCACTAGTGAGTATTAGAGCATATGGGATTGGTTGCATGTTAGGCACTGCTAGGAATGGAAGATGTGTTTGTCATCATCACAAAGGACCACCATAGATTGCTACTGAGTTTACATGAAAATGCTGCTACCAATTTCAGCTTCATAAATTTTCAAATGAATGTCACAGGCCATAGGGGTTGTAGTAGTGGTTATTGTGATGCGACACTGAAAAAGCACCAAGAATTTGGCATCAACGTGCATCACAGTTTTCAGATAGAATCTATCAACAAAAGTGTTTGGTGCCAGTTAGTGTCTCAATAACAAAATAGAAGGTCATCAATTTAGGTACAGGGCCTAGAATTTAATATTGATTAACCGTTATCTGACCTTTTTATCCAGATTAAGAGAGTATACTTGTAATTGTCAATTTTATTTTATAGTATTGGGCGATTAAACCGTGTTCAGAAAAGGTTTGCTTACTTGAGCAGACAGGAGAACGGTTTCAAACAGAGAAACATAAAACATATCTGTGCTCCATCACTACCCTCTGCCAGCAACCAATGTCCATCTGTCTTGCTTTATCAGTTGTTCATGATTATTACTGGTTCCAGCCAGTAAGTACTCTTTGGACCTTGTTGGAACTATGTTGGTATATAATACATACAAAAGCCATAATGTTCTAACATTCCTAAGGTTATTTTTTTTATAGCAAAAGGACACAGTTAAAAAGTTATTCTAAAATTCATCATGTTCAGACAATCGAATACACCGCATTTTTCCACAGTGTTTAGAAACTGTAATATTTGCCCACATTGGGTCAAGTACTGCACTAGCTTGCATGGCCCTCCAGTGAGCCTCTGCACCTGTCACTGAGTATGTTTCTCCATGGTGTTCGTTGAAGAGGTTGTTTGCGTGATGAAGGTACTCGGTGGAGAAGCCTGGTTACTGTTTGACCGAACAAGATAACTGGATGATGTTTATCTTGTGCAGATCGATAGTAGCTTGTTTCAGGCATGTTGACACAGCTAAAACCCATATGGTGACGCAGGCCATTGCACAACATCCACTACACTGCAGAGCTGCCAGTGAAGTTTCTCAACCGCACATTGTCTGCTCTCCAATTCAAATACAACTACAGAATGAAATTATAAGGTTGTCTCTTTGGTTCACACTTTTTCTTTCTATATTAAAAAAAGTCTTGACCTATTGAAATATTTCTCCATTGCCCCTATGAAATGCATTCCCCACCCCCCCAATCCCTCCCTGGAAACCTTCACACTACGTCCCAATATGTTAGAAGAGTTAACTTTCTTTTCTCCACTTTGCAATTGCATTCGTGCGATCTGAGACCTCCTTCCCCTAACCGCGACTCCTTCAAGATGTTTCAGTTAAGAGTCGTTCCCATCCACCTGGTCACACTCACTCCTCAAACCAATTCTCTCCATACACTGCGAGTTAATCAACGATTACAAGTATGGACTGCTCTGCTGCTGCTCTCAGTTTATTCAGCTACAAAACGGATGACTTTTTTTTTCCAAACCCCCACCCCCCCCCACACAGGCAACAAACACCCACTTGAAATATATGTGGCCAGTGAAATAAAATGCAGCCCCCCTACCTGAGCAATTTCAGAGATCACCACCTGGAAAAGTTCTTCCTTGATTATGGTGAATTATGGCGACGTGTCACCGGTGTTATTCTGTAATCATCGTATCAAACATCCAAAGGTTCGGCTCAAGGGGCTGGTTAACAATCGGCTCAGGTTAAACTTTAACTTCTCTGTATCTCCTGCACTGGGCAGCCCTTTGCTCAGCCCCATGAGAGCAGCAGCAGCAGCAATAGCAGCAGCAGCAGAGTCAGGGCTCACTTCCAGCCATAAGAAACTCTCTGCTCAAACTCTGAAGTGCATTGCAAGCATTGGCCATGTCACAAGAGTCTGGTGGGTTTGTGTTGTTTGCATTAAAAAAAATACCTCCCTCCCATACACACACACACATACACACACACACACACATACCTCTCATTTCTTGTCAAAAACTCTTTTTTTTTTTGGAGGTTCTGACCAAAGGCTGGGACTTGTGGAGTTTCCATGGCACCTGCAGGGCTTAACACGTCACCTTTGCAGCACCTCCATCGGGTTTACCTGGAGCAGAACCACATGTTAAAACGCCTCGCTGTTGGCTTCATTATTTGATATCCTTCTTCGAGAATTAAAATGGGCGGAAAAAAAAAAGGAGCATCAGGTCAGAGCGATTTACACAATCCCAAGGCGGATCTAAGTAAAAGGCCACGTGTAGATTGTGAAAGGCAAAGCACGTTACCTGGCAGGTTATGTGTGTGTTTGTGTGTGTGTGGGTTCAGAGCCACTCCCCAGTCTCTGTCCTTTGATAAAGTCCTCGATTATTTTTTTTTTGAATTGCAATCTGCTCTTTCATATTTTTTTTTGCAAAAAAAAAACCTATTTCGAATTGAATAGAACTATTCAGATTTTTCATGCAGATACCAAAATCGTTTACTTGATAATTATTTTTTTAAAAAAAAACCCTCCAATCTCATGGACTATTTGTTACCCAGATATACTGTGGTGAGTTATTACTTGTGGGTGTTTCTTAATTTCTTAGACTCTTGGTATCTCTCTTTCTCTCTCCACTCTCTTTGCTCAAAAGTTTCACTTTTTCTTTTCTGGGATCCTTGGGAATCCCATGTGTGGGATTAGCCACAGATCATCATTTGGGAGAAGGGTTTGTCACAGGGACTCTGACCTTTCAGAATAATTACAGCCACAGACCCTCCCTCGTCTTTGTTAAATTGTTCTGCCAGAAACTTCATATCAACCTCTTTAGTAATTCATTGGTGAATGGCACCTACTGTGTACTACATTTAGTGATACACTTGTAATTCCATCGCTGGCTATAAGACAGCAACACTGTGTGTGATGCTTTCACTATGAATTGCTTTTTGGAAGGAACATCCACAACAACACCCCGAGTGCTGCAATCGGACTGATGATATGTCAGTCAGTAGTGAAGATAGAACTTTATCAGAATCTTACATATTGAGGTTAACTGAATGAAAGAGGTAGATTACCTGCTTTTGTATAATCCACTTTTCTTGAATAATACTAGTAAACAATTTGCTCCACCCAACCTGTGATATTTACATTACATCAATTGGTGTTTATAGAAATCTATCATGCAATTTAAATGCTTTACATTCTTCATTTCCATCTTCCACGTGAAAAGAACATAGCCCAGGTTGAGCTTCATGATATGACAGGTGGGTAAGTCATATGAATGAGTGGAAGAGGCCATCATACTTTAATCTTTGCTCCCTTTCCTAAAAGTGACTAAAACCCATTCTTCATGTATGTGATAGATTCTCATAGAATCCTAGACATTCAGAACAGGTTATCGGGTCCATCAGAACTATATTGGTTCCAGTTGCTCTTTCCATTTATCCTTTTATATTCCTTTTCAAATGCTTACCCATTTCCCTTTTAAGAGTATGTTGCTCACCTCAACATGCAGTAAAACATTCTACATTCAAATAAAGCTGTGTGAAAGTTTCTTCTAAACATCTCAATTTCTTCCAGTGACAATCCTAGTATTACAAGATTGTTGTTGTTGTTGTTATCCCTGAACAGGGATTTAATTTTCCATAATTTCGAATACCTCTTTTAGATCACTTCTTAACCTCTATTCTGGTAAAACAATTAGTTTATTTTTTTATAATTACTGTATATGGTCTCATCGATTATGACCAGATGTCACCAAAACCTGGAAAATGAAGATCACATGTAAGTTTTCTCTTTGTACAGTTTGTATTATTACATGTATACCAGACATTTTAGAAAGTCTAGTATCATTTATAATTATTATTTCATAATCTAATGAACTAGTGGAACCAGCTCGATGGGCTGCATGGTCTCCTCCTTTTCCTCTGTTTTATCTCTTCTTTGCTCTACAATAAGACTATTAGTTTAGAAAATTGGATCAACCAAGTGGACACTAATATTTGTTCTATTTTCTATGTATTCCTTATGTACCTAAAAAAAATGAACGCTGAGTGAAAACTAACACTTTAGACTGTAAAAGGTTTTAGGGATCATTGTTGTCTTGATGCTTTTTTGTGATGTTTGTCTATCATAGTTATAAATTATTTTTGCAAGGGACATAAAACCCATAATTAACCAACATAAAAGGCAAACCCATTAAGTTTAGTTAGTTTAATATTTGAAAGCTCTTAAGCCTAAATGAATTGTGCTTTAAGGTAGAAAACAAACATTTGACAGAGTTAAGTGAAAATGCTTAAAATATTAAGTCATCAAGACTTCTCAAAGCACTTCAGAGGATATACTATAAATAGTTATTCTTATGATGTGATTGTGTGTGTTTTGTAAAATGTAGTGACCAAAAGTTTTTAGGTGAAGAATTACAGATTACAGATAATGTTTTCTAACGCTGGTGTTTGTTTCCAATATGTAACAGACATTATGAGTTACATTATAGATCATGTTATGAGTATGTTGTTCTGAATGGCTATTTTGAAGAATTGCAGTATTTTTGTTGTGAAAACAATTCACATTTTTCTCATCTTCTTCAAGAATGCATTGAGAGCAATACTCAGAGGACAAAGAGTGTTGTGGTGATTAACACTTCCAGACCCTGTAAATCCAAATGGAAATATCAAAGGACTTTCTAATGCAGCTTTTTAACTTGTATTGTACAAAGCAAACCATTATGGACAGAGGATATTTTATGCGGGCTTTGGATTACATAAATTTAAAATGTTACATATACACCACAAAAGTTGCTCCTGCTTATTTAGCAATATTATTTTGTAAAGAATATATATATATATCAATTACCAGAATATGAGAATACATATCAACTCTCTCCCTTTGAATAGTGGAAAAAAATGAAATTCTTTTTCTTTTTTATTGAGGTAGATTTAGTTTTCAATCATTGTGTGCTTTTGAGGTGTTCTGATCTAACTGCGTGTTTCAGATCATTTGTTCATTTCTCTGCATGGCCTCATATGTTTGAAACATTTGAAATTTGAAATAAATTTCTCAGATTTTTTGAGAGCCCTCTGTTATAGCTATTGTGGCAGTGTTGCTTACAAATGCATCTTTTGATTAAATGTACTTGTTTGTCTCAGTAAAATGTGTTTTATGTTATGCTTAATCAAATTTTTTAGTCTTTATAGCTGGAACACTAAGCCACCATTCATCTACATTGGTCTAAAGCCTCAGTGTTAGGTTAGTAATATAGTGCATTTTAATAATTTCAACTAACTTTTCATTATCATTATTGGCTAACTATAATACTGCTGCAAGCCACTACGTAATCTTGCAAATCTGTTGCCCAGGGATACCTATTGCTCCCGTGTGTTCAAAGTGCAATGTGAGGATACAGGTGTATAAACAGAAATGTTTAAGATTATTAGAATTTGGAGATTTGCACAAAATATTGCAGCGAGATACAAGCGAAGCCAGTGGAGCAGTATTTTTTTTTAATCTATCCAAACCTTTTATAAAATTCAAGCATTGCCTAGCTCTTTTAAATAATGGCAACTTATCATTACACTGTGGAAATAAGGTGTTTCTAATACTTGGTTATTTTCATTTTCCTCAGCCAAAATATTTTCTTCTTTCATTTCTTCTTTTCTCTTTTGGAAAGGATAGTCAGACATCAAGCCTTACTTGGTGGTGGAAGAAAGTGAGTATTGTAGAAGTTTCAAAGAGGAATTTGACAAGTTCCTGAAAATTAAGAGGATTCAGAGTTATTAGATGAAGTTTTGATAGATGTGTCAAAGGAATTTTTTGGGAAATTGGAGAGGTGGGTAGGCTAAATATATCAGTGGTCTTTTGCCTGAAACGGTTAACTCTGATACGTTTCTTCCTCATGAACAGGGTTGCCTGATTAGCAAATCTACTGAGAAGTCATCTGAAATCCAAGGTCAGGTACTAAACCTTCCCTTGAACTAGAGCAATTACCTGCTGTGCAATTTAAAATCTGGTCTCTATCTTTGTTGAAGATAATTGTTACATTTCTATCATTTGCAAATCCATTTAAAAAATGTGCTCCTTGATCAAGAGGGAAATCTGGCTTTAAACGTGTATAAAAATCATAGAATCATAGAATTATACAGCACAGAAGGAGGCCATTTGGCCCATCGTGTCTGTGAGGGCTCTTTGAAGAGAGCTATCCAAATCAATCCCACTCCCCCGCTCTTTCCCCATAGCCTACAAACTTGTCCTCCCCAAATAATTATCTCTTAAAAGTTGTTATTTAATTAGCTTCCACTACCCTTTCAGGCAAAGAATTCAGATCCGAACAACTCGCTGTGTGAAAACATTTCTCCTCACCTCCCCCTTGTTTCTTTTAACAACTATTTTAATCGGTGTCCTCGAGTTACCAATCCACCCGCCAGTGGAAATAGTTTCTCCTTATTCACCCTATCGAATCCCCTCATCATTTTGAAATTTTCTATTAAAGTCTTCTCTTAACCTTCTCTGCTCCAAGGAGAATAATCCTAGTTTCTCTAGCCTCTCCTGATAACTCAAGTCCCTCATTATAATAATAATAATAATAATCCTTGCATTTGATATAGCGCTTTTCACGTCAGGAGGACGTCCCAAAGCGCTTCACAGAACACACTGTAAAGTGAATTGACTGTATATTTGTGGGCAAACGCGGCAGCCAATGGCGCACAGCAATGTCCCACAAACAGTCGTAGATTGAAAATGACCAATTTATTATTGTTTTGGGTTTTTGGAGGGATTATTATTAGGCGTGTGGAATAAGGAATCTCTTTTGCACCCTCTCCAATGCCTTAACATCCTTCCTAAAGTGTGGTGCCCAGAACTGAACACAGTCTCTAGCTGAGGCCTAACCAATGTTTTATAAAGTACATAATTTATGAAGTTCATTCTTTTCAATTCCTTCAAAATATATTCTTGTAGGCTGGTTGTTGAGCTGTGTTAATAGAGAGACCAAACAGTTATAGTTTTATGAACGGTTGTGCTCTTGGTCTTCCACACCCGAGATGTTAGTCGCATGGTGCTACACAACATCTATGTTTATGGCTAATCTTTACGTTGATGTTGATGGATTAAGGAGATCCATTTTTATCTTTAAATTATGATCCCAGACCCCATTGAAAACTCCACAAATGTTTCTTATGATTGTTATGCTACAAAATACAATGTACTGTATAATTAACTAACAAAATTATGTATTAAATATCATGAGAAGCAAATTGTGTTTTGCATAGTTTATTGTAATAAAATAAAAAAATAAAAATTCTTGCATTTGACGTAGTGCTTTTTCTTTCACATCAGGAGGATGTCTCAAAGCACATTTTGTGGCAGCCAATTTGTGCACAGTAATGGCCCACAAACAGCCAGGAAGTGAAGAATTATAATTTGTATTTGGGTGATTGTTGGCCTAGACACTGGGATAAACTCCTTCCTTTTTTCGAATATTGCTACAACCTGAGCCAGGCAGACACCTACATTTTTTAAAATCCTGTTGGATGATTTGAAGCAGAATTACAGAGCAGCATATGTTGTGGTTAGCACTCTTGTAGGGTTAATCATTGATATCATAAATATCTGAATGTTATTGCTACTGGCTGCTGACCAAAGTGTCATCCCCACAAAGCTTTAGTACATTTAAGATTAATAAACAATTCAAATAGTCCAAAGGCTTTGAAAGACAGCCTTGGCATATCTTCTGTGACCAGCTCCAATAAATCATTACCTTAGACTGAGCAAATGTAACATATAAATGTTACTAGTATTGGAGGTTGAGGAAATACAAAATGTTTTTCAATTGACAAACACAGTGCATTTACAACTAGCCTCACACCACTCCTGTCTCATATTCTATATTACTAAAAATGGTGTTCTAGTAAATATCTTAATTTTTTCTGTAACATCTGAAAAACACTGAAGTAGAAACGCATTGCAGTTTAGTTTTGAAGTGCAGGAGCTTAATTGTCTCTCAGAAGAATTATGCAAGATCAAAGGTTCCTGGGAAGCGTTTGAAGATATCTGTGCAGTATTGTGCGACTCTCTTGCAACTCCTTGCTGCATTTTGTGTTTTAAAACTGGTGAGTAAAGGCAGAAATGTTGTGCACAACCTCCTTGGAAATGCTCCAGTGATATCCTGAACTGGAACAACAAACTGGACAGCATTTTTATCATAAGGTCAATCACTACACTGGAATTTCACAATGAGACATGAAAGCAACTTCAGTGTAAAATACCTATTCCTGGGTAACCTAAAACCAGTTGTTTAAAAGTTTAAAAGACAGAACCGAGCAGTGTTTGAGAGAAAGTAAGTGTTTATGTACATATCTTCCTATTGTAGCATCTATTGTAAGGATGAATTCAGCAGCATGTATAGTTAAGTTTCAATAAACGTGTTTTAATATGTAGGTAATAAGAAACAAATAAACAAATGACACAAATTCTACATTAAAATTACCCCGCTGGAAATTCTACATTAAGATTACTTTCACCATGTGCTCCTCAAACTTTGACCAGTGGTTCATTAAATGAATACTCAAAAAACCCCACAAAAGTACAGTAATATGTTAACCTTGGGTTCAATGAATTAATAGAGTGCCCAAAGTATGTGCCTGCTCTTTTGGGATTAAAATGAGTTTGAATTATTTATTATGCACAGATTGATTAACTGATTAGGTGGCAGTTAACTACTCAGTTAACTGTTCTTCGAGACAATTACAAGGCTTTGGCACGTCATAAGATCATTTGAATGTATTAATAACTGGGGCAAGGCGAACTCAGTTGATGCAACCTTAAATGTCAA
The DNA here is from genome assembly GCF_018977255.1 of Callorhinchus milii. Taxonomy (NCBI): domain Eukaryota; kingdom Metazoa; phylum Chordata; class Chondrichthyes; order Chimaeriformes; family Callorhinchidae; genus Callorhinchus; species Callorhinchus milii. Next base: position 18,925,557 of record NW_024704748.1, on the reverse strand, counting down.
CAATGCACAATGTACCTTTAATATGTGCTCCCGCAGCTACAAGTGAACTGTTATGACAGAGACTTGGGAATAGGGTTGCCTGTCTGCAATATTAATGTGTGAAAGGTGTGCTTTGCAAAAGACTTAAAAAAACACAAGGAAATGACTTACAGAAATAGGTCTGTAAATAATAGAAAGTAGAACAGGATGACTCATTTAATTTTTTTTGGTGCTCATCAAATGACAGATGTCAGTTCTGGGAATGGATATTTTTCTATATTTTGCATCCACTGTAAGTTTATTGTGTTATCTTAAGTTATACATAGAGATATAATAGCATACAGAGGCAATTAGAAATTCTCTCCACTCTGGGTTATTGTATGCTGGCAAAAATAATTCATTATAACAAATCCCAGAGATAGATTGTTGGAATGCAATTCACACTCTCTCCCCGGAGAGATGCATTCTGCTTACCTAATTCCTGAAAGTATTCGGCCCAGGTTGGCAACAGCCAAGGTTTGGAGACCCCAGAGTGTGTGGAATCTGTCCAGTTAAAAAACTGCATGGCTTGCCATTGATATTGCTGTCTGGCAAGCTTTCCTGCTGCTTGTCCAGCTAGGACAATTAGGGCTTTGGCTTGCAGGGCTACTAGGAGCTGAGTGGGATGGCTCCCTGCCCCCAGTGACTGGTCTGCCCTTCCAGGTACAGCCCATGAGCCAGGCTTGCTATACTGTCATCAGTGTTGCCATGAAATACTGTAGACCCGCCTGGCTCAGGAATTGGACTACCAAGACCGCCACAGAGGGCTTGCTCGACTTTACGTTGCCAAGCATGTCACCTTGGAGCCAGTTCAGCTTCATGGAGACTCTGCTCCCCCCCCCCCGCCCCCATACAGAACATAATGTAGGACATAGTAAAATAGGGGGAGGCCATTCAAGCCATGGGGTGTGCAATGTATTTGCAAAGATATCTAAACATCTGCAAATGCCTTGAAACTAATATCTTGATGCATGACCTCAGGACCTCAGCAATGAGTTTACTGTTTACTGTTTTTACTGTTCATACATGGACATTGAAATAAAAGCCAGGATGTATCAATGTATATTAGGGATAAGAAGTCTGATTCTTTTGGATTTTATCTCTGGGAAGACATTGCTCTTGACAATATTGATCAATTTATGAGTCTCCCTAAAGTGCCTATGAACAGAACATCCATTCTTAATGTTTACCCAAAAGGCTTCCAGGTATTTAATGTGTATCCACTACCAACTGATAGGACTACCAAACAGCATGATTGTCTCTAAATAAGCCGCCAAGTACAATGCCTCAGCCAAGGGACATGTTGTTCCCCTCTGATCATGTTTGTGGGAAGATTACTGAAGAATGAAATATTCAAGTTTGCAAAAAATTTCTAAAATGTGAAAGCATTGGTTTACCACTGCAGAGGATTTGAACAAACGTATCTTTTGAGAGTTGTGGAGGTTGGATAAACTTACCTTCAAAAATGTCCAGAAGTGCTGCTTCATACAATAGCTTTCCATGTTGCTGTTTACCCAAATGTTAAATCCTTCCTATGATTCAGACAGTGCAATGCGATTTGACCATGAACCCAGATTCCATTGTGAAGTCTCATAGAATTTTTTTTGTGGGATATTGGCTCCTTATAAAAAGTTAATCCATATTGAATAAAAAACATCCAGCAGCATTAACTGATTGCTACCCATTTATGTGAAAGCTTTGTATACATATTCCGAAGGAACTTTTAAGAATTTGAATGATTAAAAATAGAAAACTACATACGTGACATATTAACAGCAATAACTAGTTAGTGTAGTTCTGTTAGACATTAAGCGAGCTATATATATATATGAGCTTATAAATCAACTCTATGGTTTGGAAGAATTGTTATCTGAGGCATTATTTTATGGAAAGATGGTGTATAAATGCAAGTCATTGTATTGAGAATTTAAGAGAGCTGTATGTTTGAAATACAATATTAGAGACTAACAACCATGGAATGGAGATTATAAAAATGCATGACAAGGGAGTGCTCTTTACAGTATATACGCTATTTTATAGTGCAGAAGTGATGAGACCAAAACAAAGGTCATTTAGCTTGGGAAATTGCTCTTTTGGGTGATTCTAAGCAGTACTGGAATAAGTTTATTGAAGGCTGGGCCAAATTTTAGATAAGATAAGCATAGATATATCTATATAGAGCATAGTGGGGGAAGCTTGTTTATACAAACGCATGCCTAGGGTTTCATTTCAAACTTTTGACATAGTTTTTTTAGGATAATGCAATTTTGGAATAGTTTGCTACTGAAAAGAGGTATCAATTTACGGCAGAGATGTCTGAATGCCAGATAATCTTCTTCCTGGGATCTCAATGCAGAAAAGAGAGTGAGAAAGATAGCCCAGCTGCTGGTACAGTTACTAACATTTTATCAGCAACAATGCAATATCTAGTGGAAATCCATTCTGTAAATAACATCTATGTCTTTACACCAACACAACATTCAGATCACAATGTATTTACATGTATTCCTCCCCTGGAGATGCTATTTTGATACCCAGCCAAGAATTGATGAGTAATGTTGATACAATGTCAGTTTGCACTCTGACCATTACAATAGAAGGTGTGTATCTTAATTATTGACCATACAACCCTTTATACCCTAGCACAATATTAGATCTCAAAGTCAGCAAAGAACATAGCAAGATATGGAATTCAATTTCTATGAAAAGCTTAAAAAGTTATATTCATCAACTTAGCAGGTCTCTAGTAAGAACTTTGTATGTCTGCCACACAAACCCATTCACATCAGTTTATTTTATGGGCAGAAAACAGAATGTTCTGAAGGTGGAGATCAGCTGAAAGGCTGTTAGTTATTGATAGACAGAAACTGGTAGCTTTAGGAATGAATAATGGAGAAAAACATGATGAAAAACATAGAGAAAAAGCCTTGAATGGTGTCATACTTAAAGCCTTAAATCAGGTGAGTTCAATATATTATTGCTAGAGGCCAATCTGTGGCTGAAGCATTTGAGTTTTTTTTTGTTATGATACGTAGCATTAAACAGTGGAATCTAAAATGTTAGTTAATCCAGGTACAACTCATGGCATGCATGCATATGAAGATGGTTAGCCGATCAGTTATTAGCTTAACCTATATTTTAACCCCCATTGTGTTCCTTAAACCATTCTAAATCAATAGAATTAATAGGCCTGTGTGTATATTTGTACATTGTGAACACAATGCCATGTGTATTAAAAAAAGAGCTTAGCTAAATTATTTGAAAGTAAATTTGCAGGATTATTACAATAGTTAGATATGAGTTTGTATATTTCGGGGGTGAAGTTCTGCTCAATAAGATTTTATTTTCAAATTAAAGAGCAATTTTATTAGAACAATGGTTCTTTTAAATTACATGAGAAATAGCATTAAAAGCAACAAAGGGCAAGTTTCTAGTAGGCTGCTTTTGAAGTTTATGTTTGTATGCGGGTGTGATCATTATAACTTGCTTTGTTTTATTTCCTATTGATACATACTACTTTAAACAAAGTAACAATTTCACATTCAAACCTCCAATATTTTGTGCTGAAACTGAGTGTAAATTAATTTCTGCTGAGCAAAAAAAAGTTAATTTACTGTGAAATACATTTTAATTGCTTATGTAATTGCTTATTTAAATCCAGTATCTACAGCTGTTTGAAGAATATTATGCTGTAATTCATGGAGAATTCAATAGTTAGGAATGTGAACTAATGTGTTTCTTTGACAAGAAATTTAAATGGGCTATGGGGGAGTATGTGTAAAAATAACCCTTTGAATAACATATTGTTTAAGTAATATGATCCACAAAATAGTAATACTGAGTGTGATTCTGCAAACAAATTTAAATGACCATTCATCTCAAAATGGAATGCTGTGAATATTTCCATCTATACAAAATTGAGACCTATGCTTGAACTAAAATTCAATAAAGTATTACAGAATTAATTTATCTAAATGCATTGTTTTAAAGGCTATCTGAATTTGCATTAAACTGTATTCAGCTCTATTCTTTCGTTTGCAGACTTGCTTCTGCTTTCATCCCCTTTCTCTTTTTTTAATTTTGCTTTACATGAATAGATATTTATATTCTACTACAACAAAAGGCAAACTTTTATTGTTGGTGGTTCTTTTCCTTCTATTTATTGTACATGGCAATGTTCTACAAACAGACAAGAAGTGAATGACCAATTTATCTGGAGGACATTAAGAGAAACTTCCTTGCCTTTTCAAATAAAGAAAAGGGAGTTTACCTGGAGAACTCGGGACCTTTAACACTGCATGAACAGGAGGAGGTCGTGATTTAACAGAGGACCAAAAGGACGACAATAAGTGAAGTGAATGGCTCTGTGGGTTTCTATGGACTTTCAATAATGCAGCACTTTAATAACAATATTAATCCTTGCATTTGATATAATGCTTTTCATATCTTCTAGAAGTCTCAAAGCGTTTCACAGAATAGACTGTAAAGTGAATTGACTGTATATTTGTGGGCGAAATGCAGCAGCCAATTTCAAGGACGAAGAGCTGAATAATAGGTTTAATACTAAAAGGTGACTTAGAAATATAGATAATTATAGCACAGATATTAATGGCTAAATGGCCTCCTGTGCTGAACATTTCTGTTTTTCTACAAATCTATAGGATAGTGTTTGTTTTTAAAATTAAATTCTGTGCAGTCAAGGGCATTTCATTAGATAAAGCGTATATATTTGCTGCCTTGTACACTAGTTCAATTCTTACTTTTTAAAGAAACACAATTTGTCATCCAATAAAGTTCTGCTTACTCTACCCAACTGTGTAACTTAAGCTTAACCTCACAAAAGTGTCCCTTGACAATGTGAATTTCTCCATATAACAAAGAAACTAAGATTTTAGTGCCAATTATTTTTAACTCAGTGCATAAATTCTAATCAAGAGTTGATCAAGGGATTGAAGGTTTGACTTGGATCTCAAGCTATGAGTTTGAGTCTCAGTTTGGCCCATGACATAGCCTCTCTTGAGTAATACCTTGTCATTTATCAGTTGAGTTATTTTATCTGAACAGACAGTTTATATTTAATCACTTTACCTGGAGAGCTGTGAATATGTGGAATGGATTCCCCAGGGAGGCTGTGGAGACAGATTGTATCAGGAAGTTCAAGGAAGAATTAGACAGCCTTTAGGTGAGTAAATTGAGGTCTCTGAGAGGTTGTGTAGTGTAGATTTACTTATTTCATTTATTTATCATTTTACTTTGGGGGCATGGGAGGGAGTACAGAAGTGGGTGGAGACTTGTGTGGAGTATAATCACCAACATGAACTGGTTGGGCTAACTGTTTCTGTGCTGTACATTCATTGTATCTCTTTAAATCCACAGTCCCGGCATTATTTTCGTCCACCCTTTGTGTTTTTAGTGGTATCAATGAGGCACCATAAATTCCACCGCTTTAGTTTATATCATTCATCCAACTGAAGCTCAGAGTACCACTGCATTCGATGATACCACATATGCCACATCATACATTTTGTGCAGTGATGCTTTGGACTTTAGAGGAGAGTCTGAGTACGTGATTGTGTGCTGAAGTATAACCTGGCTGCACAAATTGCACCTCCCTACTGCTGCAAGCCAACTGACCTATTTCAATTTCATGGTGGTGGATAAGTGTGGGGTAGTTTCAATTCACAACATGACATTGTTACTTACATTGCATTGGAGCATTGTGTCAGCTCCAGCTGTTAGACTGATTTAATACAGTATTACTTCACTGTCAAGACAAATTTAGATGAATGACATGAATGACCGCTGAAGGCATTTTTTACAAAGATTTACAAAGATACACACGTACAAATTTTCACTTGAATTTATGCTGCTGTGCACATAAACTTAGCAAAAATGTAATATTGCTGAACGGATGAACAATGTGGATGTGCAATGCTATTGAATAATGTTGCCTACAGTTTAGTGAAGGGATACATTTTACAAAAGAACAAAATAGTGACAATAGAATGTATAGTCGTTTCAGACTGAAGTACTGTAGGAAATATATTTAGATGAAATGCAGGCAAGATTGGAATTGGACTGTCAACACCAGAGCAAATCAAACATGAAATATTACTTTTTTTGGTCAGCCGGGCATCTGGCACAGGTGGGAACCCATCAGTATGCTTAAGAGTATTAAAACTAGACAGAGAGTTCCCAAGAAATTTATTGAAATGGAGTGTACTACGTATACTTCAAGTCCTGTAGCTCAGTGGTTAGAGCACTCGCCTCACAAGCGAGAGGACCCTGGTTCGATCCCTGGCCAGTGCGAAACACTGGACAAGTTTCCTTACTCCACACACCTCTGTTTACCTCGCAGTAAGTAAGTAGGAACTTGGTTGTTAGTTGATTGACAGAAAGGGCACGGTTGAAGAGGCAGGACTTGAAAAAGGGGAGAGAGGCATTGAAGGAGAATGCTCGTAGAGAATGTTTTGGGGCGTAGTGGCTGAAAGCACAACCTCCAAGGGTGGGGCGGAGGGTGTGAGAGATGAACAGGAGGCCAGTGCCAGTCTAGTGGAGGCCCTGGGTTGTGGATTTGGGCGTGATGAGATCGGAGAGGTAGGGAGGTGCCAGAGAGCGAAGCAATTTGAATATGTGGGTGAGGATCTTGAAGTCGATCTGTTCGGTGATGGGAAGCCAGTGGAATCTAGCCACAACTGGTGAGATGTGGGTAAGGAGTTTTGTCCGGGCAAGTATGTGGTGGGCAGAGTTCTGAATGAGCTGGATCTTTTGAATAATGGAGCTGGGAGATTGGCAAGGAGTGCGTTTGAGTAATCCAGGCGGGAAGTGACTAACACATGCACAAGGGTTTCGGCTGCATTTGGTGTAAGATACGGTCGGAGGTGGGCAATGTAGCAGAGGTGGAAGAAAGTGGTCCTGGTCAGGGACCGGATATGGGTAGGAAGAAGAGTTGGGTGTCGAACCGGATGCCTAGATTGTGCACTGGTGAGTGTGAGGGAGAGCCCAGGAAGATTGAGGAGTTCAGGTCCGCAGGAGTGAAGATGTTGATGGGAGCTAAGGAATATGGCTTCCATCTTGTCCAGATTCAGCTGCAGGAAGTTTGCACTCATCCAGGCCCTGGTGTTGGTAGAACATCAGCGGACCTGGTGTTGGTACTGGAGGAGCAAAGTAGATTTGTGTAGTAGATCAGTAGATCAGTATTGATCTACTTAGTATTGAGTACTAAGAAGTACTAAGTAGATCAGTATCTTGGTTGCTTTGTTTATTACTGCCTTACCACTGTTTTGATATTTTGAATGAGAATTCAACTAACACCCCTAAGTCTCTTCAGCTGGAGGTCACTTTCTTCTTTGGCCTACCCATTTTGTTCTAGTCATTTGTAATGCATATGTACTATTTGTGTAGCACAAATAGCCACATGTTCTGCTGTGGGAGCACTGTTTACTTGCCCTCAGTCAATCTTTGTCTATATACTGTGGGTGGAGTAGAATATTTCACTTATGAATAAAACCATTGCTTGAAGAGAAAAGAGAGAAGAGTATGAATTTGCATTCAAGAAAATAATAGTAAATTGATAGGAGGGGGTGACGGAGGAGGAAAAGAAATGCCAACTTATCAAAGGACACCCATTCACAATTTAGAGAGTGGACTAAGCATACTGCACTGCCTGTGTAGTCAGGCATGGTGAAAGAATGCATGTACACATTCTGGTCTGATTGCCCACTAGTTTGAATCAAAATTATTAACCATAGATAAGTCATGATTTGCATAGAAATGTGAATCGTTCTTCAAAATTACAACGTAGGATAACATTTATGCAAAATTTTAGAAATGCATCACTTTCACTTTTTATCTGAGTGAAATATGTTTCAATAATTAGTTTGTACTGATTCATAATAATAATAATACTTACATTTGATATAGAGCTTTTCATTTCAGGAGAATATCTCAAAGCACTTCACCGGATACGCTGTAATGTGCAGTGGATGAACGAATCAGTCAATTTGCGTACAGCAATATCCTACAAACAGCCATGAAATGAATGACCAATTTTATTGGATGGGGTGGGTTGGGGGTTGTTGGCTAGGTCACCAGAAGAAACTTCCTTCTCTTTCCAAATGGTCATTGGATCTTTAATAATAATCCTTGCATTTGATATAGCGCTTTTCACGTCTTTTCGACGTCTCAAAGCGCTTCACAGAATAGACTATAAAGTGAATTGACTGTATATTTGTGGGTGAAACGTGGCAGCCAATTGCGCACAGCAGTGTCCCACAAACAGTTGTGGATTGAAAATGACCAATTTATTATTGTTTTGTTTTGGAGGGATTATGATTAGATGTGTGGAGTAAGGAAACTTACTGGAGTAAGATTTCGCCCTGCCTGGAATTGAACCCAAGTGTCTCGCTTGCAAGGTGAGTGCTCTAACCACTGAGCTACAGGGCTACACTCCTAATTGTGAACCTAATTTAACTGAATTTAGAATTTAACATCTCATCTGAAGGACACGTCTCCAACAATGTAATGCTTTCCCAGACTTCAAACTCATATGGTCAGCCTAGATGTGGGGTTTTATGTGGGCTTGTACCCACAGCTTTCTGACTCAGAGGCCAGAGTGCTTCCAACTGAGCCAGCCAACCAGTTAAAGTCATGCATTGATATGGTTTAAATCATGTTTTGGGGTAATGTGTTAGTTTTATTGAGAGATTTGGGTATCTGACTAGTACAATGTCAGATTGCTAACTTACATTAAATATCCAATTTTTCAAGGAATTTATGTTTTTCACATTCCTACTCCTACCCTCCATCCCTCCTGATCCCAACCCCCAACTCGGGTTCAAATCCCTGACTTTCTAGCGCCTTGGGACATCCTCCCAACGTGAAAGGCGCTTTACAAATGCAATGTGTTGCTGTTTTTATAGTTATTACCCTCTATTTGTGCAAACAGCGGTAATATCACAAAAGAACCACGTGATGGCGATAGATTCCTCCTGTAACCAGTTGACCCGCAATTGTAGTATTGTGTATTTTCCCAAACTCATAAATTAAAAACATAAAACTCACCTCTTGTTCTACGATGCACCTGCTTAATGCAGACCTATCTATCGTTTCCAGACTTCATAACATCGCCATTTAACAATTAGTATTTAACACATAATTACCATTATCGAATTTTGGCAAACAAATGGATACCTACAGATTTTTTTCTAAGCATAAGTGTTTGAGTTTCATTTGTTAACCCATATTTAATCAATGCCATATGATATATGTTGCTCCCCATTTGTGTTCAGAACCTAGATTTCCTCCCATAAGGAATTTTAAACAGAAGTTGAATAATGATAATAATCCTATGCATTTGAATGGTGATCAAGCAAATCTCTCTGTATATGAAGAGAGCTATTTTGAATTTATTTGAAAAGATGTATGTCTTCCTAGCCTTCTTGTTATATTGTATAATATATGATTATATCTCAGTTGTTAGAGCACTCGCCTCTCAAGCGAGAGACCTGGGTTTGATTCCCAGCAGGGTGAATCCTTGGGCAAATTTCCTTACTCCACACGCCTAATAATAATCCCTCAAGAAAAAAAGATGCACTAAATTGAGGTTCTGTTCATTTGTAACACATACCTATCTGTAAATGGATCTGTATTAATTCATATAGGAATGTATTAATCAATTCATTCACCAAAATAAATGGTAGTTAAAGAGAAAATGTGATTCTTTTGAACGAGGTGGGCACTTGATCTTAGCAGATTTGAACCCTGAAAATAAAATGTGAATATGAAAGAGATTCAAAGAAATAATTATGGTAAATCTATACTGACTGCTTAACCTGAAGTGTTGCCATAAGTTGAAATTAGCCCTGAAATTAGTAGTGGAGTCCTGTAGCTCAGTGGTTAGAGCACTCGCCTCACAAGCGAGAGACCTGGGTTCGATTCACGTCAGGGTGAAACTTTGGGCAAGTTTCCTTACTCCATACGCCTGATAATAATCCCTCAAGAAAAAAAAACAATAATAAATTGGTCACTTCAATCTACGACTGTTTGTGGGATACTGCTGTGCGCAATTGGCTGCCGCGTTTCGCCCACAAATATACAATCAATTCACTTTACAATATATTCCATGAAGCGCTTTGAAACGTCTAAAAGACGTGAAAAGCGCTATATCAAATGCAAGGATTATTAATATTGAAATACAGCAGTCGAGAGCATTTTATAAATTTCTTTTAAATTGACAAATCATAGTTATAGTGTAAACTGGCTATTGTTTAGGTCTTGGCCAAAACATGTGAGGCGGGATTTCATTATTTCAAGTTGTCTCAAATTAAAATCCTTAACAATTGATTACCTCCCAATCTAAAATTGCATTCTTTCAAAATCATTCCAAGACAAGCAAACAGGTTTGCTCATGAATCATTCCTGGACTTGACAGTCTGAGTACAGCATTAGGAAGCTATTCTCCATGTAGTGTCAATACAAGTGAATGCCAAATGTATTAATAAACATTGGACAGTTTTTAAACGAAAACACATTTGCTTTTCTGAGAGAATATCTATATAATGGGGGGGGGGGGGGAATAAAAGTTCTGATATTTTGCCCAATGACAACTCTGACATTACAGAAGAAGGGCACTTAATAATGAATTGGGGTCACACAAAATATACCAACACGTAAATAAGTGGGTTCACGAATCAAGTTAGCAATGACTTGGTGTGTGGCATTTAATGATATGCAGCAAATGCAACTTTACCAGAGGCTCGAAGTCTCTGTTAAACTGCTGTGCTCCATTTAAAGGAATGTTAAAATGCAAGTGCATTGAAATAGACAAAGTTAATGACATGTTAATGGACTGACTGACTCTGACTGACTGACTGACTGACTGACGAGCGCACCACCTTGAACGGTCCCTCTGAATGTTCAGAGTTCAGTGCGTAATTCTAAGACGCGAGTCACAGCGAATGGTCAATGATGGGAAACAGTATTCCTCCTCGTCCGGTGGAAAGGGGGGAAAGGGGTGGTGGGGGGAAGGGGGTGCAGCTCATTCCTGGCACAATTCTGGGAAGCGATTGCTCCCGAAGTCGATGTCCCTTCCTGCAATAAATACGTTCAATTCGGTGCGAGGTGGCGTTGCATTGCTCGGCGCTACCGGATACTTTGGGGGAGTGGGTCGTTAGGGAGGGAGGAAGCTCTTAGCCCATCAGTCTGTCATCTCTGCCTCTTTTAGACCCCCTCCCCGCCCCCTCCCCCTCCCCACCCCCTCCCAGTCCAAGTGCCGAAGAGGAAACAAATGTCTTCAAGAAACAGATCGAGTTACAACGGGGATGCGTCACTCTGCCGATCACATGGTGATTTGCTGCTATTTCGAGAATCGAGACCTTGTGCACCACGAAAGCTTTTATTTTTTTTTGTTGGTGTTGTTGCTGTTTTGAGTTGAAGATCCGATCGCCTGGTTGCACCCCCCCCACACCCCCCCACACCCCCCCACCCCACACACACACACCCCCACACCCCCCACCTCCGGTGGTGGAAGCATTTTCTGCCCGTGACGATCGAATAGCTGGAACATCTGAGTGGTTTGGAGCCTTTGGAAGGAAAAAGGGAGGAGAGGGAGAGGAGGGGAGAGGGAGGGGAGTGGGGGGGAGTGGGGGGGGGGAAAGCAGCTCTAATTGGTTTCTCAATGAAAGATAATCACCGGCTCCCCAGAGGAGCTCTGGATTAGCACGAAAGCATCGATAACACACAGCATTTATACTCTCCATCCTTTTCCCCCTTCTTTCTGCCCATTCAGCAATAAGTGTATCGAACACATCTCATCATCACCATTAGTGCTGGAGCTCTGTCTCTGTCTCTCTCTCTCTCCCCCCCCACCCCCCACCCACCCACCTCTCCCCTCCCACCCACCCACCCACCCCCTGAAGCTCGGGAGTAACAAACACGTTGCAAGATCAGGCTCGTGTGGTTTATTTATTTTGTTTTGTTTTTTTGTTTGTTGGCGTTGTTGCCTTGTTCGCTGGGTGTAAACTTTGCACACACTAGAAAAGAGAGAGAGAGAGAGAGGGAGAGAGAGAGAGAGAGAGAGGGGGAAACCATGAGTGATCTGGAAGAGGACTTTGCCACAATTCTGATCCTGAAGGAAGAGCGGATCCGGCAGCTGGAGGTGCGTTTAGCTGAGAAAGAGGAAGAGATTCAGGAGCTGAAAAGGAAACTTCACAAATGTCAGTCTGTGCTGCCCAGTACCCAAATCACTGCCCCCCGGACCAGGAGAGCTCAGGGCATCTCAGCCGAGCCCCAAACCTACCGCTCCTTCCAGGATCTTACTCGCCAGTCCTTCCGAAGGTACACCAAGTCCGAAAGGTAAGATCCCCAGGTTTCTCACTCTCTCTGTGTGTGTAGTGTATGTGTGTGACAGCTTACACCTGTGTGTGTGTGTAGTGTGTGTGTGTGTGAGACAACTTACACCTGTGTGTAGTGTGTGTGTGAGACAACTTACACCTGTGTGTTATGTGTGTGTGACAGCTTACACCTGTGTGTGTGTGTAGTGTGTGTGTGAGACAACTTACACCTGTGTGTAGTGTGTGTGTGAGACAACTTACACCTGTGTGTTGTGTGTTGTGTGTGTGTGTGTTGTGTGTGAGACAGTCTAACCCGCATGGATTGGTCCAGCGTTAAGGTCCACCGATGGATGGCAAGTAATCGAGCATTCTCTGCTTTCGGTCCTGGCAGGTGTTGGAGCAGACTTGCAATGTGATTTAAGGATGTTTTTTTGTTGGAATTCTCTTGTGCTCCTTGCCATTCATTCCTGCGATTTAACATATCTGATCAAAAAAAAGAGTTGGTGTTTGTTGCTCTCCTTTTCTCATCTGATGGCACACCCGGTTATTGATGTACTTATTGAGTGAGGACTTGAGAATCACTTCACTTTGCAGCTCAATCCCGGATCTGTGCACTGGCAGAGAGAGAGAGAAAAAATATCTCGAAGACGTGATAAGGCGCTATATCAAATGCAAGGATTATTATTATCATTATTATCTTTTCAGTCGTGGCAATGTCATCAGTTACTATGGAAATGGGTGTTATTGGGAAATTAATATAGATGTAGATAGATCGTTTCCACTTGTGTGGTGGAAGGAAAGTGCAGAAATGCCCATCGCTATCAGATGTGTATGCAGCACTGCCAAACAACATATTTACTAATTTCCTTATCTCAATTCAATGTCTACAGGCATCAGAGATGAATCTTATTAACTCTGAACTAGAATATTTCAATGAACTGGGAGGAAGTTCGTGCAGTGACATCCGATTGACTGAAAGAATAATCTTCACAATAGGTTTAATGTAATGAAAAGCACATTTAGCACACAGAGCACATAGCAGATGCTACCCCAGCACCAATAACAGTGCACTTATTGCTCCGGGAGTATGACACATTACTTTCCCAACAATCCTCTGCTGTTCTCATATGCCCACCAAAATGGTTATAAAATATGATCATGGATTTATTTCAGGCTGATTCTACCCTTTCGAGTTTAAGGTCAACTGTAAGTGATGCGAATTCTCAGAAATTCATTCTCTCCCACATTAGTCCACATTGGCTTCATATACAGGCTTTATGATGTGAAGCTGCACTTAGGTATCCAACTGGATCTCGCTATCGATTTCAATAAGGATGAAATCAATCAATAAATCATCTTTTGAAACACAGACATCTCCATTATTTGGAATCTGGATTTGTGCACAACACAAATGACTTGGCTCTTAAGCGGCTTCTAATTTCCCTGTACCATGTAAGCCTTTTTAATTTAAAAAAAATATATATTGTAAGTATTCACAGAAGTCATTTTTAGATTCATGCCATTTCATAAATTAACACCATAACCTTGGCATTGAGGATCTTGTTGTCCATACAGTTTGTGAACGTCAATGTGCAGTTATTGGTCATAGTTGAATTGATGAAATAAAGCTGAACAGGACAGGACCAGAAATATATACCATCCATCTAACTAATGCTGAATGTTGCTGTTTAGCTTTAAATGAGGAGTGAGTCCACAGTGTCCTCAGTGTTTTGAGATTACAGTGTGTTTGTTTTCTATGAAGAAATCTAAGAGGGGTGTCATTTTTCAAGGTATGGAGGCTGCTGACAGACAAATTATTGAGTGATGGCTGGGCTGAAATAGCATTGCCTGAAGCAGGTTGAGTGCTAGCAAATGGCAGCTGTCTCCAGAGAGGCGGGGATACACTAGGGGAACAGGGCGCCAGTGCACTGGAGATCAGAACCTGCAGACAAGGCTTTTAACCCTCTCGCTTCTGACAGACGGGGGACAATCTGGACAGCTGGTCGCCATCAAAAAGCCTCAGTCGACAATATTCATCCCCCAGTAGTATAAGGGGCCTGGTGCCTACTTTCAGCCGCAGATATAATGTAATGCTTCCGGCGCAACAATTGTTGCCAAAGATGATAAATAATTTATGTGCATGCTGGAAATAATGGCTTTTCCCGTAATGTGGAGACAGCTGCAGACAGTAAGGTAAAACTTTGATCACACCAGTCCATGTGATGTCTGAGACATGAGGATGTTGCTTCCCATTCGTTGCATCCAGTTAAGTGGTTGCATGAGAGGCGTGCTTACATACACCACACACACACACACACAGACCAACCTGACTCCTCATGCGAAGACCTGCTGTTTGGTGTTCATGATCTCAGCCTACATCAGTTGAATATTTTCTCTAAATGCACACACAGTAGTCCTATTGCTTTGAGAGGACAGTACGGTAGTTATGATGAGCAAATCTTTGCACCCAATTTTCATTTGTGTCTGAAAAGCTTAGCTACTGTCAAAACCTACAACCGATACAAATTGAACAAAACACATAATAAAATAAATGTGACTGAAGAACATATTGTGTAAAGTGACAGTTTGGTCTGTAAGTATGATATCCTATTGTACTGGAGTGCAGTGTGGGGCGGTGTTTTATTGGCGGATGGGTAATCGGGTAACTTTTCAAGCTCCTGTGATGTTAAGTACCCACTGATCCACAAGCAGTGTGGTACAGCCAAACTGGTTTCCAAACTCCCTGCAGGCAAAAGTGCACTTCATTAAATGGGTTCAGCATTGATCAACTTATTAGGGTATGCAGCGGCAGCAAAGAGTTCCTTTACGGGTCTATTTAAGTGAGAAAACCGCCATATTAATAGGGAGATTAGGAGAATTTGGATCTGAGGAAGATGGAATGAAATGTCAGTCATGTTTGTAATCCCAGCAGCCGCTGGACTCCAACCGAAGTGACCAACTTGGATCCCAATTTGACCAGCACTGAGGTTTAGCTGTTTCACTAATTCTTTTATGTGTCAAAGTGAGAAAAGCAGGAGAATCTCCACCTTGTCAGTTGATCGCAGAGGCATCAGTGATGGGTGTGGGACAGACATTAAACTGACTTCACATGGAGCTAGGTACTTCAGTCTGTATACCAAGCCCATAAGGGATACATCTCCATTTTCTATAGACCTACCATTAGGTTGCAGGTAGATGATCGCTAAATTATATGGTATACATTGTCTGGGAACTGTGAGAAATGTAGCCAATATGTTTTATTTATATTTATGTATATTATCATATTCGTATTGCAGGAATAGTTTAAAATAAAAATTGTTCTAGAGAGCTCAATGCTCACCATGTGACACCATTGTATGATAATGCTAAGTTATATAATAATGCTAATTGTTGCATTTGATATATCACATTGTTGAGACATCTCAAAGCGTTTCACAGGATATACTGTAAAGTGGATTGTGTATTTTTCTGTGGGTGAAACGCAACAGCCAGTTGCATACAGGTGATGTCCCACAAATAGTTACGGAGTGAGTGACCAATTTTATTTGGGGGATTGTTGACCAGGACACCAGGAGAAACTCCCTTCTCTTTTTTTCGAATAGTGCCATAGGATCTTTAACATCCACCTGAAAAGACAGATGGGATCTCAATTTAACATTATCCAAAGGATGTCACCTCCGACAATGCAAAACACCCCCAGCACTGCATTGGAGTGACCAGCTTCAACTATATGATTCCAAGTCCCAAAGTGGGGCTTGAACCCACAACCTCTGACTCAAAGGTGATAATGATACCACTGCGCCAGGCTGACACACTGAAGGTACAAACCCATATAAACTGCAGTGCAACTATCAGTTGATCAAGGAAGTATCAGTGATGTCTGTAGGACTGACCATTGTGATGTGCCTGCGGGAGTATTCTCGCCTCTGAGTTGGAAGATTTTGAGTTCTAGTTCCACATTAGGACTTTGACCTCAGCGTCCAGGCTGACAGTTCAATACAGGCTGAAGGAGATTGCATTGTTGGAAGCGCTGTTCTTCGGATAAGACTGAGGTCCAGTTTTGCATGTGCAAGTGAAGATTTTGTGACACTATTTGAAAAGAAAAGGTAATTTATTTCATTGTGCTCGCCAATAGTCCCCCAGATAAAATTGGCCATTCACTTCATAGTTATTTGTGGGACGGGACGTTGCTGTGTGCAAATTGGCTGCCATGTTTTGCCTACAAAATACACAATCACTACATCCTTCGTGAAAGGTGCTATGACAAATGCAAGTATTATTTAAGTGGAATTTCTAAGATCTGGCTAGTCATTTCAATCATTGATGGAATAATTTTCGGTTAGTTGGAGTATTGCATGTTCCCTGGAGACTTAACTCATTGTTGAATTCTCAAAAGCAGGTGTGTCCTATCAACCGAAATTGCTAACACAAATAAACATTGCAATGGTAGTGCAGTGAAAATAAAACATCAGATCGACAAATGACATGGATTATTTTGCAGCAAAAGAAAATCATAAAGTATTTTACATGAATATCATTAAAAAAGGATGATTAAGGGGAATTAATTTATGAGTCCTTTCTAACTGTGTATTTCATAAACTACGATTAATACATGAATCCTGATTCTTTTTAATTCATTTTTTTCCTGTAAATAAAAAGGAGGGGTTATGCTGTGTATTTTTAAAATTAATGCAAAATGTACAGCCAAATCATTTTTCTCATGGCTGAATGAGCATCCAACTGTAAAGATCCATATTAAGGGCTGAGTTAGCTTATCTTGGACTTGATGGCCCTGGGAGTATTACAGATGGTCTCGGCACCCCAGGTTAGGGAAGGAGTGTCGGTAAGAATCCCCAGTCTGTTTCTAATCAAAATGTATTTGTGTTTCATAAGTGTTCATGGGGGAATTGTGGTCAACACATCAGTAATTGTGCCCTAGTGTGTCATCATCTCAAGATTCCAGGTATTCAATGATTAACATTGAATTGCTCAAGAAAAGTAGATGATGCAAATTGTGAATGAAATGATGGAACCAAATGTATTGCTTTCCTCTGGTTTTAACTTTTGTGGGTTAATATTGAATTGAGTGTTCTGCTGTTTCATGCATTTGCATGTTAGCAATGATCTGTCAATCTTAACATTTACATTTATTTCTATTTCAGTAATGGTCTCCTTAAAACGAATGATACCATTAGTGATAATTTTAGACACTAGTGCTCAGACTTGCTCATCAATTAAAAAATGGATTATTCAAACCACTCATGTGGCTATTGATTTCAATCGGAAGAGCAATGCCAGGAAGTAGTAAAGGGAGATATTTGAAACCATCTCTTTGTTCAAGGTGCTTCCAAGGGCAAAAGACTACAAAAGTAATAATTTGTGAACAAAATTGAATATAAAAGAATAAGCATGATGGTTATTTTCCAACTGTATGGCCTTTAATATTCATTAATTCTCTGATTAAAATAGGCACTTAAAACTAAATGTGCCTAATGTATGCAGTTTGCTGACATTGATATACAGCGAAATCATAGACACCATTATCATTGTACTGTATTTCAAAAAGTTCCTCTAATGGATTATTAATTTGATAGTATATCCTTTCAAGAAGGGCTACACTAAAATTACATGAACGGATCGGTAGGAATATTTCAATCACTTCTAATGCTTATTTCTTTTTGGAGACCATAAACAAAGAACAAAGTAAAATAATGTCATGTTGTATGTGCAGATTGTTACTTTTTTTTAATTGGTTGCTCTTTTGTTAAAATAACAACTCTGTAAAATTACCATTGTTTTGACACAACATCCAGGTTTGTTGTAGATTTGATAGGTTTGTTGAAAAGGGGTTTGAATGTATTATATTGTCTCACAATGTATCTCAGTTCAACTCTACTGGATACACATCTAAGTCCAGGAGATGAAATAACAATGTTTAATTTGCTACACTCTAGAGTTCTACTGAGAGACATTGTGAGACAATATAACATGGTATGAAAGTCTGTAAAGTACAATAGAATTAGCTGACTCACTGCTTCTCACTGGGTGTGGGTTCACAACACAAAACTATCCCCAATTCAGCACACATTATGCGACAATAGTCTGGCAATGCGAAGTCTCACCCAGGTTACAAGGATTTCTGGACCTGGCAGTGAAAATGGTGTAATGGCACAAGTAAGGAGTATTCCTCTGATGTTGGTCTTAAGTATGTCAGTTTGGCTCAGCTGATATTGCTCTTGCCTCAGTCAGAAGGTTGTGGGCCAAACTCTGTGTTGGTAGTTTGAACTCAAATAGTCGAGGCTGACCCTCCAATGCTGTGCTGGTTTCCATAATTTCTCTACAAGATTTGAGTTTCTTTCACAGAAGAATGCAGACCAAGTAAACTAATGAATGTCTTCTTTGCAATGTCTTATTGGAAGATTCTGGCAATAAATGTAGCTCATATCTAATTTTACTCCTCAGTAAAGAGTTATTTATGAAATTTGAAACCAATATTGCAAGAATGGGGCTCTTGTGCAAGATGAGATGGGGCTATTCAGAAGCTTTTTTTTCTCAATTTCTTTTATTAGAAACATCAAGAACAAAATCAATCTTGCTCCAAGTAACTCTGACCATTAATGGCCGTCACAGTAGGAAGAGTCTGTAACACATAAAAGTGCCCATTTACTAAATGGAAATTATCCAGTTTACATTTCAATGCTGGCAAGGTGAACTGAATTTCTCACTCTCCTGGCAGAACTTTATACCAGACTTTACATCTAAACACCATAATCAAGAAAACAAGAGCATCTACATTCAATTATCAACTTTGCAATTTTCACTGTAGGGAGAAAGTGAATTAAAACATATTGGAATGCATTTGGAAGTATCCCTTTATCATGGTGATTTAGAAACTACATACTAAAGAAAAAAAGGAATTTTGAGGAAAAATAAAAGTTAGCTTTGCTACTTTAATGTTAGTAACTATTGCCAACAAATACACTTTACGGTAAAATCCAGTGAAGTGCTTTGAGATGGCTGTAATAAGGCACTATATCAGATGTAAGGATTATTATTTAACAGGAAAGCACTTGGCATATGTTCCTTCTTCGATGAATTGCAGAATAGCTCAATGAAAATTGCAGGATAGTCCCTATGTCTTGTTCAAGCTGCACTGTTAAGCAAATGCCTTCTGGGAGAAAGCTAATGAGACCACAAAAGACCGAGAACAATTCTGTTGTGGTGCTGAAGGAGCAAAGACTTGAGCCTTATCATAGCAATAAGACAATGGTTACCTTTTTCTGTTTAATCTTATAATATATATTATATCTATATACAGTATTGCTTTTATATCTATATATATGTGTGAATTTTTGCTTCTCAGGTTTGCTCCTTCCTCTCCCGCCATTCCCTTCTCGAAGCCCTCCAATTGGGCTTCAGTGCCACCCACAGCACTCTTTGACCTCTCTGCGGCTTTCGACACCATCGACCATTCTATTCTCATCCACCGCCTCTCCTCTCACCTCAACCTCCACGGCGCTGTCCTTGATTGGTTCAACAACAACAGTAACAAAATTACATTTATAGAGCATCTTTCACGTCCGGAGGACGTCCCAAAGCACTTTCAGATCGTACCTCTCACACTCCCTGCACTTCATCACCTCAAACGGCTTCTCCTCTAACCCCCGACCATCTCGTGTGGTGTTCCTCAGGATTCTGTCCTTGGTCCTTTCCTCTTCAACATCTATATGCTCCCTCTTGGTGACATCATCCGCAGACATGGGGTCAACTTCCACATGTATGCGGATGTCTCCTAACTCTACCTCTCTGCCTCCACCGTTGACTCCAGGACCATTGCTGTGCTGACAGAATGTCTGGCAGACATCAAGTCCTGGATCAGTTGAACATCAACGAGATCGAGGCCCTCCTGATTGGCTCCTGTCAGCGCCTCCTCACCTCAGGCGCTGACAGCATCACCGCCCATGGTTGCACACTCCACCTTGCTAAGTCAGTCTGGAACTTTGGGGGTCTTGTTTGACCTTCAACTATCCTTTCTACCCCACATCTACGGCATGATCCACTCTGCCTTCCCCCACCTCCGCAATGTCGCCCAGCTCCGCCACTGTCTCACACCCCAGGCCACTGAAACCCTCATCAAGCCTTCATTACATCGAGGCTCGACTATGCAAACTCACTTCTTGTCAGCCTCCCCGACTCCTCCCTCCACAGGTTGCAGATCATCCAGATCTCTGCAGCCTGTGTCCTCTCCCGCACTAGGCTTCGCGACCCTATTAACCCCATCCTTGCCGAACTCCACTGGCTTCCCAACATACAGAGGATACAGTTCAAGTTCCTGGTCCTCACCTTCAAAGCTCTCCATGGTCTTTCTCCCTCCTATCTCTCCTACCTCCTAACCCCCTACTACCCTGCTCGCTCCCTCTGCTCAGCGGACTCTAACTTGCTTCACGTCCCCCGCCTTGCTTGCCCCACTATCGGCGGGTGGACTTTCCGCCACTCTGCACCCACCCTCTGGAACTCCATCCCGCAGTCCCTCCATCTTGCCCCCTACCTCACCACCTTCAAGACCCACTTCAAGATCCTCCTCTTTGACCGTGCTTTCTATCTCCTGCTTCCCCCCTTGCCCTCCCTCCTCCCCGGCCCTCAGCTCGGGTCCGTAACTCTGCCTGTCCAGTGCCTTGGGATGTCCTCCCAATATGAGAGGCGCTATACAAATGTAGTTTTGTGTTGTTGTTTTGTAAGAGAAATGTGTTTCCAAGGAATTACATTGTGTGGAAGAGAATTCCATGGGAGAAGCAATCATGAATCTTATAATAATAATAATAATAATGATAATAATAATAATATCTTTTGTGTCGATACCCATTCTGCACTTTTTGGATAGAAACTGAATATTAAGGCTACAGCTGCAGTAAATCTCATGCTGCTGGCACTGTTTGTGTTGCTGTACAAATCTCCAGTCCTGATCTTACTTTACACAAACTACAGGTTACAGTCTGCAAAGTTGCCAAATATGGTTTAATCTGCAATACGTCAAAAAAAAACCTGACAATATTCCACCACTTGGCAAATGTGTATAGTCTTTGTTAGAACACTAAGCTAACACACCACAATACAACTAAGCTTTCTTGACAGTTCCCAATCTTTCTGTTAGGTTTTTCCACCAATGTAGCTAAGGCGTAACTTCCAAGTTTACAGATTTTGAAAATATTATACTGTAGAAAGAAAAGAGCCAGAATATGTTTTAATGTTGGGAGTTCTCTTGTATGTACTGGCCTGACGAACACAGAGGCACTAGAAATAAACATAACCAGCACTAGCCGGTGTACCACTGGTTGCTAGTTTTGTAAGACTAATGGGTATTTGATGTAACGTTCTGATGCATTAGCGTGAGTTAGAACATTTATTCATCAAGTTAAAGATCCAGAAAATTAGTCAAAACAATGTTAATTGGGCACTAAATTAGACTACTGTGTTATGGACTTTTGTGACTGGAAGCTAGAAGGTTGAAGTGGTCTAATTAGCTGTTTTGTGTTGTAAGCACCATTCTTTGGCTTCCTTAATACTTTTATAACACAATGGTTTGCACTCAATAAAACCTTATGTTATAGTGAGAATGCACTATAAAAATGGGTTCTGGTCAGCTTGTCTGGGTTATCAGGTTTCTGATGACGTCATTTCTGGTCCAGTGTGCTTGGACGCAAGAAGCCGACAACTGTCAAGCATTTCCAATGGTTGCAGGGACACCATTAGATACTCGGAGGCATTCTGCACCTGCATGTTATGTGTAGGAAGCCAGCCTGTCAGTGTCAGAAGCTGTTAGAGTATTGCACTTCTGTGTTTCCACATTATACTCTCACTATAAGCCAAGCTCTGCTATAAAGGCATAAAGACATGAATTGTTCTAGTTTTCATGTGTATTGTTCAATTTCAGGAAGAGTATTGTTCTCACCTAATAATATTAAGAATGCAGAGCTGTAGAAAAGTTCTTAAATGTTACCTTTGAACAGTCCTGTATCTCAGCTTTGTACCTTTCTTGGTAAATGATGTCCATTTCTATTTCTGCAAGGTAAACAAGGCACCTTATTTGAAAAGTTGACTTAGATGTTACCCGGATACAGGTACATCACTGTATGAAGTTATTGTGACAATTTAATTGAATTTCTTTCAAATTGTAAACCTTTAAATTCTAGTTTGAGAACCTTTTATATTGAAAAATTAGCTCTTGTTCCAACCTCTAGGTCTCCTAAAAGGGCTCCACAAGTTTTCAAAGCGCATCTTTCTATCGTATTGTTTGCGGATCTATCCATCCTCCCACTATTACAAACTGGAGAGTAGAAAATTAGCTCTGGGTTTGGATTATGGTTGCCCCTTTAGTCAAAGCTTTATTAAGAAAGTATTGTAGGATTGTAGAAGAAAGCTACAGTCCATCTGGCAGTGTCATTTTCAAGTACTAATACAATGTTAGCACAGCTGAAGTGTGCTTCAAACTGAGGTAGTGTGTATCAACATCCTATGCAACAACTGAGATAAAGGGAGCTTCAAAACTTCTATACAGGACAGTGTTTGCCTTCACTATTGCCTGGAGCGATGTCCTGCTAAGTTTTGTGGTTTTCTGTAAGTGATGATGAGATAGAATAAGAATTATTATCATCTAACTATTGCTTGCTTTCTATGAGTTGATTATTTTGATAAAACTCATTCATTATATTCAGACCATTCAATTTTGTTTGTCCCTTTCCTTATTATAAAATGTGTTCAGCATTCCACAACACATTTTATGATAATAATATTTTATAGGGGTAGTCATAACCCTAGGCTGCATCGGTTTAATATGATAAGCTGGAAAATGTATTCAGCCCTTAAAGGAAAGTTTATATCATCTTTATTCAAGTATGCATAGAATTGTCTTGTAATTTTGCAGTGAAATTTATGACAGGTAGTTATGGAATACGAACTAATTTTTCAAGAGAAAATGTTCTCAAACTAGAAATTCTCAGTTGGGAATTTTCATTTCCAAAGAGATGCATATTCCCTATTTGAGTATAATTACTTTTGCAGGAATGTATCTGTAGTGACATCAGTCTAAAATAATAAAACAATTAATTTCAAATTTCTTGTTCATATACATTATTACATGAAACATTAAAGCGTTTCATCAAGTTACAAATATTCTAATTTACATTTACATTTGTAGGTCCTTTTAATACATTGGTATAAACTATTGCTTAAACCCACTATCAAAAGCTATTGTGCATTTCATATGTCAAAATTCTATTTGGAGTAAACTTCTAAAACAACATTTGGTGTGAGCCATCAGTACTGGAGACAGGATCAAATAGATGTGCTTGTAGTCATGCACCTTTCCACCATTTGTTTGAAAGGAGCTGTTTTAATCTACCAATAGAAATGTATTTATTGCTGTTCAGCATCCCAAACCAAAATGCCCTAAATGATTCCTTATGACTACCCAGCATCACCAAATTGAATTATCTGCCTTAGCAACTAGTAAAATTTAAAAAAATCCAACAGCTACATAATAAGATCATGTAGTGTGAGAGCTTATATGTGTCCTGGTTGCCAAGTTTAGTTGGCAAAATGGTTCTCATTTACTCATAAATGTCTTGGGAGGTAGTTTGGCATTTATTTAGTGCCCAGAAGCCATTTATTCCCTCATAAATTTGTGAGACTCTAAGGTGTCTTGCTTAATGAACAAACAGTGATAAAACACATCACTTTCCCATTAGAGCCACAGAGCCCTAGTTTCACCCATGTTACACCCTAGAGAAAAACTTCTGCAAATACAATTGATTTAAAAATATGCAGCTTTGCTGCACAGCATCAAAAAGAGTCTGTACAAGAATGCAAACTAAAGATATACAGAAGATACAATATTCCAATCCTACTGCAGTCATCTAAGAAGCCATGAAGGTCTCTTTCCTCAAAGATTTTCTTCTCTATCTTTAGTTTCTAGTATTTCCCATTGTGGAGTCCTGTAGCTCAGTGGTTAGAGCACTCGCTTTGCAAGCGAGAGACCTGAGTTCAATTCCAGGCAGGGCGAAACCTTGGGCAAGTTTCCTTACTCCACACAGAGCCTAATAATAATCCCTCCAAAAACCCAAAACAATAATAAATTGGTCATTTTCAATCTACGACTGTTTGTGGGACATTGCTGTGCGCAATTGGCTGCCGCGTTTGCCCACAAATATACAGTCAATTCACTTTACAGTGTGTTCTGTGAAGCGCTTTGGGACGTCCTCCCGACGTGAAAAGCGCTATATCAATTGCAAGGATTATTATTATTATTATTATTATTATATTGTTGTGAGCAACTGTTACTTACTAATATGCCACTAGAATTTTGAAAGCATGTCTGAACTTTTTTCTTAATATGTTCAAAATTCAACAGTGTGTCAACTAAGATACCATTAAACATATTACTAGTCATATCAGTCAGGTAATTTGTTGTTGAATTCACAATTTTAGGATATTCAAGTGTTGCTCCACAACGTCAGATAGAAACATCCAACTCAATATGTTTCTGGTGTCTCAGAATGTACAGAATAGCAGGGTGTGGATTCACACAGATACCTGAATTGGTGATTTTCCCATCTCATTTAGGCCAAAAGTGTAATTACAGTTTAAAATACAGAAATCCCTATTACACTGTTGGTGCACATACACGTTGGGTGGCTCAACAACGCAGGATCCTTATTTCATCTCCTTGTCCTTGGCTCCAGTTTATTCTAGAAGGCAATGATCTCTCTCTCTCTCTCTCTTTGAATGGTTCATAAAATGAGTTTGTACAGCCTTCATGGATAGGGGCATACGCACAATACTTACTCTCATTTGCATTGATTACCATCAATTTCTCCAATGCTTCCAAAGGGCAAACTTACAGAATTTGTTGGCAATGGGCTTGCTATTGAGTCAAAGTCAGAGTTCTAATACTGCTGATGCAATTCAGTATACTGTATCTGACTCGGACTAAAAGTTGACGTGAAAGTATTCAATACTGACACCAGATGCAAAGTGAAAAAATGTTCTGCCACTCACATCGATAGATCAAAGAGCAGAAATTCTGCAAGAACATACCTTCCATTTGCTGCCAACCTCCTCATACTGAATTTGTAAGAATCTGTTTGTCTTGTTTTGAGAGACTTATTTCATTCAAAGATGCCATGCTGTTTCAGTATCTGCTTTTAGTTATAAATTCAAACGAGCAATATGTTGGCTTATTTTAAAGAATCGCATGATCTCACTTAACAGACGCTCTGAATGTGACATTAAAATAATGATGATAATAATGAATGACTGCATAATACTGAGGTTATTCCCATTTTGCAACATCTTACACCCCATTTGTGCTGCTTTAGTTTTTGAATCAATGATGAAAATACAATGAAAGTGACTTCCGACACACAATCCAAAATCAATCTTCATTTCTGGATGACTGACGAAACATTCTTCACAAGGTGCTTGGGAGGAAAATCGATGTATTCTGCTGCAGTGTAGATGCAAGCGGGTTAGATAATACATCTGACTCATTATGTCCCCACAATGTGTATTTTATACATTGAAAACAAAGTTCCAAATATCTCCAAAAGGATTCAACGGTTCAACCTTTTTAAAATATGTGCTATACTTCCACCGATTCAACACTGCCCCCAAGACAGTGATCTAAATTTAAAAAAGGTTTTAAATTGTCAAAATATTAATTGATAAGGAGTCTTAGTAGGAGTAGGAGTCGCTTCATTCTATGTTGGTGCAAGCGGAGAGTACAGTATAAACCCAATCTGTCTGATCTCATTGACCTCAAACTCGTGATACTGCATTGCTCCCAGCAGTGTGAACGGCCTTAAAAAAACAAATCCCATGCTAATATTCAAGACATACAATATACAACAACAACAGCAAGATTCCATTTATTGAGCGCCTTTCATGTCGGGAGGACGTCCCAAGGCGCTGTACAGTTGGGTCGGACCCGAGCAGGGGGGAAATGGTCAGGGTAAGGGGAGGGAAGGGAGGGAGTGAGGAGGGGGTAGAGAGTTGAGAGGGGAGCTGAAGGCACGGTCAAAGAGAAAGGTCTTGAGACCGGCCTTGAAGGCGGAAAGGGAGGAGGCAAGGCGAAGGCACTGGGGGATAGAGTTTCAGAGCCTAGGGGCTGAGAGGCTGAAGGCCCGTCCACCGATGGTAGGGCGGTTGGGGCGGGGGATGCGATATACAATATACAATACAAACTTCTTACAATACATCTCTGCAAATGTTTTTTCCTTCTGCCCCCACCTGATCACATGCAGGGTAGCCCAAGGCTCCATCCTTTGCCCCCTTCTTTTCTCCATCCTTTTGCCCCCTTACATGCTTCCTCTCAGTGATGTCACCCACAGACATGGGGTCAACTTCCACTTGTATGTGGATGACACCCAAATCTACTTCTCCTCCTCCAGCTGCGACTCCCAGTCCACTGATGTCCCATCAGCTTGTTTGACAGACATCAGGGCCTGGATGAGCGCAAACTTCCTGCAGCTGAATGTCGGCAAGACGGAAACCATACTATTTGGCTTCCATCAATGTCTTCTCTCTTGTGGGTCTGAACTACTCAACCTCCCTGGGCTCTCCCTCAGACTCACCGAACCTGTGCACAACTTAGGTGTCAGAATCGATCCCCAGCTTTCCATTCTACACCACATCCATTCCCTGACCAGGAGCACTTTTTTCCACCTCTGTCACATTGCCCGTCTTGGTCCGTACCTCACAACCAATGCATCTGAAACCCTCGTCCATGTCTTCTTCACTTGCCCTCTCGCTGGTCTCCACAGTTCCACCATACATGAAATTCAATCCAAAACTCTGCCGCCCAGATATTCACCGGCACAAAACTCCGTGCCCCCATTAATCCAGTCCTCGCCAGGCTCCACTGGATCCCAATTACTGAACGGATTGATTTTAAGATCCTCTCACTCAATTTCAAATCCCTTCATGTCCTTGCATCTCCTTACCTATTCGATCTGCTTACCCACTACCTCCTCTCGGCTGGCTCCGACCTTCTGTTTGGCCCTCGTCCCCTACTATCCACCATCGGGGGCCGTGCCTTCAGCCACTATGCCCCGAAGCTCTGGAGCTCCCTTCCTCAATCCATCCGCCTTGCCCCCTCACTCCCCACTTTCCAATCGTGCCTTGAAGGGCACTATATAAATGCATTTATTGTTGTTGAAGGAGCTATTCAAAATAGTAACATTTAATTCAATCAATTGTGGAGGACACTTTTGATGCAATACCTGATAGAATAATACT
The DNA here is from genome assembly GCF_018977255.1 of Callorhinchus milii. Taxonomy (NCBI): domain Eukaryota; kingdom Metazoa; phylum Chordata; class Chondrichthyes; order Chimaeriformes; family Callorhinchidae; genus Callorhinchus; species Callorhinchus milii. The sequence continues at coordinate 18,897,916 of NW_024704748.1, read as the reverse complement.
AACGATTTGCAAGTAACTACAGGGTGACCCAAACGTTGTGATACCATTACAATATCTAATAAGTTTTAAAGAAATATCCTTTTTAGATAATTGGGTAGATATCCTGACTTTCTGGTCATCCTGTATATCAAAAAAAAGATTACACTATTGATCAGTGGGTATGTCAAAAGAGTAATTCATTCCGAATCTATCTTTGTGCAAGTTTGTTTTCCTATCTGTCACCTGTTTTTGCAATACATTCACCCAACCAGAATCCAAACTATTCCTTCGTCAATCCCACAGCATAGAAAACGTGTCATTCGCAACTAGCCGATAGGTACAGCATTAGCTAAACATTCATGCTAGCCTAGACCATGAACTCCAAGTAGAACCCACAACCCAGTGAACTACAGACTAAAGTGCAACCTATTTGTAGTAGAAATAACAACAAAAGGCTTGTTAAAGTTCCTAAACCTGAACCAATTGCTGCTGAGAGCTGGAGATGTTTGCTTTCTAAAAATAGTGCAACACATTTTAACTTAAAACAGAAATAGAATTCCTGATATGTGTTGTACTTTAATGCATCCACAGTATTAATTCCAACCGCATTTTCTAGTAATGGGATAAGCTGTTGTGATAACCGACATTTGAGTCATGTTTGTGACTATCCAGTACTGCACAATCAACTTAACACAAGCACTATATTAAATGCTTCCTATCTGGAGTCGCAATATTTGGTGATTACATTAAAAAAATAAAAACCGACATGTTTTATTACACACATATCATAATAGGCTAAGAATAGTGCATATGAAAAATAGCGATTGTGAATAATGGTACATTATTTTATTCATAACAGGAAATATGTTGGTATTGTTTTGCGTTGAAACAATTGGGAGGAATATCTGACTGTTTTCATAACTGAAGCCATTCTCTGCATAATACGCGAGAGGGCGCTCTTAACTCTACATTTGCTAACACTCAAATTGAGACTGGACCCATCAAAGCATCCCAGGGTATCATAAAGAAACTATTTTGCTGTTATCAATGTTTAATGCAATCTGAATTATTAAGCTATTAAATAATTCCTAACTTTCGTAACGTATTTAGACTTTGAACGGTGATGGTTGAACCGTGAGGGAGTTGAACACTGATTTGTGTAGTGTGATCTGTACTTAAGTGTTGAGTATTAAATATGGATCTCAGAGGTTTAGAGGTTGTGAAAAGTAAATGTTGACAGTGGGTATAAACAAAGACTCAGCAGCAATAACTCAGTGTGAGTTAGCTGACGGTAGGTTGTGTCAATAATATACAAGTCGTGGGTTTATGAGTCAAACTGGAGAAAAAGGAAGAATTATTATTGCAAGTCCAACATAGATATGATTTTTGGTTCCAGTTGATTGCAACATATGTTTTCTGTTTCATTTTAAAAAAGTGCAAACACGGTACGAATATAACGCATTTTGGGGATNAAAAAACGGAAGATTTAATTTGAAGTTGTGCAAGATTTATTTCCCTGGTGGAAATAAACCTTTATCTACTACTGATCCAGGGGTAAAATCAAAGCAAGAAACAGCATCAGGTAATATTTGTGAACACCCCCCCCCCACCGCCTTTTTTTTAAAAAAAGAGGAAAAATCTAATCCACCAAAAAACGCAACATGTATTTAGATAATGCCTTTTCGTGTATTAATGCATCTTTCAGTTGTTCTCTTCAGACATTAGGAACAACTTAACTCAAATACATATCCCTTCAACCTGCTAAAGTGATGTGTAAACGTACTGCCTGACTGACAAATGGATCACTTGCATCCGTCCTTCCGAAGGTTCCCCGTGAGATTTCCACTCTCTGCAAAACACCAAAGCAAACAACACCTCTCAATAATCCCAATCGATAGATCAGGAGCAGAAACGTGATTTCTGACTGTAAATCAACACAGAGACACAGACCACACACACACACACAGAGAGACACAGACGCACACACACCGATGTATCAGTCAGTGAGCTTTAAACCTCGCCGGTGTTCAAACTAATACATTATTAGGTGGAAAGTAAAGGGAAATAAATACAGAGAGGAACGTTACGCGCACACACACACACACACAAAAAAAAAAGCAGTTGTGTAGAAGTTGAGTTGCAGGGGCTGTGAGCGCCTGTAGGCGCCAGACTTGCTTTGCTCCACTGAGCCTCGACGTGGGCAGAGCCGCACAGAGTGTTTGGGGGGGAATCTACTTCAGTAGGAAAAGGTTTTGCACAAAACCACTGGCGGCACAACAGTTTAACGGAGCCTTTCCCAATACCAGTCCTCTCCCCGGCAACACCCGATCGGCTTCTCCTTCTCCTCTGCGGCGGGGGTTTTGGTTTGGTTTTTAAATTTATTTTTATTTTAAACTGCAGCCAAGAAATCCCCAAATCTCTCTATACCCCTCCATCCCCCCCCCCCACCCCATACCCCACATCCCTCCCCAATCCCATACCCTCAGCCAAGTGCAGAATCCCTTCCTGGCGAAGTTGGCGGAACACTTTGTAAAGTTGGGCATTTCTGCGGGTCCGCAGCCCGGATTGACTATGGGGACATTGCGGGATCTGCAATACGCTTTGCAGGAGAAAATCGAGGAGCTGAGGCAGCGCGACGCTCTGATAGACGAGCTGGAGCTGGAGTTGGATCAGAAAGATGAACTCATCCAGAAGCTGCAGACCGAGCTGGACAAGTACCGCTCGGTCACCAGACCCCACACCAAACCCACCCAGAAAGCGGCGCCCGGAGCCCTCCCCGAGCAGCAGAGGACCAAGAGACAGGCGATCTCCGCGGAACCCACCGCCATCGACATCCAGGACCTCAGCCAAGTCACCCTTCCCTTCTACCCCAAAAGCCCACAGTAAGCAGCCGTGTCTCCCCCACTCCTCCTCCTCCTCCTCATCATCATCATCATCATCTCACCCATCCATCCACACACACACACACACACACACGTCGAGGGTTAAAACCCCCCGAATCCTAATGCGATGTACGGGACAGTGCGGTTACTGGAGAGGAGGCTCCGGCAGACCAGGCGTGTGTGCGGTTAGAGGGTAGTTTCTTGGTTGCATATCGACCGGGTGAGGGATCGGATCGGATCCCGTTACGCAACACCCTCTCCCCCCACCGCCCCCCCATCACCACTACCAACCGCAGGACCGCACGTTCGTTCATCCGCTTGTGCTTTTTGTTTTGGGTGTAAGGGGGGGAGTGGGGTGGGGTTGGGGGGTAACTAACAGACGCATTTTTAGGAGGGGAAAAAAAATGCAACATATTAAAAAAAACACCCAAGCGCTCAAATTCGGTAGGAAACCAAGAGGGCGAAGGAAAGAGCTGGGCAGGGCTGGGCTGGGCAGGGCTGGGCTGGGCTGGGCAGGGCTGGGCAGGGCAGGGCTGGGCTGGGCTGGGCAGGGCTGGGCAGGGCAGGGCTGGGCAGGGCAGAGCTGGGCAGGGCAGGGCTGGGCAGGGCAGGGCTGGGCAGAGCTGGGCAGGGCTGGGCTGGGCAGAGCTGGGCTGGGCAGGGCTGGGCTGGGCAGGACAGGACAGGGCTGGGCAGGACAGAGCAGGGCTGGGCAGGGCAGGGCAGGGCTGGGCTGGGCAGGGCAGAGCTGGGCAGGGATGGGCAGGGCTGGGCAGGGCAGAGCTGGGCCGGATTGGGCTGGGCAGAGCTGGGCAAGGCAGGGCTGGGCGGAGCTGGGCTGGGCAGGACAGGGCTGGGCAGGACAGAGCAGGGCTGGCTGGGCAGGGCAGGGCTGGGCAGGGCGAGGCAGGGCAGAGCTGGGCCGGATTGGGCTGGGCGAGGCTGGGCAGGGCAGGGCTGGGCACATGAGAAGCCAAAGGTGCACCAAAGCCATATTCAACATGAACCAGAAAAGTCAGTGTAAAGAGTGACCAGGGGATTAGGTTTGGTTTAGCGCAAGACTGGGGAAAGGTGAGAGAGGCTGTTTGGATGTGTGAGACTGCACCAAATGCACAACCTCACTCACTCACTCACTCACTCACTCACTCACTCACTCACTCACTCACTCACTCACTCACTCACTCACTCACTCACTCACTCACTCACTCACTCACTCACTCACTCACTCACTCACTCACTCACTCACTCACTCACTCCTCGTCTGTTTCATTGAATTACTTGCGATCACACAGTATCGTCAGTGAACAGCGAGGCGCTGCTGAAGATCTGGCACGAATGTCACCGACAGAGTAATAAGTGCAGCAAATTGTGCTTGCGTTTGGTGTACTGCCCGATCATGTTGGGAAAAGGGGGCTCCAAGAGCTTAACAGGAATTTCAGCAGATTGAGACCTCCCCCTGATGTGTAAGGCTCTACATAAATGCGATGTGGTCTTCTTGTTGTTGTTGTTCAAATAGAGTAACTGTGGATTTATAGGCAAACACAACAGCACAGTTGTGCACAGTGATTCGGGGGATTGTTGACCAGGTCCTTGGGATAAATTCGTTTCTCTTTTCGAATAATGCCATGGGATCTTTATTCCAAAGGCTGACCTTGGTTTAGTGTTTCAAATCAAAGTATGGAACCTGGGACAGTGCATTACCCCAGCACTGCAGTCGAGTATCGTCTTAGGCTGTGTGTAACATAGTCCATAACACAACAGGGTAACATAACATTTCGTCCACAAAATATACAATTCATTTTGCAGTATATTCTGTGAAGCACCTTGAGACATCTCGAAGAAGTGATAAGGGGCTATATCAAATGCAAGAATTATTGTTATTATTATGTGAGTTCAAGTCCCAAGGTGTGACTTGAACCCACAACCTTCTGACTAAGGTGAGCGAACTACCACTGAGCCAGGCTGAACCAAAAGGGATCATGTGGAAGGAATAGAGAGACAAGTTCTCTTACAGTGGACTATTTCTAATATATATTAAAGTGCCTTTACACTTTTTTTGCTGGAAAGTATTTTGAGCCCAGACTTTTACCTATTATGAAATACAATAATGATTGCAGTGTAGTTTGAATGTTCTACAGAGTTTGCAAGATCTCGAATATGTATAAAAAAAAGATTTTTTAAAGTAAAGCTATTTGATAAATTATCTAGATTTAAATAAGGACAAGTTATTGGAGCATTTGTCTTTCTCATTGAGTTACACAGGGTGCCGGTCAATGTTGGTGTGAAAACGTCATCCAACAATGAGCATGCCCCTGTATTAGAAAGATGGGGTAATATTTGATATAGTGCCTTATTATGTTGGTGAGATGTCTCAAAGTGCTTCACAGAATATACAGTATAGTGAATTGACTGTATATTTTTGTGGGCAAAACGAGGTAGCCAATTGCACACAGCAGTATCCCACAAATAGTTGTGGATTGAATGATCACATTTGTTTTGGAGAGGGGCGTATTGTAAACATCCTGGTAACTAATGATCTAACCTCAAGCACCCTATGCTGTTTATCTGTATTATACATTTGTTTGGCAATGGTTACACAGTGCATCTTTCGTTGACTGTTTGGATTTCTTTTGGGGTCCATAGAAACTGCTGTCCGGGTGCTACTACTCAACTATGTATCATACATTCATTGACCCGTGAACTATTGAGCATCTTTCAAGGCCTATGTACAGACATGTATATTCCCAACGTCTAAATGTAATTTTGCAGATGAGGAATGTATTGGTGATGCCTGAGATTACACATGTGTCGTTTAACATCCAATATATATTGGATAAACCCACATTCCATGCCACGGTGTCCAGTCAGATTCAGGCACAATTTGCAGACATTTTAGATTGTCTCCATCCTTCATTTTTGGAGTTTATTACATGCCTTCCATGCATGACACATCAATGGATAGTACAATATATCTACAAAACCAATAATGCAGTAATTGTTATCCTCAGGATTCAATTTGTCGCTTAGATTCTCTGCCAGTTGCTGATAAAGTTCCACAAAGCTGGTTATTACTGAAGCGCAGTCCTGAAAGAATTGTCTCGATTTTTGCTGCAAGGGCAGAAATTGTTTATGTTTCTACAATGGAATAACATGTAAGAAAAATAATGGGTTAGAGCGAACCTTTAAAACCTTTGAATGCAATCTGGATTTGAGATGTGATGAATGTAAGTGGTTTCAGTGCAGCAGTAAACAACGCACCTGTTGATGGATCCAAGTAATACTGTTCAGTGTTTGTGTGTGGAGTTTAAGCCCCGGTTAGTCATTGAACGGGACTGAAGTTGCTTCTGAACCAGCATGTTTAACTCTTGTGGTTTCCACTCAAGTCACGGTAGCGATTTGTTGTTCTGGCCTTTGATCTCCTGTAACTGAAGGCTTTTATTTGTTTGCGCTTTTTTCCCACTGCATTTTATTGTTGCTACATTATTGTCAACAACAGGTGGTAAAGCAACAATACAAGATTGCAGTATTCCCCCAAATAAACATGTTTTTCCAGACGTTTTGGTATAAACAACATTTTCAGTCAATTAAGTACTATCTAATTCTAAAAAACATTACATTCTGTTCTATTGTGTTGTCAGTGTCCATCCACTTGGCTTGTAGAAGTGTCGATATCTAATGTATAAATGTGTCAAAGTATATCATAACCTAGGTGTATGAAACATACACCTGGACTATACAAAGGATACACAGAGGTCTTGTTTCACTAAAAGGATATTATTGTCTGTCAGTGTGTTAAATAGAGTTTAAACTGCAATGCACAAACTCTCCCCCTTCCCACCCAGCCATTTTACCATGTGTCCCTTTTGCTGGATTTGCTGTGAACTGGGTCTGGTACAAAAATACCAAGTGGTTGTGCTTGAATGCTCAAGTGAATTCAGGTCTTTTTAATTCAATTCAATGATATTGGGTTTGTGCATTGGAGTAGGGCTGGGGATACACCTGAACTGTAAAGAGAAATATGGCATTAAGAGTATTATTCTTGCAAAGGAGATTCACAAGGATGATCCTGGAACTGAGAAGCTTCACCTATCAGGAAACGCTGAACATGCCTGGACTCTTCTCTTGAAAAGAGAAGGGTAAGGGGTGACCTGGCAGAGGTCTTTATAATTATGAATAGTTTTGCTAGGATAGACATAGGGAAGATGTTTCCACTTGTGGGGGAATACCAAAACCAGGGGCCATCAATATAAAATAGATCAAATAGGGAAGTTAGAAGAAACTTCTTTACACAGAGAGTAGTGGGAATGTGGAACTTGCTATCACAAGGAGTAGTTGAGGCGAATACCATAGATGTATTTAAGGGGAAGCTAGATAGGTACATGAGGAAGAAAGGAATAGAAGGTTATGCTGATAGGCTTAATTGAGGAAGGCAGAAGAAGGCTCATGTGGAGTATAAATGTTGGCATAAACCAGTAGGACCGGATCGCCTGTTTCTGTGCTGTATATTCTAATGTATTCTGGATGACAACTTTTTGCTTTGATGTTCTGTTCCATGTTGCTTATACTGGAAAGTGAGTCCAGTGTACCAGTTAGTATCAATGCGTGATTCTCTGCATCTTTATCTGGTTTAATAATTGAGTGTCGTCACCAGTGACACAAAAAGTGTCTATATTGTATCACCAATGAAGCCCTGAAAAAAACAAATTCCCACTTGAAAAGCTCAAAGATAGGAGAGTTCTGAAGAGAGGTTACCAAATACACTCTCGTGTCACAAGAGCTCACTGTTAATCCAGAGCAAATGAATCAAACTGCACCAAAGACAAGTAATCCTCATCTATGACAGTCCAAAGGATTTGTCAACTAACATCATTAAATTGAGTTTGTGATTTCAAATGCATTTACATGAATCTCGTTTCCTAAATTCACTGGTTGACGAAAAATCCCCCTCTCATAATCAAGCGGCCAATTTTTCCGGCTTTCCAAATCTTTCGGTGCTGATATCAAACTGCTTATGTTTAGGGAATCCGCTAATTCTGATTATTTTTTAAGCAGCACAATCACATTAATTTAATTAGATTCGAGTGCCTTTCAATTCAACTACAAATCTATCCTGCACATAATAATAATCCTTACATTGACGTAGTTCCTTACGTTGTTAAAACATATCACAGAGTTCTCTGTAAACTGCAGAATTGTGTACAGCAGTGTCCCACATTATAACGGTGAAATTAGTTAGTGACCAATTTAATACATCTAAGGACAGAAGCTCTTCTCTCATTGAATAGTACCATTTGTAACATACATCTAGACAGGTGGATTGGTTGGATTAACATGTCACTGAAATGACAGTACCTTCCATTTCCACCTTGGTGAGTTGCTGCATGGATATTTTGAAATAACTGTTAAATCAAACCTAAATTCAATCATAAATGAAGAATTCCAGCATTTCCCCTCAGACATTCAGTAAAACAACAACAAAATTACATTTGTAGAGTGCCTTTCACATTGGGAAGATGTTCCAAGGCACTGGAAGTCAGGGGTCAGAAACTGAGCATGAGAGAGGGGTGGGGTAGGGGTGAGGGAAGGTAGAGAGGTGGGAGGGTGACTGAAGGCACGATCGAAGAGGAGGGTCTTGAGATCGGCCTTGAAGGAGGCAACGGAGGAAACGAGGTGAAGGAACTGTGGGATGGAGTTCCAGAGTGTGGGGGCAGAGAAGCTGAAAGCCCGGCCACCGATGGTAGGGCGGGGCGGGCGGGAGACATGGTGCAGGCCGGAGCCCGCTGAACGGAGGGCAGGTTGATAGGGAGTCAGCAGGTCAGAGAGGTAGGAGGGGGCAAGGCCATGGATGGCCTTGAAAGTGGGGACAAGGATTTTGAATTTGATCCTCTGGGGGATGGGGAGCCACTGGAGTTGGGCGAGGGTGGGATTGATGAGGTCGCGGAGCCTGATGCGTAAGAGTACACGAGCTGCAGAGTTTTGGATGATCTGCAGCTTGTGAAGGGAAGAGTTGGGAAGGCCGATGAGGAGGGAGTTTCCATAATTGAGCCTTGAGGTGGGTGAGGTTTTTGGCAGCCTGAGGGGTGAGGCAGTGGTTAAATCTGGCAATGTTTCAGAGGTGGTGGTAGGCAGTGCCGGTCATGGCGAGGATATGTGACTGTGGGAAAAAAGTTTTACTGTTGTGTGTGCAACAGTACGTGGGAAATGCTATTTCCTGCCAAACACATTCTGCACAATTATAGTGTTTGCTCCAGTCAGTGGAATGATGATAGGAATCCTTATCAGGATGGATTATTATAGGACATTTTGATCTTATAATAGATAAGTATACTATGCATCACAAAGCAACTAAAACAAATGACCCATTTTTTGCATCTCATTATGATTTTGTAAGCAATACAAATGGAAGTTCAGCCAGGTTCAGTGCGATCTTTCAACATTACGCGCAAGCTAAGAAATCAGATGGAACAGAACTTAGAAGAGGTCTGTTTTTCAATTAGAGCGAGCACTTGATCTATAAATAAATAGTGTATAGGTATAATCACCCTCACCATCACTATCCAAGTGACTGAAATTAACCTAGGTTATGTTATTTCGGTTCTGATGTATCAGCTTTTTATGGATGTGGCAAATGAGCACAATATGATGCTGTGGTGATGTTTTGCAAGAGGAGGAATACATTCCCCAAACCTGATTTTAAAGCGGCTTAATGCCAGATAGGTTTGAATATGAATGCAAACAGTAAGATAGTGCACATTTTCGAGGTCTGCTCACAGGGATGTTTAGTCTCCTAGCAACCAGAGCTGAACACACATGCGCTGTTCATCAGTTTCCTTACACTGGACCATCAATCTCCCTCCAGATACAAACAGTGTCTTCCAATCGTACAAACACGTGCTGACGACCTTTAAAGACAGATATTTCAATCATTTTATATTAATATTTACAGTGCCAGGATCTCCAATTTGTCTTTCTGAGTTATTCAGAGGTTACATTTTTGAAAGTTTCTGGTTGATGATCCACAAGTATTTAACAATGGTTTTAACATTGTCACAAAAAGTGTTCAATGGGCATACAGTGTCACTGATAGCCACCACTCTGGGGCAAATGATTTCAGATGGAACGTTAAATGGCTGTTGAGCCAACTAATAATTTTGGTTGTAAATAGGAGAGTGTTTTCCCTGTTTTTTTGGCTGACTAGGGCTGCCTGTGACTGGTGCTGGCTCTCTTGATCACATCACTATTCAGGCAGAAGAAACGTACAGTATTTGGAAAGCTCTGCCGTTTGTGTACACCAGACCAAAACGCCTCTGCTTCATACCCTTTTAAGGAAATTTGGCACTGGAATGCTGTCAAAAAACATGCGGATGTAAAACCTGCCTGTTTCTCAACAGCAATAAAAACATCCAGATGGTGTGGTTCATTGAAGAAGTCATACAGTGGCCTGATTCTGAACTGCACTAAAAGTCATGATTTGTAATGATTTATTTGTAAATGCTTTGTAATGGTTGTAAGGGTCTTAATAGGATGAGAAGATAGCGTTTGTTGACTGTTTTTGCACTGCAATGAGCAGCAACTGGCCAAATGCCAAAGTTAACATTGACTGAACATTAAATATATTATATCATTAACTGAACATTATGTGTGTAATGTAATCTGAAGGTAGGTGCCGGGTTATTTTCGGAAAGCCCTTTCCTTTAGGAATAAATTATGTCCTAGTTTTACCGAACTTATGGTTTGAATTTGTGAAATCACTCAAACAAATGATGGCAAGAGGGGATGGACAGGTAAAGGGAGGTTATGAGACTGGTTTCCGCAGCAGTGAAGTAACCATAATTCTATCATCTGACATAAGGGTGCATCACTGTAAAACATTCTAACCCAAGCACCTTATCAATGTTTTCTCTGCTTCACCCGAGAATTCTTTGTCTTTGAAAATTGGGTTGAATGGGCCTCAAATACTCAGCAACTAGCTATTTTTTTGCCAAAAGCTTAAAAAGATTAAAAATGAACAGATTAGTAAGAAAACATGGCCATGTGGATGAGTAAATGTGTGCAGCCCCATCCTGTTTGTGTGGCACTTCAGATAGTCCATTCAGCTATTGATAGGTTACACTGCAGATAATGGTCGTGTGACCTTCTGAGCCATGGATTGGGAGGCACTGTGCATACTGGAAAAGATGGTACTACAAGTGTGATACTGTGTATTATTGAATGGGTGGCACGTGGGAGCTCTACATTCAGTTAATGTGGTGTCACTCCCAGTAATGAATGGAGGACCGTAGAATCTTTGTCAGTGTGCGAACATGTGGGAAATAAAAGCTGCACTAAATTGAGGTTCTGTTTATTTATAACACATACCTATCTGTAAATTGATATGTATTAATTCATATAGGAATGTATTAATCAATTCATTCACCAAAATAAATGGTAGTTAAAGAGAAAATGTGATTCTTTTGAACGAGGTGGGCACTTGATCTCAGCAGATTCAAGCACTGAAAATAAAATGTGAAGTGTTGCCGTAAGTTGAAATTAGCCCTGAAATTTGTAGTGGAGCCCTGTAGCTCAGTGGTTAGAGCACTCGCTTCACAAGCGAGAGACCTGGGTTCGATTCACGTCAGGGTGAAACCTTGGGCAAGTTTCCTTACTCCACACGCCTGATAATAATCCCTCAAGAAAAAAAAACAATAAGAAATTGATCACTTCAATCCACAACTGTTTGTGGGACACTGCTGTGCACAATTGGCCCATGCATTTCGCACAGAAATATGCAGTCAATTCACTTTATAATATATTCTGTGAAGCGCTTTGAGACATCTAGAAGACGTGAAAAGCCCTATATGAAAAATGCAAGGATTACTATTATTAGTTATAGTTTGCAGTAACAATGATGGAAAGCTGTTTTACCTTGTTTGTTATATTAAAACGCTCTAGTAATAGTGCTGTAATTGTCACTGTGCAGTGAAAATAACAAGTCAACATGCTGTGATATTGTTTTCAGTGTGTGGTCTGGAATAGGAAAACCTCAAAGCCACATACTGCACTTGGTCCTGCATCAATGAAGACAGAAATAACTCTAGGCACAGAAACCACATTAAGAAGCAAATAAATAATGCACAGTAAACTAATAACAATTATGCTGTCCTACACTCAAGGCTTTGTGCACTTGACCAAAATTCTGTTTTTTTGTACAGTTTTGTTTGGTTTGATTCCTATCTGTCTCACCATCTCTACTTTGTTGCCTCTAAACGTTTCTCCTCCAGCCCCCACACTGTTACATCTGGCGGCCCCCAGGGCTCTGCCCTTGGCCCTCTCCTCTTTAATATCTACATGCTCCCCCTTGGTGCCATCATCCGTAGACATGGGGTCAACTTCCACATTGGGATGACACCCAACTCTTATATTTCTGCCTCCACCCTAAACTCCAGGACCACTGCTGTCCTGACAGACTGCCTTTCAGACATCAAGTCCTGGATGAGGGCAAATTTCCTACAGTTGAATGTGAACAAGATTGAGGCTCTCCTGATTGGCTCGCACCAGCACCTCTGCATCTCAGGCTCTGGCATTCTGGCAACATCAACCTCCATGGTTGCACACTACAACTCACCAAGCCAGTCAGGAACTTAGGTGTCTTGTTCGACCCTCAACTGTCTTTTCTCCCCCACATTCAAGTCATGACCCACTCTGCCTTCCTTCACCTCCGTAACATTGCCCGACTCCGCCACTACCTCACCCCTCAGGCTGCTGAAACTCTAGCTCATACCTTCATCACCTCCAGGCTCGACTATGGAAACGCCCTGCTTGTCAGCCACAGGCTGCAGATAATCCAGAACTCATGATCCCATCTCCCCCACTTTCGCCCGACTCCACTGGCTCCCTATCCTTCAAAGGATCCAGTTCAAGATCCTGGTCCTCACATGCAAAGACCTCTATGGCCTCACCCCACCCTAACTCTGTGACCTCCTAACCCCCTACCAACCTGCCCGTTCCCTCCGCTCAGCCGGCTCTGGCCTGCTCCACGTCCCCCAACCCACCCGCCCCACCATTGGCGGGAGAGCCTTCAGCCACTCTGCCCCCAACCTCAGGAATTCCATTCTCCAATCACTCTGGCTCGCCCCCTCCTTAGACTCCTTCAAGTCCCGCCTCAAGACCCTCCTCTTCGACCATCAGTCACCCCCTCCTTCCCCCGCAACCCCAGCTCGGGTCTGAAATGCTGTACTCTGTTCAGCGCCTTGGGTCATCCTCCTGACGTGAAAGGTGCTATACAAATGTAATCTTGTTGTTGTTGTTATTTAAAAAGATTGAATTATTGGCCAGATACTTTTCAAAAATATCAAATCCTCAGTTTAAATAAAAAGGGGAATTGACTGGAATTGACTGACAGAAGATTAGATCAGACTAATGGGATGGACTCTTTGATGGTGCAAGGGATTACATGAAATACGTTTAGCTGATATCAATCTAGATGTAAATCCACAGAACAAAAGTGACTCTAATTTGATACCAGTTGAGAAGTCTCACTTGCTTGGCAAATGAATCATGTAATTAACTGGTTGCTGTTCTGAAACTGGGGTTAAGACAGTGGTGATGTGTTGGCAGTACATGCCTGATGTTGAAACTGAATCCCAGAAGTAGAAACATTTTCATTCCTTACAACTATCATGTCACCCTCTTTATAAAACCCAAGCTAACGATAATGTGTGAAACTCTGTTAGAGTTCTGGTTATTATAGTGGTGACATGCTGAGCTTTTATGAGAATATTGGGTCAATTTAGAGATCTGTTCAATAGTTACTGCCTGGTTATGTGCATTACAAATCCCCTGCTGTTTTTTCTCAGAGCTTTCTTTTATAAAATATTGAATGGAAAGATAAATTAATACCAGGCATAACCCATATCCAAATTCCATATGTGCCTTTGCCCCACCAGGATTATATTTTTGTGGTGGTATAAAAACCCTGGTTGTACTTTTGATATAATAATTGAAGTAGTGGCAAGGGTTGCGGTTAAATGAAAATCCACTCCCACTGATATTCTCTGTTTTCAGGTTTTAAGGAAAATCTATTATATGAATATGTTATGGAAGCAGTTTACATTATGAAGGTGCTTATATTTTTCCATATTTTGACTGAAATAATTTAGTGCCCGGATAATGTGCTTCTTGCTGTTTTGCAATGAGGAGAACTTTCAAGATAATAATAATAATAATAATCCTTGCATTTGATATAGCGCTTTTCACGTCGGGAGGACGTCCCAAAGCGCTTCACAGAACACACTGTAAAGTGAATTGACTGTATATTTGTGGGCGAACGCGGCAGCCAATTGCACACAGCAATGTCCCACAAACAATCGTAGATTGAAAATGAACAATTTTATTATTGTTTTTGGTTTTGGAGGGATTATTATTAGGCGTGTGGAGTAAGGAAACTTGCCCAAGGTTTCGCCCTCTGCCTGGAATTGAATTCAGGTCTCTCGCTTGCAAAGCGAGTGCTCTAACCACTGGTGGTGGCTAGCTAGTTGCTGAGAAGGTGTCGTAGATAACTTAATCAACCCAGCAACCTTATTGAACTTCACACAGCATTAAAGTAAAAAGAAAAGCAAAATACTTGAAAAATAGTATTTTTATGGGTTATCATGCGTTATGATGATTTCCGACTCTCCCAATAGGCTGCACGCAGCTCTTAAGCAATCAATTCTGTTGGCCATGATTCTGTATCAAAAGGAAAAAACTGAAAATTGCAGTGGTTTTAAAAATGTGGTTTCCCACATATCAGTAATCAGTGTTGTCTGTGTGTATGTGTGTTTGGGTGGGTAAACAAACATAATAATAATAATAATAATCCTTGCATTTGATATAGCGCCTGATATATGTGTACATTTGGTAATGAACAGCTAATATTACTGTAAGTGTTAATATGAAATACAAACATATCTAAATGATGTGAATCCATTATGTTAGTTATAATTTTTATAATTTCCTTTTTCTTATATTGCTTCATCTTTAGTTGTATTCTGTGAAGCGCTTTGAGACATCTAGTAGACTACAGCAAATTGCTTGTGAATTTGAATAATGGCATCAGTATAAATGTAATAATAATCCATCAGCAGTCACAATGATGGAAGAAATTGGAAAAAAAACTAAATAGAAAAACTGGATAAAATCTGGCAGTACATTTGTAGATTGTACGATAAAAACAGAAGTGGAGTGATTTCAAATATGTCATTTAATAACAATGATTTAAATTACAATTACCGCCCACAACATTTTTCAGAATCCTGTTTCTTTCATGTTCTGTTCCTCTATTAATGTCACCAGTGCCTTATTTGGTTTTCTTTCTTGGTGGGAAAGGGTGTCATGCCTAAAGAGGCTTGAGAAAAAGGGGAACATCTGAAAAGTGATGCTTTTGCCCAATGGCTAGAAAAGCCTTACCTCAGTACACAAGAAGCTTTATTACATTTTTTTGCTGCAACGATTTGCAATTCTCTTAAATCCAAATTTACGGTCTCCCAAAGATCTAGTAGTTAAAGATGCTACCTATTTCAGCACTACACTACATGGAACAAAAAGCTATTGTGCCTTCATTATTTCATTTGCTTCTTTTTTATTAAAATGAATGCTGTTATTTAGACAAATACAGCAGCACATTTGTGCCAGCAATGCCGCACAATCAATGGGTTAAGTAGTCAAATCAATATGATTTTTTTAGGATGTGAAACTCTGCTGCTGGTTGAAGACTTTCATTATGGATCTATGAAGAACTATATGAACTACTAGTTTATTCATGAATGTAAAATATTTGAAATACAGTACATGACTGACTTGTTGCATTTGCTGCATACTGCATAGTCTGAGGAATCTGTCATATTTATCAGTTAAAGTCAATTGAGCAAAAGTATTTATTCTGACACTCATATGGCTTAAAAAAAGTTTTTTAAAAATCTTATCTTTTCCTGAATATAGTACTTCAGCAACTCTGCGATGAGATGAATTTCCATATAAATTGCGCTTTTTGCAGAGGAAAGATTCCAATTTTTGAAATACAATCATGATATTAAATGCTCGCAATATGAAATCAAAATACACAATCCAGAGCCATGCATATGACATATGATCCTGCAAAAGCTTCAGCTGTATAATGCCTATTTCTGATTCTTTTTATGTTTTCTTCACAGTGTATCAGTTGTAGTGCAAAGTTTAACTTCTTACTTCTAGTGGGAGCTGACCTAGAGTTCCATTATGTGTATTGATTCTGATGCTCAACTGTTAGTACTGATTCTGTGTTAGAAGATTGTAGGTTTAAACCGCATATCTGAACTTCAGCTCATACTCAATGTTATTGTCAGATGAAATGCAACATTGCAGTTTGTGTACCATGTGTACTATGAACCATTGGAGTTCTACAATATCAAACTATCAGTAAATTTCTCTATTTGTCTGTTGTGTTAATGTTAAATGTACAGCTCATCACAGCACATTTAACATTATTCTAGGAAAAGGTCTCCATTTTTAAGTTCATAGGTTAGAGGAAAACCATACATCTGATAGTGAAACATATCTGAATTATCTTTACATGTTAGGAATTAACTTGATTTACATAATCAAGTTTACATAATTGTGGAGTCCTGTAGCTCAGTGGTTAGAGCTCTCGCCTAGCAAGGGAGAGACCTGGGTTCGATTCCCAGCAGGACGAAACCTTGGGCAAGTTTCCTTACTCCACATGCCACATAATAAACCCGCAAGAAAAAAATAATAAGTTTGTCTTCAATCCACGACTGTTTGTGGGACACTGCTGTGCGCAATTAGCTGACGCGTTTCGCCCACAAAATAAGTACAGTCAATTCATTTTACAGTGAAGCACTTTGAGTCGTCTAGAATAACAACAACAACAAGATTTCATTTATAGAGCGCCTTTCACGTTGGGAGGACGTCGCAAGGCGCTGGACAATTGGGTCAGGACCCAAGCAGGGGGGAAATGGTCAGGGTGAGAGGAGGGAAGGGAGGGAGCGAGGAGGGGGTAGAGAGTTGAGAGGGGAGCTGAAGGCTCGGTCAAAGAGAAAGGTTCTGAGACCGGCCTTGAAGGAGGAAAGGGAGGAGGCGGCGAAGGCACTGGGAGATGGAGTTCCAGAGCCTAGGGGCTGAGAGGCTGAAGGCCTGACCACCAATGGTAGAGTGGTTGGGGCGGGTGATGTGAAGCAGACCAGAGCCAGAGGAACGGAGGGTACGGGCAGGTAAGTAGGGGGATAGTAGGTCGGAGAGGTAGGAGGGTGCAAGGCCATGAATGGCCTTGTAGGTGAGGATGAGGATCTTGAATTCGATCCTCTGGGGGATGGGAAGCCAGTGGAGGCGAGTGAGGGTGGGAGTGATGTGGTCGCGAAGCCTGGTGCGGGACAGTACACGAGCTGCAGAGTTCTGAATGACCTGCAGGTTGTGGAGGGAGGTGCCGGAAAGACCGGCGAGGAGAGAGTTCCCATTGTCCAGCCTTGAGGTGATAAAGGCGTGGACCAGAGTTTCAGCAGCGTGAGGGGTGAGGTAGTGCCGTAGTCTGTCAATGTTTCGCAGGTGATGGAAGGCGGTGCCAGTTGTGGCGCGGATATGAGGAAGAAAGGACAGCTCAGGGTCGAACAGAACACCAAGGTTCCTGATGGCTTTGAGAGGTGGAGAGGGCAGCCTCGGATGCTGATGCTGTCAGCGCCTGAAGTGCGGAGGCGCTGACACGAGCCAATCAGGAGGGCCTCAGTTTTGCGCACGTTGAGCTGAAGAAAGTTGTCTCTCGTCCAGGACTCGATGTCGGACAGGCAGCTGTCAGGACATCGGTGGTCGTGGAGTTGAGGGTAGAGGAGGAAAGGTAGAGTTGGGTGTCATCCGCATACATGTGGAAGTTAACCCCATGTCTGCGGATGATGTCACCAAGGGGGAGCATATAGAGGGTGAAGAGGAGGGGACCGAGGACAGAGCCCTGAGGGACACCACACGAGACAGTGCGGGGGCTGGAGGAAAAGTCGTTTGTGGAAACAAAATGAAGACGGTGGGAGAGGTACGACCTAAACCACTCAAGGACAGGGCCTTGAAGGTTGAGGTGGGAGGACAAGCGGTGGAGGAGGATAGCGTGGTTGACCGTATCGAATGCTGCCGATAGGTCGAGGAGGACGAGGAGGCAGAGGGAGCCCTGGTCGCAGATGGTCAAGATGTCTTTGGTGACCTTGACCAGAGCGGTTTCTGTGCTATGGGCATCACGGAAACCCGACTGAAGGGGTTTGAATAATGCATGGGTGGAGAGGAAAGAATGAAGCTGGGAGGCGACAACTCTTTCAAGCACCTTGGACAGGAAGGGGAGGTTGTAGATGGGCCAGTAGCTTGATAGCTGCAACGCATCAAGGGAGGGTTTTTTCAAAGTGGGAGTGATGGTGGCAGTTTTTAGGGGAATGGGAATAGAGCCAGAGGAGAGGGACAGGTTGATGATGTCTGTGATAAGTGGGGCAAGGAGGTGGAGCTGAGAGATAAGGAATGGAGTGGGGATGGGGTCAAGGGAGCAGGTGGTGGGTTTCAGGGAGAGGATGAGTTTGGTGACAGAGGGTGGGGAAACGGGTTCCAAAGTGTGTAGGGGAGGATGGGTAGGAGTCAGAGTGTGGGAGGGAAGGGGAGGGGGGTGGGTGGAAGTTGGAGGGGGAGTGACTGCGGAGTGGATTCCCTTGATTTTGGATTCAAGGAAATCCAGCATTTCTTCGCAGTGAAGATTGGAGGAGATGACCTGCGCGGGGTGGCGGGGGGGACGGAGGAGTTGGGATGTGGTAGAAAGCAGAAGCCTGGGGTTGTTCTTCGCCTCCAGGATTATCCTAGAGTAGAAGGACGACTTGGCCGAGGCTAGAGTGGAGCGGTAGATTTTGAGGAGGTCCAGACAGATTTGTCGGTGGACCGTTAGGTCAGATTTGAGGCAGGTGCGCTCAGCGGCCCGCACCTGGCTCTTCAGTGAGCGGAGGTGGGTGGTGAACCAGGGGGAAGAACGAGAGTAGGAAACAGTATGGGAGGTGATGGGGGCAAGAGTGTCGAGTGTGGAGGAGAGGGTGTTCTGGAGGAGGGTGAGAGCAGAAGAGGGGTCAGTGAGGGTGAGAAGATGTGAAAAGCACTATATCAAATGCAAGGATTATTATTATTATTATTATAATACTTCACATAACAAAATAACTTGCATTCAAATTTATCAGAATTTCTCTAATTTTGATGTAGAATTCCCATTGCATCCGCTTTGAAATGTTTTCCTACATTTTGGGTTCTTATATTTTCCTTTTTCTTATATTCTTTTATCTTTAATTATATTCTGTGAACTGCTTTGAGACATCTCAGCAACCTGATAAGGCGCTATATCAAGTGCAAGGATTATTATTAATAATACGTTACTTTATAGTCCTGAAGCTCAGTGGTTAGAGCACTCGGCTTGCAAGCAAGACACTTGAGTTCAATTCCAGGCAGGGCCAAACCTTGGGCAAGTTTCCTTACTCCACACGCCTAACAATAATCCCTCCAAAAAACAAAACAATAATAAATTGGTCATTTTCAATCCATGACTGTTTGTGGGACACTGCTGTGCGCAATTGGCTGCCGCTTTTCGCCCACAAATATACAGTCAATTCACTTTACAGCATATTCTGTGAAGTGCTTCGAGATGTTGAGAAGACATGAAAAGCAATATATCAAATGCAAGGGTTATTATTATTATTATTTATGGATTTGTTTGCTCCAGCACATGCTTCCAGTAAAAAATCATTGATTGAGAAGGAAGACAGCTGGTTAGTACTAAATCATCTTGCGAATAATTTCTAAATCATTTTCAACATGGTCTAAATTAAAAAAACTGTAAATTTGCTACTACTTCATTAAAATTTTCATCATTTGTCTCAATAGATTCTAAGAAATGAACAATTTGCTTCTTTGAAAATATTTTAGTGTATATAACCTGGATTTAGTGGTATGTACCAGAGCTGCCCAATGTTTCCATCAATATAAACTTTGAACAGGTTATTTTCTTCCCTCCTTTAAGTGTTCTCATTTTGTTTTCATTTTTACGGGCAATTGCTTAGCACTCTCATGGTACCTCAGAGACAAATCAGTGGAGTTGAGAAATCAATGCATAAAGAATCACAGTATTCTACCATTCTATTCCACAAAGTATTATTACACCAATATCCTGTGTCAACAAGTTACCTAAATATTCATTATAAAAATGTACCATTTAATATGCATAGACTACAGTAGGAGAGGCACAGTGAGTATTCCTCCATGCTTTGATGTATTTGAAAACTGAATTGTTGATGGATCAGGACCAAGAGATTTTGTTTATGACCAGTTGTTGCTAAGGAAACTATCACTCTCTAGTTATGCTCATATGATCCTTTTGCATGTCGGTAACAGCATTGTTTTTAAAACCAGTATTATTAATTCAACACAAACTGACTTAAATTTATTCCTAGCAACTCGAACAAAAAAAGCAAAGGATAAAAGTAGTACAATTTATTCAGCATTAGGGAACTATTTGCTACCCAATAAACATGTCAATAACAATGTGCATCATTTAAATGCAATCTGAAGCTTGGATGGCTGTTGACTTTACGGTGAGATTTAAGTATGGCATCAGCATTCAAGAGGGTTTTCAGTTCTAAAGCTTTCCTGACTGCAGACTCAACGCAAGTCAATAAACATTATTTAGTGACCATAAACTTAAGCAGAATGAGGTAACTAATTGCTCTGATATCACCAGGAGACCTATCTAAACTATTTCAGTGGCTATTTCAATGACTGAAATTTGATAAATATACCTTACAATGTTGCAAGGATGTTGTGAGAATCCTTGATTGCAGGAGGTTTCTATATATGCAACCTACATGGCAGATTGAGAAAGCAACAGTGGCTAAAGGTGTTACCTTTATCCGTACAGTCATACTTACAAGTATTGATTGGCGTGAAGTGATTGCAAAATGGTGGTACGAATAGCTAAGAAACCTGAATGCAACCAGCACCAGAGACCAGCAGCATCCAAAGTCCTTCCACTGAGATTAATGCTTCGCTAAATGGATAGACTAGTGAATTGAGATACCAATAATGAGACGGTTCTTGGATATGAGAGATGTCCTAATACAAATCCACTGAAGACTGGTTAATGTTGAGCTCTGTTAGCTATTAATCTTCCTGTCACTGGGGCCTATGATTCTAACTGTATATATTATTGAAGGGATAATAACATTTACAGTAGAATCCTTCATGTAAAGATATATTGTTTAACAACCAGTAAATTCAGTAAGAAGTTTCACTAA
Source organism: Callorhinchus milii (assembly GCF_018977255.1). Classification (NCBI taxonomy): domain Eukaryota; kingdom Metazoa; phylum Chordata; class Chondrichthyes; order Chimaeriformes; family Callorhinchidae; genus Callorhinchus; species Callorhinchus milii. Next base: position 18,876,753 of record NW_024704748.1, on the reverse strand, counting down.
GTTGAGAACCAGCTGATTTTTACAGTTTGTAATTTGTTATGGAGGTTTTATTTTCCATCTCAACATAAACATTGTAGTTTAGAGAAATTGTATCAAAGCGTAGATAGTTTCTTTTTTAGCGAATAAATGCAGAATGAACTTAAAAATATTTTATTTGTGCAGTATTCACAATGCTAAAGTAAGAAAACAAAGAAAAGTGAGTTGCAACAGTGTTTAACATGAAGTTGCATTACTCTATGTAATCATCATGCCCTGGAGTTGGGCATATAAAATCTGTCCACATTCAGCACCAGTCTAAACAAATACTGGAAATCCACTTACAATGATACTTACAACAGTCAAGTATTGAACTTGGTGCAATATATCATTGAATACATTTTCAATGAGTATGCAAACATTAATATTGTTCTTAGTAAAAGATCTTTCTGTGTTGGCAGAGGGTACAGGTAATACAATTGGTATCAAAACACATGTTCTAAATCTAGTTCCGAAAATATGTTCCTCGCAATAAGTCAACACCATTGTTTCTGCTGAAATTGTAGGGCCGAAGAGATGTATTGCTATCTGTGGTGGTATTGTTCCTGATGTCCTCCAGCACAATTAGGGGTGAAGAGTTTATATGTATGTATGCGGATGACACCCAACTCTATCTCTCTGCCTCCACCCTCAACTCCAGGACTACTGGGGTTCTGACCGACTGCCTGTCCGACATCAAGTCTTGGACGAGGGACAACTTTCTCCAATTGAATCTCAGCAAGACTGAGGACTGCCTGATTGGTTCGCGCCAGCGCCTCCGCACCTCGGGTGCTGGCAGCATCAGCCTCCATGGCTGCACACTCAACCTCACTAAGCCAGTCAGGAACCTGGGTGTCTTGTTTGACCCTGAACTGTCCTTTCTGCCCCACAACTACGCCATGACTGGCACTGCCTACCACCACCTCTGAAACATTGCCAGATTCCACCTCTGCCTCACCCCTCAGGCTGCCGAAACCCTCACCCATGCATTCGTCATATCAAGGCTCGATTACGGGAACTCCCTCCTCATCGGTCTTCCCAACTCTTCCCTTCACAAGCTGCAGATCATCCAAAACTCTGCAGCTCGTGTACTCTCGTGCACCAGGCTCCGTGACCCCATCACTCCCATCCTCGCCCGACTCCACTGGCTTCCCATCCCTCAGAGGATCGAGTTCAAGATCCCCATCCTCATTTTCAAGGCCATCCATGGCCTTCCCCCCTCCTACCGCTCTGACCTGCTGACTCCCTTCCAACCTGCCCGCTTCTTCCGTTCAGCGGGCTCCGGCCTGCTCCATGTCTCCCGCCCGACCCGCCCTACCATCGGTGACCGAGCTTTCAGCCTCTCTGCCCCCATACTCTGGAACTCCATCCCACAGTCCCTCCGCCTCGCTTCCTCCCTTGCCTCCTTCAAGGCCGTTCTCAAGACCCTCCTCCTCAATCATGCCTTCAGTCACCGTCCCACCTCTCTGCCTTCCCTCACCCCTACCCCACCCCTCCCCCATGCTCGGGTCCTGACCCCTGTCTGTCCAGTGGCTTGGGACATCCTCCCGACTTGAAAAGCGCTCTATAATTGTAATTTTGTTGTTGTTGTATGTAGATCTGAAACACATCTTCCTGGAAGCTCACATTCAGAATATTGTGCAGTTTTTTTCTCTAGCTTTCGGCAAACTGAGGTTTATAAAACTGTGAACCGATGCTGCTGGCATTTTACAGATGTTTGAAGAGCTACCGCATGTTTCAGTCCCAGAAGCATTCCCAGCGTGATTGTGTTCCAATTAGCAATTCAAAGTCACACCACTTGTCACGTGACGCTGATAAATAGGAGTAATTTAAAATTCAAAACCTACATTCATTTCAGCAAAGGGATAACATTCTCAGGTACAAACATTGGCTAACAAAACATTGGACGCCTCTTTCCTTCAGACTTCATTACCTCCCGAGCTTCAGTAGCTTCATCACTCAGTAGAAATGTTGATCCATGTATTCTGTTGGGATGTCAATAGCCTTGGTTAAACAAAACCAGCAAGCTGTGTCACAATGGAAATCACTTTGTGTATGAAATTCATTTACTGACGAACTATTCATTTATTGATAGTTTTGTGCAGGAAGGATATCAGGGAAAATGTACAAACACCAACTGCAATGCAGAATGTCTTTTTGGCTCACTCTAAAAGTGTAGGCGTTTGTTACCTATGCATACCTGAACAAAGTGTCAGCATGAATCATTAAATCAGCAGGATTTTCAGGCCTCCTTGTGTCGTGGCCACATGTGCGTATCGACAAGTGGGAAGGTGAAATAAATGTACTGATGTGAAGACTAGGCACGGAAACCCAGTTATAGTAAGATCTCTCACCTAGTTCATAGCAATGGAATCGAAATATAAATTAGCCCGTAGCTTTATCAAACATATCTAAAACTGTTTTTGAAGCAAATAAATCAGCTCACTTCACTGCTACAACTTTTATGTTAGCCATTACAGTTCTCCCATTCTATTTTTGAGTTTCATCCAGAAAATTATTCAGAATCCTTACCGCTACAGCACCTAAACCCTCGGAATCTATTCTATTGAATCTCATTACATTTTGTATCAGTCACTAGTTTGTAATGTAATTAAAGTCACAAGATCACGGGATAACAAGAGTGATTCAGGTGAAGAAGGCTCTTTGGCTGATTTCATCTCACTCTACTCATCCTTACTCCTATTAGAATATCGAACTGCTTGTTAAATGGGTCCAGTTTCCTGGCTCTAAACTTACTAGAATAGTAATGTGACCATAACAGCACAAGCTGTTTTTTGAATGAGTCTAATAGCCTGGCCCCAATCAGCCACCCAGGTAATTAATAATAGTAATAATAATATTCCTTGCATTTGATATAGTGCCTGACCATTTCTTCGAGATGTCTCAAAGTGCTTCACAGAATATACTGTTAAGTGACTTGATTGTGTATTTTGTGCATGAGATACCAGCTGCTGTCCTCATTGTAATTATCAATCACAAAAGCAGGTGAGCTAAAGTGAGCTAGTTCCAGTATACTTCATAGTGCCTGCAAAGTCTTTGGTGGATGAATTTGTGAGGATTTCATCTGAAGTCTCCGTCTTTGGCTGCAGCTTGTGTTGTGTGACGAAATAAAGCTCCTTTGCAGTAAGGCATTCCCTTCTTAGGCAGTTGAATTAACCAGATGATAATGAAGTCTCTGTATTGAGACTGATATTCCTATCCTTTGTGTGTAGCACTAGGTACATTTCTGCCCCATTATTACTTGCATTGTGTTCAGTGGCTGAGTCTCTCTCAGCTCAGCCATTGCCTGGTACGTTGCTACTTCTTCGAAACAGTGCTGCCTCACAAATATGGAATATGTGCTGCAGCAAGTCTGGTTGCAATGCTCTATTCGCCTTAACAAATCCATTTATGTCGCTCACTTTCAGTCCTCAGGCACAGTTATAAATCCATCTATCAGATGAATATACAGTGCATCATTACCTTTATGGGCCAGGTAGATATGACCTATCCTTGAAAATGTGCTATATTCACTGTCTTCGTAAAATATATTGCAGAATTTTGCTCCCAGGAGCAGGATGTGAAGTTATACTATACCCTGAAAAGCCTCAATTGCTTTCAACATTACATTGTGACTGTTTAAAGTTGATAGAATTCATCACATCTCTTGCATATATTTGACTCATCTTCTTTCACCCATTAAATTAGAAGGCTGTGATTTTGTTCCTCTCAAAATATATCTTCACTCCTTAGTTGCATTGACCATGTTAGGTAGGTATAAGGATTACTTTTCAAACCAATTTTCCACCTTGTTCTTGCAATCCTCCCATTTTTATGTTCATAAAACACTGATATACAGCCTCCATCTCTGGCCTGGATAGAATACTGTACAAATGGTGTATTTGTAGAAATGTAGATAGTTTGCCCGCCATTTTTTCAGCTTCGTAACTCATGAATTTCTAGCACTTTTGCCACTTATATTAATGCATTGCAGCTGACACTATAAGCTTTTGTCTTTTATTTCAAAGGCAAACTATACAGTATCACAAAGGAGTCCTATGAATTCTTTTGCCCTCATCAGCATTTGGCCAGTTTTACATGTCATTTTTCATTATTTGTTATTCCATTCAACTTACAACACCACGTGATGCTGAGTAAATATCTGTACTTTATAATAAATAATATAATCCTTGCATTTGATATAGGGCTTTTTCACATCTTCTAGACGTCTCAAAGCACTTTGCAATGCTTGGAGTCCTGTAGCTCAGTGGTTAGAGCACTCGCCTTGCAAGCGAGGGACCTGGGTTCAGTTCCCGGCAGGGCAAAACCTTGGGCAAGTTTCCTTACTCCACATGCCTGATAATAATGATCCCTTAAGAAAAACAAACAAACAATAAAATTGGTCACTTCAATCAATGACTGTTGTGTGCAATTGGTTGCCGCATTTCACCCACAAATGTACAGTCAATTCACTTTACAGTATATTCTGTGAAGCGCTTTGAGACGTTTAGAAGATGTGAAAAGCGCTATATCAAATGCAAGGATTATTTTTCACAGAATATATTGTAAAGTGAATTGATTGTATATTTGTGGGTGAAACAATAAACAAATATTCAGCAATTAATCACTTTTACGTGCAGAAATTTACAATTTTCCTGAACACAAGTAGTGAACCGTTGCCATTCTGAATTTAACCGCACTATTTTTACAGCAATCGCCATGAATTATCGCAGATTTTCTAACCTTTGATTCAAACATGATTTTTGCTTCACTGGTTGAGCTCAATCGTTGGCTTTTCAGCTTGATGTGAGAAGCATTGCTTACATTGGCAAATGGGTTGTTCAGATGTTATAAGGATCACAATTCAATGGGAAATACATTGCTGTTCTGGTTTCCCATTAATGATCTCATCTATCAAGCCATCATTTCCTTTCAGACTGTCACTGACTGATTTTCACTTTCAAGGTAGTCAATTAGATTAGATTGGATTGGCTCCTGCATACATATAGGTCGCTATGTCATGTCACAAATAGGATGTAGGTTTCCAATTTTCTCGTCGAAAATAATGGAAGTTGAATGGTTTTAGGAGTCGCCCAGTGGTGTTTTATTGGTAATTACCATATTGGTTAAAATTGAAGCTGAAAGAATATGGCAGACCTTAACACTGGAAGCAACTAGAATGAAGAAGAATTAGTTTTTTTTTTCAACAATAGAACATAATCTTTACATGCATAAATTTTGAATATCAGAAGTTTAAATGTGCTTCAGGGATGTAACACATCTCAGAGTTGAGATGGAGTTGGCGACTTGTAGCTCAGTGGTTAGAGCACTTGCCTCGCAAGCGATAGGACCTGGGTTGGATTCCCAGGCAGGGCGAAACGTTGGGCAAGTTTCCTTACTCCACATGGCTCTGTTTACCTAACAGTAAGTAGGAACCCAGTTGTTAGTCAATTGGCAGATTGCTTTTTCGGGGTTAATAATCCCTTTAAAAAATAATAATAATTTGATCACTCAATCCATGATTGACTATGGGACACTGCTGTGCTGCTGTGTTTCGCCCACAAAATATTCAGTCAATTCACTTTACAGTATATTCTGTGAAGTGCTTTGAGACATCTCAAAGACGTAATAAGGCGTGCTATACCAAATTCAAGGCTTATTATTATTATAAATCAGCTCAAGTTGCATTTAGAGCTGTTAAATGTTTTGTCTTGTCACACGCTCCAACCTTTATATATTGCCAAAAATGATCAGAGCACTTTTACTATTTTGTAGAGCAGAAAGTACTACACGTTTTAAGCTCAAATATAATGTAAATATATATCTACTTGGGTACAATAATTAGGTGATCAAAACAGTCAAAGCAGTACAAAAGTGTTCCTATAGTTCTGAGTAATTCAAATTTGCTATGTCAAATTTATTGTAGAATTCAGTGCACATAAATAAAATCACAAACATTAAATCATTATTATTTTTGATGGAATAGTAATCATACTTTTATGAAGTGAAAATTTACTGAATGCTGACAAGTATCAGTTAAGAGACTAATTCCGTCAATTTACAGAGCTGCAATAAATTAAGAGTACAATGTAAGGTTTACAATAAGGTGCACTCCTATGTATACAAATGGTATAACACTGGCTGGTTTGAGAAATCATAGGGATTCCATCAGTCCAACCTGGTCCGTGCTTATCATTAATCCTTTGAACATTATGCACTAAACAGGAGGTGATAGTTTTGATTTATGTGAACAATAGGTTTAATAATAATAATAATAATCCTTGCATTTGATATAGCGCTTTTCACGTCGGGAGGACGTCACAAAGCGCTTCACAGAACACATTGTAAAGTGAATTGACTGTATATTTGTGGGCGAACGCGGCAGCCAATTGCGCACAGCAATGTCCCACAAACAGTCGTAGATTGAAAATGACCAATTTATTAATTGTTTTTTTTTGAGAGGCTGGTGAAGTTTGAATACTTTGTATATTTCTAGGCCTTATCATTCATTGCTACTTTTTCATTGGCATTAATAAAGAGTATATCAAAGTTATCAGAGGCTCATGAAATGTTAATTTTTGGGGGAAAATTTAAAGCTAGATTAATAATTTTGTCATGCTTTGTAATGGACAAAAATATTTCAGTCCTTCATTTTCTCACAATTACTACATGTTTAATTGAAAATAAAACATGTTTTCAGACGTCTTAGTTGGAGTTCACAATCTCTTTTTCTGGCAGGACATATTTGATTTTCCTATATTGCTTTTTAGCAAATCTGTAAACAATCTATTAACATATTTTCCCTTTTTACTTAGGTCTAAGGAATTGATCAAGGAAGCAATACTGGACAATGACTTCATGAAAAATCTTGAACTGTCACAGATTCAAGAGATCGTTGACTGCATGTACCCAGTGGAGTTTGGCAAAGACAGCTGTATCATCAAAGAGGGTGATGTGGGATCCTTGGTATATGTTATGGAAGGTAGGTTATTTCAGTTGTTCAACAACAACAACTTGCATTTTTATAGTGCCCTTCACTCGGGGTAGCGTCCCAGAGCGCTTGATGGTGGCAGAGCACGCTGCCGAACTGGGGCGGAGCGGGAGGGAACCGTGGGTATTAGGCTACTGTATCAACTGGCTGTTTTTAATAGTTTTACAACAGTTTTTTTCTACATTGGTCTGACAATTACAATACAATGCAGGATTTGGCACAGCCAGTTCCCAGTTGAATGTTCGGAGACTCAGTGTTCTGAAAGTAAAATATGCACATCAATTGGTAAAGGAAGATTTGTTTTTTTACCTCATTGTCACTTGAGTCATTTAACATTACCACTTAAGATGTTTATTTTTAACATCTTATTTTCAAAGATTTTTATACTCTTGATGTTGCAATCTCTTTTAGGATATTTTTGTGGATCTCTAAATACATTATGGTTTTGAAAATAGCTTCTTTAATAAGTGTTTTCATTGTCTGGTATTTTCTTGTACATCACAAAAAGGTCACAAATACACAGCTTTGAAAATTATATATAGTACAAGAATCAACATACTGTGTCAGAGAGGTGGTACATGAACCTGAGCCCACTATTTCCCAGGGGATTTATCAAGCAAAAGCTCGGAGGAGGAGAATAATCATTCTGGGCTACTTTTATATGACTTGTAATGTTTGTTTTTAAAATAGCATAGACGCATCCTGCTAGGATGGTAATATCGTATGTCACCAACAATAGGGAGAAAAATGTTGCTTTAGACTGAAAACGTGAGATAAGTACTTAACAGCATAAATGAAATGCTCTGAGGCACCGCACAGCAAAAAGCACAGTAAAGAGTTTTGCTGGTGCACAGCTGACTGACTCCTCGTAGGTGTGCCTTTAGTATTATTTTTCATATCTGTACTGATCTCACTTTCACGCACTGTGACCCCACAGATTCATGTGTGATAGCAATCTCTTGCTTTGTTTCAAAATTGATGTAAACGTCTACAGCAGCAGCAGTAGAGAACAATACCCAGCTTTGCTGCCTTGTTGTTGAAAGACAGGACAAGAGAGGCAGGATTAGGACAGTGTAGGGCAAGTTTAGGACAAACCTGATATGTTACCTCTAGCAATAACAGAACTTCAGAATATGAATCCATCCCCCGCATCCCCAGATCTGTTCAATATAAGCCTCCTTCCCTCTAAGGATATTTCTCCCAGCCAGCCCCAGCCCCAGCAACACAGAATTCATTGCTCCCTTTCATGATGCCTTGAAACCAACCCACATGTCGCTGAACAGCACAATCTATAGCTTTTGGGAGATTATTATACTTTGCTAAGCTCAGATGGCTGAATATACTGAATTCCGAATCTGGAGTTAGACAGCTAACTCTTGGAAGATGGAAAATGAAGGTGATGGTGTACTCGACATGCCCTTCCTCCATGGATCTTTGTGCAGAACTAGCTGTGCATTTCCTGCCACTATTATCTATGTATCTTAATCATCTTTATGTTCTGTACTTAACCGTGTTAGGAATTTTACTAAATTCTAGAACACTGTCACAGAAAAGTATTGAAAGAACATACAATAAATCTCTTACTTCCTATAAATATACCAGACAGAGAGTATTATATACTAGACAGCAATTAAACCTAAAATAAAAAAAGCACTTTATTGGAGAAGTCCAATAATTTTTAAGTTCAATCGCTGTAAAATGTGATATAACTTAGTTTTATATTAAATTGAACCTCTGTTTTGAAAAAAATCATATTCCTTATGCAGCAGTTAACTTACACTTGTTGGCTTTGTACACAATGCACACGGATTGAAATTCTTAGACTACCTGGTACTGAATTGTAGTACATAGAGGTCAGGGGCCTACTTCACATTACATGAGGAGTCTCCAGGTGAATTTCTGCTCTAACCCTGAACTTTGTGGAGATGGAAACAGCTTTTTGTTGTCACAGTAATCAATTTTGTATCTCTGAGTTAAAGGGAAATAGAAACAAATATAATATTTTTTATCTGCAAAATTATTGCTGGCTTTAGAGATTTAACCCTGGAGTGCATAAATAATAATAACAATAATCCTTGCATTTGATATTGCATCTTATCATGTCTTCGAGACGTCTCAAAGCGCTTCACAGAATATACTGTAAAGTGAATTGACTGTGTATTTTATGGGGCGAAATAATAAGCTCTGCTGAAATCATGTGACTTGGAGGTCTATAAATCTTTGGAGTGAGTAGTTAGTTCTGATGAGTATGCAGCCTGGCTGTCTGGGAACATAAGAGAACATGTTCCCCCCCCCTGGGGCAAGAGTACTTGAGTCATCATTTATATCCATCTGTTCCACAGATGCAAACATCTGACCTGTTTTATGGAAGATTTCAACCGATTTAACAGATAGTGGCATCATTAATTTAATATTGAGAAAAGTCCCATTAGATCATCCTATTACCTGGGTAGTGCTTAGTTTTTGTTCTGCATTCTACAAACATGTTTCGTTCAAACTGTAATCTGTAGGTTAACCCTTGGCTATTGATTTAAACATTGTTACATTTTCTTTACTTGATTCAGTGAAGAGGTTTTCATAAAACAGGTAATTTAATCATTCACAATGTTTCATTAGATACAGACTATAAGAATTAACAGCACATCATGGTTACCATTCTGGTGTTTTGGTCTAAATAATACCTAGGATAGTAAAGAAACATCTGTTATCCTTTGTTAATTGTAATGCTTTATGAGATGGATGAGAACATGGCTATTTATAGATTATCTAACATCAGGAATTAATCCAGGAACAAGCATTGTTAACTTCAGCGAAACAACACTTTTCCTTGAACAGATATCTCATAATATAGAAGGAAACACAGGCAAGGTCTTGCTTTATTGATGTATTGAATGAAAGCTGAAGAAAGGAAAGCTTAGTGTGTTTATGGTACATGACCTTGGTCAAGATCAGTTTGGAACCTCTTTAGTGGCAGAGTTCTGAACCATTCGCCTAAAAGATGCAGCCTGATCTTTGTTTCAGTATTTTCAGGTGTATACCAGGAAATTTGGGAAATCTCTTGTGACCTTATGTTACACACAACTTCACAACTAATTACTGTGACGCTAAGAGATTGCTTATAGAGGCAAATGTGGCAGCCATTTAATCTATTAAATCTAGAGGTTGTTGGCCAGCATATTGGGAGAAACTCTTTTTTCGAATAGCTTCATGCAATTTTTAACATTCATTTGAACTAAGAGATCGGATCTTGGGTTGATGTTGCACTTGAAGGACAGCACGTCTGACCATGCAGCTTTTACAATGGGGTGTCAGCCCAGATTCCGAGTGTATGTCTTGATATGCATCTTGAACCATATAAAATGATGTAAAGGGAAAAATTGAAAAAAAATCATTCTCTTCATGGCTGTTTATGGGGCACTGCTGTGGGTAAATTGGTGGTGCATTCATCGGCATTTTACACAAACACTTTACAGTAAATCCTGTGAAGCACTTTGAGACATTTTGATCACGTGGATAAATATCAAGTATTCTCCTCGCAAGCGAGAGGACCTGAGTTTGATTTCCGGCAGGGCGAAACCCTAGGCAATTTTCCTTACTCCACACACACGCCTCGGTTAGCTAGAAGTAATTAGGAACACAGGTGCTAGTGAATTGGTGGATCGGTTTTCTGGGTCGTAAAAATCCTTTCAAAATATTAATAATAATAAAAGTTTAGTCATTCAATCCACGACTGTTTGTGGGGCACTGCTGTGCACAATTGGCTGTCTTGTTTCGCCCACAAAATACAAAATACATAGTCACTCCACTTTACAGTATATTCTTGATTTCCTTGATTTCAAGATCCTCATCCTCACCTACAAGGCCATTCACGGCCTTGCTCCCTCCTACCTCTCCAACCTACTATCCCCCTACCTACCTGTCCGTACCCTCCGTTCCTCTGGCTCCGGTCTGCTCCACGTCCCCCGCCCCAACCGCCCTACCATCGGTGGTCGGGCCTTCAGCCTCTCAGCCCCGAGGCTCTGGAACTCCATCCCCCAGTGCCTTCGCCTTGCTTCCTCCCTTTCCTCCTTCAAGGCCGGTCTCAAAACCTTTCTCTTTGACCGTGCCTTCAGCTCCCCTCTCGACTCTCTTCCCCTCCTCGCTCCCTCCCTTCCTTCCCCTCACCCTGACCATTTCCCCCCTCCTCGCTCCCTCCCTTCCCTCACCCTGACCGTTTCCCCCTCCTCGCTCCCTCCCTTCCCTCCCCTCACCCTGACCATTTCCCCCCTGCTCGGGTCATGACCCAACTGTGCAGCGCCTTGGGACGTCCTCCTGACGTGAAAGGCGCTTTATAAATGGAATCTTGTTGTTGTTGTTGTTGTATATTCTGTGAAGTGCTTTGAGATGTCTGGAAGATATGATAAGGCACTATATCAAATGCAAGGATTATTATTGTTATTTACGAAAATTAACTGCACCATTCATTATTAATTTTTATCATTCTGTCGAAGAAGGAAGTGATGACAAATTGTGAAGTGAATCATTATTGGGGCCAAATTCCTAGGGAGCTCTGTAATCCTCTTGCTAGTTGTCATGGAGACCAATTCCAAAAGTTTGCTAATAGCTAACAGAGGGCACTTAAATCAGAGACCAAACAAATGATCAAAATGACTTCAAAAAATAGTGATGGTAAAACATAATACATTATGTTTAAGAAATATAATAATACTAAAATATATTCTGTGCTGGATTTTGATTCATCCTTGAGAACATAATCTTCCCTTGAAGTACAAATATGAAACTCTCCTTTCACTTATAATAATGAGATCCCATGTTACTCTCAATAGAAACTTCAGACACATAAGTCAAATCAGAATACTCCAACCCCCATTAGCTGAGAGTCCAACAAATGTTTCTCCATCTAATTCCTTAATTAGGACAACTCTGATCGGTGGATTCAAGCAAAAATCTTTGCTTCTTGTTTGAAGTCTGTCCCATTATATTTCACTGCTGTAACAGCTCAAGTTAATCATGTTTCATGTAATTTCCTTCAAGCTTGCCTTCAGAAATACAGTCATTGCACATTACAGTGTATCCTGTGAAGCGGTTTGAAACGTCCCAGTGACATGAAAGATGCTTTGCCAGATGAAAGGATTATTATTATTATTACTATTAATAATAATATGAATTGTACAGAAATAATCTTGAGGAACCATTTGGAATGTTTTGATTTTCTGTTTTGTTTTTGATCTACCACCGCATCAAAGTTGCTGCAGGTCACAGTGACATAATAGTAATAACAATAATAATAATACTTACGTTTGATATAGTGCCTTATCACATTGTTGAAATGTCTCAAAGCCCTTCAAAGGATTTATTGTAAGGTGTTGTGACTGCATATTTCCAGACAACATGCGTGTGGTTAACAGAGGAGTCCCCATTTGTGAATTTAGTCTTTTTCAAGGAATCCCATTAGAAATCTCTGCAATAATAACTCCAGTAAATACAATATTTGGAGTCCTGTAGCTCAGTGGTTAGAGCACTCGCTTTTCAAGCGAGAGACCTGAGTTCAATTCCAGGCAGGGTGAAACCTTGGGCAAGTTTCCTTACTCCACACGCCTAATAATAATCCCTCCAAAACCAATAACAATACTAAATTGGTCATTTTCAATCTACGACTGTTTGTGGGACATTGCTGTGCGCAATTGGCTGCCGCGTTCGCCCACAAATATCCAGTCAATTCACTTTACAATGTGTTCTGTGAAGCGCTTTGGGACGTCCTCCCGACGTGAAAAGCGCTATATCAAATGCAAGGATTATTATTATTATTAATATGTTTGTGTGCAATATCCTCGCTCATATTTTTATGTATATCTTGCAACTGAAAAAGGTATCCCAAAAAATAATATTTACATGTTACACACATAAATGACCCAAGAATCCATTTGACGTTTAAGGAATGAAAGACCAGTTCTGTTATTGCTGTTATTGTTAATAGAGCTGTTATTGCAGTTCTGTTATTGCAACTAACCAATTAGTTATTGAACTCTGAAGGAAAGGAAATGAAGAAAATTAAAATATATATTTCTCAAAAGTGATTTGCTTCTGCCTGAGTTTAATAAAAGAAACTTGAAATTTAACCTATATCAATAAGAGCAGTGACGAAGGCTGGTAAAGAGAAATGGCACTTGTAATATAATAATGAAATTCTGTTTGGTGGAATTTGAATGTTTTTTGTATGCCTCAAGGTGAATTGCTTGAAGAATATTCCTCTGCTGGTAAAGAATTGCTGCAGATTTATTACTTTGTTAAGTACTAAGTTAGAGAATTCATGGCATTTCATATTTTTGGGCTGAATTAAATGTATTGTGTTTTCTGAGTTTCAGAGTTTTGGGAGGGGTATAATTTTGATGATATTGTGCAAGGATTTCAGTGAATTAAGGATATTGATAGTTGAGTGTTTTGTGAGTTTAATATTTTTCTTTTTTGTGAATATATTCTAACAATATAATTTTCCAAAAATTATCATCAAAATTATTATAAAAAATAATTTTAATGTAATTACCTTCGAGCAAGTTGGAAATAAGATGGGCATCTGGTGATTCTGTGTGAGACACACCTTTAGGATTTGATATTTAAAAATCCTATTATAAATTGGTGCCTATTAGACTGCATAGTCAGCTTCACCGAGCAAGTGAACTTTCATAGAAATAGTTAATGTTAAGAATGATAGACATGCATAGTGTTATAATCCAATTTTTTGGGGAAAGACAGAATTTATTTAACTGTCACAGAACTAGCTCCGGTTGATATTTTAGACTAATAAGGGCACAATTTAGCTGCTAACAAATCAAAATAAATTGCTCCAATGTCTGCTTTTTTTAGGACAAGCCTGCAACATGTTAATCTGACAGTATGATAAAATAATGCCATTGCAATGTTTGGATTTGAAGTATTCAGCAAGTTAGTAATCTGACTGAACATTGCAAACCTAAAATAATGTTTGCATTTTATGGAGTACATGTTAATTAACAACCGGCCTATTTATAGCCTGTTTAGCCTATTTATAACCTATATAAAATAGCCTATTTTGCATGCTCTCTTCAAACAATTTGATATATTGTGTGGATGGATAAATTTTCCACTGTTTTGTTTGATTACCTTTAATCAGCAAGCATTTATGCAGCACTTTCGAGAAATGAGTTGGGAAGTCAATGGTAAAGCAGATCGTGCATTGTTGTGAAAAGATGTTACCTTTTTTTCTTACCTTCTTTCTTCTCTTTGGAAATCAAATCTAAAAAGAAGGTAAAGGACAGGATATTTACCGAGCAGACGGTCTGACATCAATTTAGTATTTCAATGTTCTTTGAATTATGGGGATGGGGGGGAAGAGAGGGGGAGTCAGTATTATTTTTGATCTATTATGCTGATCTGTAGCTCTCGATAGTTTAGTAACTCAGCACTATTGTACCAGGCCTCATCTGATTGGAAATACTTGTGTCTTTGCTAACATTGCCAAGATGCAGGATGATGTTTTGGGGCACATATATGAGAGGTGTATGTGTGATTTGCACCTGACTTCATCTCTAGTGACTTGCAATATGAGGAGGGGGAAGGGTGCAGGAGAGGGAAAAGAGAGGGCTCAAGAAAATCTGAACAGTGGTGTAGATTTTGTTTGTCTAATACATTTATTATTTATGACTTAAACATGCTTTCTTAATAAATCTAGAGATAACTTTCAAACAGGAAAGTAAATCCATGGAATAATTGATTAAATCTACTTGGAAAATAGCTTATATACTCTAATTTTAAGTCTTTTTCAATGTTTTAATTTCTGATTGCAGATTTTATGAAAGACTTTAACTAATCTTAAATCAACTCGTCATTATAGAATCATAGAGATTTATATAGCCAGAGTTTGCACTAGCTCATTCAGTCCCACTAACTCCATTCCCCTTCAAGCCCTTATCTTTCATATACCTGTCTACTTCCCTACCTGTCTAATGGATTCTGCCTCTACCCATTCTACTATACTATTCAAAGTACCTTTGACTAAATAGATATACCAGCCAGTCTATTAACACAGTCAAATGAAAAGGCACAAAAGCAGTCTTTCTATCTGTTTCCCCTCTTTCTATCCATTGTGTTATCTTTATTCTCCACAGCAACAAGGCAAGTCGTGAGAGCATCAGTGTAGGTCCACTGTGAATACAGTTAATGATGACAGATTCCACTTTCACACAGAAGAGTTGAACCTCTGCATTTCTATATAAGAATGTACCTGTCAATTGTTCCCCATCACCGGCATAAACTGGAAGCCCCGACAAATGTAGATGCAATTTGATATCATATAATGCTTTTAAAATTTTTTGAAATGAACAAAGTGAAGACAAAAAGGAAAGCACAACTATATAAATGAAACAGATAGTTGTGTAGCACCACCACTTCAATGGTGGCAATGGTAATTTGCATTGTAAATATCATTTACATAATGACTTGAGGGGCTCCACAAGTACCCAGTTCTTGACGAGCCCCTCACTTGATGCATAAAGGCATTCATTATTCTTTTAAACTGCAAGTTACAAGTGCTGTTGATATCATTAGGGGCACCGGGCTTGGAAGCCCTACTGAGCCTGGCAGTGGGACTAAGCTGAATTAATACACACTTGAATCATTCCCGGTTTATCACTATCTCCACTACTCTTAATTAGGTCAGGAGTCTAATATGCATGAAAACCCCAGGCCTTGCTGAAGTATCTAAAGTTCCAACAACTGAGAACTCAATTTCTAGAGGGCACAAGGGTCTCCAAGGGGGAGGGGAAGAGAGAGAAATCATTGACGTTTATTCTTCAGCATCATAGGCAGAGATTTCCAGAAACCAAGGCATCAGCAACTTTAAAGTTCACATCAAAATATTGCTGCAATTAAGCTATCTGCTGCTATCAGCGATACCTGATGTCGAGTGGGAAGAATCCTTTACCTCGGTAATGTGTATCTATCTCTCTCTCTCCAAGTCTCTTTCAGACAAATAACTGAAAAAGAAAACTGTAAAAGAGTATGGTAAAAGACAGGAGAGTGGTTTAAACAGATATAGCTCTTACAGAGAGTGGCACAGGTTTGATAGACCAAATGGCCTTCTTTGTAGAAGTCAACTATGATTCTAAGGTGAATAAAGAAGGCTGATCAACAATGCTCTGGTGTCGACCTGCTTGGCTCAGGTATCAGGTCCCTGAGCTCATCACAGAATATTTGATAAAAATACTCAGAACAGAATATAATTATCTGAGTTTTAGAAAAGGATCTGATTGAATAAAGCATTCAGCAGTATGAGACTGCATTGAAAATGTTTACTAGAGTGAGGTATTGTAGGATAGCTTACACTCATGAAATTGAACCCATGATAAGTCAAAGCTTCCAAGGAGGAGTAGAGAGAAGGTTAGATAACAATAATCTCAAAAAGAAAAGAGTTGGAGATAGAATAAGATTAGCTAATAAATAGCATTTGGATGACATAAATATTGAGGTTTAAACACCTGTCATGGGTGAAGGATTGTGACCTGACTAATAAATTGCACATAATTAAGATAATTTGCTTTGATTCACAGTATAATAATATACCCTGACACTTGGCTTTTCCCTACTCATATTAGCTGGATGCAGAATTTTGTGAATACAATACATGGTGGTGGATGTGCTCTTTGTTTATAACATTATTCTATAAATATGACCAAAAGCACTGTAGGAAACCACAATGAACTTCTGAAAGCCCACACTTTTCTAAACTAGTCTGAATTTGTTCTCCAAAGATTTATAGCCTCTAACGAATCCAGTATTAATATGTAGCAATACAATACAAAATTACATTTGTAAAGTACCTTTCACGTCGGGAAATTATTTAGACAAGAGAGTAGTTTGTCTTACATTGACCTGCATTGATTGAGTTTATTTATTTTTCTCTTCTAGACTATGCAAATAATGAAATATATCCTAAACGTCTTAGAGAGATGGTGGTTGGTGTTATGCAATTTAAACGGTTTCTTCCTGAAGTCGTGGTACTATTTTGTCTTTGCAGCAGAACTTGAATCTTATCACGAACCAATGAGTCCTATTTGATTTCTAACCAACTGAAGCTTTGCAACTAGCAGCTCAACATTTCCATCAAAGACTTGAACAATTTTCCCTTTCCCTTTCCATATAACTCTTTAATTTTCTTCCCTTAATATTGTATTATCATCAGTATTTTAGTTGAGCCAGTCAGGGCCCTCTATTACTAAGCTCCAAAGCATTTGAATATATTTCATGATTGATGGTCTCTATAGTTTTCCCCCTGGTCCTTCTTATCTTTTCTATTTAAGTTGTTTTTAAATAACTTTTCTGATTTTGGCCACATTTCAGATTCACATTATTTTTCTTGACTTTCAATTTGGATTTAAGTGTAGAAGGAAAATAAAAAGCACAAGTGATTGAGATCAGCTCACTCCTGAAAACAACCCGAGACATGACTCCTAATGAGTCATTCATATAAATTAAAATTAGCAACAGAAGCAAATGAGCAGTAATTTATTTTGCTTCGGCTCACAGCAAGCACTTTTTGGTGCTAATTCTGGGAGGAAAATTATTTTAAAAAATTCTACAATAAGCTAAAGAGCGCTTAAAATCGTTACCTGAAACCAATTCAAGGCTGTTTGGTTACAAGTAATCTTTCTAAAGTTTGATCTGTTTATTTAGTTGTGTGTCCTATATGAAATGTTTCAATACATGAAATTATCGCACGAAAAAAACTAATTTCTAATTACTAATTTCAGAAGATGCCTTATATCAAAATATGCATGTTTATTTATATATATGTATATATACACACACACCTTGATTGTAGAATTCTGATAGATAGCTACCCTGAGTGATGGGCAATAAAAGGGTTTATAATTCCTTATTTTTGTAAACTAAGTACTGAACAGAATTTAATAGCTGCACAACTGACCCATTATTGCCACTTGTGCTTCAGATGACTTTGTTGTTTAGTTTGTGAATTTATGTGTCAGGTTTTGTATGCTTTCCTTTTGACGTGCTCCTTATTTGCTTCTTATTTGAAGTTGAATCTGAGGCAAAATCAATGCCAGCCATATATTTACTGCATTTACTGCATACAGTCACAGGGGCAATTAAATGACATAGAATGAATTATGTGGCAAAAGTACATGGCAGGGAATTACATGACAAAATTACAGCATTTGGATTGGCATGACCAAAGCAAACTGCAGACAAAAAAAACAGGAGCATTCATTAAAAATGCCCATGTTTGACTTCCTGCAACGTGAATGTGATAATCGGCCAGGGGATCGATTTGATGTTTTTAAATAAATAAGCAGCACAGTTTGTACTGGTGCTTTCTCTTCTGTTTCTGTTATTTGAACCTGAATCTTAACCCTTCATGGCTGCACAGCTCAGGGATCACAATTCTACCTTTGTAAGAAGTTACGTGTTAAATTATTAATTTCATTTGTCCAGGGAATCCAGATCATCAAGGCCCATATAGCAAACTAATATCAGAAAATAAATTACTTGCCAGTCCATTAATTTTTGAAGTACCAAGCATTATTCAATTGTAAAAGTGATATACTCCTTCAGTAGAAGAATCAGTTAATTTGCCGTAAGAGGAAAACTAGTATTTCTTCCTGAAGTATAGTATATAGACAATGGTAAATTTCGACAGCTTTTATTAATTCTCCTTTAAGACAGATGTCCTTTATAGGTCAGTAAGCTATCTGTGTCGTCTATGGTCTTGAATAACATGATAATCAAAGATCAAACTTGCATAGATTTCCTTTGAGTACTTACCAGTACCAAAACCTTTACTTTCTGCAGATTTAATGTCAAATATAAATATTGTAAAATCCTATGCAGTTCATTACTAGTCCACAATTACATATCAAAATCACAACATAGGATATAATTTATTGCTGTTAAATACTGTGTTGGAAATGATTTAAAATTGAATTGCAATTTTTCCATAACTGTATCCTGGTTACGAAGCATCAAAGAATAGTATGTCGGGTGGTTGAAAAATCTGATGAAAATCATCAGATTTTTTTCTAGGTCACCGTAATCTTTCAATCCTTTAAAAGTGCTATTTATCTTATCCTTTTAATCATAATTGGCTGCCAGCTAATCCCAATATTATCCTATTAAATCCAGTAATATTTAAATGGTTTAACATTAGAAATAATTTAAAGCAGCAGATTTTTTTTACATTGAAAATGAATTTCTCTGATTAACTGACTATTTTATCATTCTCCACTCCCACTATTTTATCACCATTTATAATTTGGTAATTTAGAAGTTTCAGCTTGAACTTAACTCCATGAGAAGAGTTTAAAATGGTTCCACCCCCAGACTGATAGCAAGAAACTAAAGTATACATTGGTAGCAAGTCTTCCAATTCTCACCGTGGATGACAATGCCACTGTCAAACAATTAGCTGGGGACCTACTTTTCCTTTTGCTTGATTTGGAGGAATTCCCAGAAACAAGATCTGCTCCCTGTTTATTTAGTGGAAAACACAAGGAACATTTTTCAACCCCCTGAAACATGGCACATGAACTCTCCCTTGGATACTAAAGGACTAAACTGATTGGCTTTTAGGGATGGAGATATCAGCACTGACAGTAACAGGAAGTGACTGATTTATGACAGGAAATTATTGACCAGAAATCAGTAAAGTAGGAAAGGAATTAAGCAATAAGCAACAAGGAAATCATCTGCTGTGTGTGATGTTAACATGCTCCGTAATCTTTATTAGTTTGCAGAGCTGCAAACTTAAAACTACTCATTTACAGCAATGTGTTCTTTATCCATTGCTTCATAAATCTGGCATAAGAGAATAATTGGAACAAAAAGCATTGATATATTTAAGAAAAAAACATGATGCACACGTGGAGGAAAAGGGAACATACAGGTATAGAAGGGGTGATGGTTCATATGGTTGAGTCAATGGCCTGTTTCCGTGCAATATCATTCTATGTAATTTTATGCAAAAAAGGTAGTCTGGTACACTGAAGGATTTGGGGTTACAAAAAGTAGATTAATCAAAAAAAGCCTTACAATTACCTTAAATTGGCATTGGAGATTGTTATCTGGAAAGGTTAGATACCCTAATCAATTCTTAGTCTTGCCACAGTTGATGGTTAAATCAGGATCAGCCGGAGATCAGAAGAGGGACAAATAGATTAGACTTGAGAACATATATGACTGGGTTTCCTAATATGGTCTCACTAATTGAGGCACATGTCTTATGAGCTACTTTAATGTTGCTTCAGGAGGGGACAACTAATATAAATAGACAATTAGCCGAGAGACAATAAGTTGCAACATCAATTAACGGGGAAGAAACCAGAATTAATCAGTCTTGAGAGCAGCATTCAGCAAAAATGCTGTGTACTGTGACACAATTAGAAAATAAACTAACAGAGGTTACAGCTTCAGTTGAAGGGGATATCATCGCTCACTGTAAAGAACAACTTAATCCAGTAGAAGGTACAACAGAAGGAATTTTAACTGAGTGACTACAGCCAATGGCAGAGACAAAGGTAGTTGATGAGTCTCGTCAGATAAATTGCAAACATATATCAAATAAATAGAAAGACAACTCCATAAGGCATCTGAAATGGTAAACCGCGATCTTTTAAACAAATATTAATAATCCTTGCATTTTATATAGCACCTTATCACGTCATTGAGAAGGCCATTTCTGGCCATCACTGACAAGGCCATCTCTGACCACCATTTAATCTCCCTCAACTCCCATATCCCTCTCCCCGCTGCCTCCAAACCTATCACCATCTTCTACCACCCAGGGAAGAACATCTCCCCGCAATCCCTCTCTGCTGCCCTGGAGTCCTCTGATCTCCTCCCCCTCTGGCCCACCTCTCGCAACAATCCACTCACTGCACTCACTCTTCTCCATAGCACCCACTCCACCACACTTGACGTCCTTGCCCCCCTCACTCCCGAACTGCCTCCTACTCCCGATCTGCACCCTGGTTCACCAGCCACCTCCGCTCGCTTAAGGGCCAGGTTCGGTCTGCCGAATGCACTTGGCTCAAATCCGGCTAATGGTCCACTGCCACATCTGGCTGTACCTCATCAAGAACTACTGCTCTGCTCTCGCCTCAGCCAAATCATCCTTCTATTCCAGGTTAATCCTGGAGGAGAAAGGCAATCCCAGGTTTCTGTTCTCCACCACTAACCGGCTCCTCCGCCCTCCCCGACACACCTCGCAGATACTTTCCTCCGATTCTCACTGCGAGAAAATGCTGGACTTCCTTGAGTCCAAAATCAAGGGAATCCCCTCAGCTGCCACTGCCCTCCCAACTTCCAACCCCTCCCTACCCCCACCCCACACAATTACCCATCTGACAATTACCCATCCCTCCTTCCACACCTTTGAACCTGTCACCCCCTCCTCTCTCTTCAACACGGTAACCTCCATGAAGTCCACCACTTGCTCCCTCAACCCCATCCCCACCCCTCTCCTTAAATCCCAGCTCCACCTCCTTGCCCCACTACTTGCCGACATCATTAACTTCAAGTCCTGGACAAGGGCCACCTTTCTCCAACGCAGTGTAAGCAAAACTGGGGCCCTCTTGATTGGCTCACGCCAGCGCCTCCTCACCTCAGGTGCTGGCAGCATCAGCCTCCACGGCTGCACACTCAACCTCACTAAGCCAGTCAGGAACCTGGGTATCTTGTTTGAAACTGAACTGTTTCAACTGACCGGCACTGCCTACCACCACCTCTGCAACATTACCAGACTCCGCCACTGCCTCACCCCTCAGGCTGCCGAAACCCTCACTCACGCATTTGTCACCTCAAGGCTTGATTATGGGAATTCCCTCCTCATTGGCCTTCCCAACTCTTCCCTTCACAAGGTGCCGATCATCCAAAACTCTGCAGCTCGTGTACTCTCACGCACCAGGCTCCGTGACCCCATCACTCCCACCCTTGCCCGATTCCACTGGCTCCCCATCCCCCAGAGAATCGAGTTAAAGATCCTCGTCCTCACCTTTAAGGCCATCCATGGCCTTTTCCCCTCCTACCTCTCTGACCTGCTGACTCCCTACCAACCTGCCCGCTCCCTCCGTTCATCGGGCTCCGGGCTGCTCCATGTCTCCCGCCCAACCCGCCCTACCATTGGTGGCCGGGCTTTCAGTCTTCCTGCCCTCACACTCTAAAACTCCATCCCATGGTCCCTTCGCCTCGTTTCCTCCCTTGCCTCCTTCAAGGTCGGTCTCAAGACCCTTCTCTTCGACCGTGCCTTTGGTCTCCCTCTCACTTCTCTTCCTTCCCTCACCCCTACACCACCCCTCCCCCATGCTCGGGTCCTGACATCTGACTGTTCAGCGCTTTGGGACGTCCTCCCGACGTGAAAGGCACTCTATAAATGTAATTTTGTTGTTGTTGTTGAGACGTCTCAAAGCGCTTTATATATAAATATATTGTAAAGTGGATTGACTGTTTATTTTGTGGGTGAAATGTGAACTTGTAGAATAGCAATGAGTTCAGTTAGAACAATACATCTTCTGCATGAACAGATTGAGTGATAGCCTGCAAGCACACAGAAAAGCGCTGATCTCAATGCCAAAAATAAAACATTTCAGAACCTCGTAAACTGGAGTTTTGGTATGACTTAAAAGAAAAGCTCCTAATTAAGTCTACCATCCGAAATGTTATAACAGCCTCTGATGTCCTTTGTTAGATTGAAGATATCGAAAACTATTTACTTGTAGTTGCTTGAAAAGTTAATGGCATAAAAGTCCTGGAAACTCTTTGAAATGTTTGATGAATGAGAATGGCCGATGTTGTCAAAGATAATAGTTTGAATCTGAACCAGTGCTTTTAGTCGGAGATTGACTTGAATTGATTGTCTGAGAACATTAGAAATCATAAAAGACACAAGAAACATGTATAAATAAACATTTTCTTCCTGTATAATTTCTTTATTGGTGGAAGCATGATTTCATATTAAGCTAATGCATTTTATTCAACTCGAAATTAGCAAGGACTTTGAACAGTGTCGAACTGGAACAGGCGGAAATAGATTTAACTGAACTTTTGAACTGTACAAGAATGATTGATCACCTGTAATTCCATGTGATATTTAGAGAATGACCCACAAATCTTCCCAGAGAGCATCTCATGAATTGTTATTGTCAATTGAATGTTTAGCCCAATTGGCTCCAAGGTATAACACCACTTACATATGTCAGAAATCATTGATGGGAAATAACTGTAGAAGGACAGAATGAAAGAGGCTCCAGGCACAGCAGCACAGACTGAAGGGAGTGATCCTTACTCTAGCATGAGCAGAGATGTGATTTGAATAGTTTCTGTTGGTGTTTTTTTTCCAGTCCAAAAATAATTTCAGTACAGTGGGGTCTGAAACATAATATTTGTAACAGAAGATGTAAATAATGATTCTTGCATATAACTATAAGTACAACATGCTGACCCGTGGGAACAGTCTGGAAGTAGATTAGCATCGGAGCAGAGCCCCTCTTAGTCGGTATAATGCGCTTCCAGGTAATGTAGCTGGAGACCAGATTGATTTTGGAGGATAGAGGGATTAAGGGATATGGGAATAGGGTAGGGAAATGGAATTAGGTTAGAAGATCAGACCTGATCTTATTAAATGGCTGGGCAAGCTCGAGGGGCTGAATGGCCTACTCCTGCTCCTAAGTCTTATGGTCTTATGGTCTTATTTTTCCCCAACCGAACCCAGAGGTCCTAAAACCAAATATAGCAACCCAGTTTCTGCCCAGATTGAGATTGATAAACTCAGCACAGAACAGGGTTTGAATGTGCAATCTTCCACTATGCCTGGCTTAATGCCTTTACCCATAAAGCCATCAGGAGAGCTTATCTGTGATGCGGTCTTCACCTGGTTCTCCAAATGTGTACTAGAGAGGTAGACATCAATAAGGTAGAGTGATTACAGAACAGTAATTTCATCAAAGGATTCAAATGTTGCCATGAACTATGAGAATAAAGACACTCTATAACCATCATCCAAATCCTAAAATTATATTATAATTTCAAAACTCAATCATAATTTTTTCCCATAAACTATGTACAATGCAGCTCAAGAGATGATTTTAATCTTCTTTGAGTGCTTTCTTTTGTTTCAGTCTTTTGGCAATTGTATTTGATACTTTGCATAACTGATGGGCAGCAGTGTGCTCGCTGAAACCATAGCAGTTGAGCTGTACCATATTCATTGGAAGGTTAGCAATGTATTAATTAACAGTTCGTATCATAAAAGTATCAAATGTTTAGAAACTGTATTGTACCTTTCAATGGGGTGGAAAGCTTTAAGGAATTTATTTTGTTCAAGAGACAAAAGAAAGGGTGGGAAATAAGGTTGAACTCTGATACAGAGGTGAATCACTCATGTCCATTCCTGCTCAGAATATTTAAGAATAATCCTTACATTTAATAAAACAGCTTTTTCATCAGGGGGATGAGCTTTTAAAGGTCTCAAAGCGCTTTGCAGGACGTATTGTAAAATGTAATCACGGTGTATTTGTTTTAGGTGAATTTGCGCGCAGCAATGTTCTACAAACACACATGAAATGAATGATCAATTTTTGTTCAGATCATTGGCTATTTAGAGATTTTATGAGGGAAGAGAGAAAAACTTGATCATCACCAACTCACTTGTCTCCTATGCTCTTGTTCACATTCTTCAGTTAAACATAACTTTCACTTCCTCCCCAGAATAATGTAGGGAGAGGCAAAGCAATTAAGAGAGTGCAAGTCGACTGGTTGTTGAGCCATCGTTAAGTTCCACAGTAATGTTGGGAGCTCCGCAGAGTACTCAGAATAAACAAACCTCCAAAATGTTTAAATCATTGTTTATAGTGGTAATTGGAAACATAGTCAGACTCTTAATCACCCTGGTTTCTGTTTCCATTGTAAACAAGGTTTTAATATCATTTGGCACTGAATACTGACCAATACTCGTTATAGTAAAACACTTGACTCAGTGAAAAGTAACTCAACAAAGAAGCAGAATTAAAACTCAGGAATAGTAAACAAATTCAGGACCTGATTGTCCTGACTTTTATATTATGACAGAATCCAGCATGGTCAGAGTAACTAATTTATTTTTAATTTATCCAGTAAATACTTCTGTTTAGTAATGAAATTTATTTACATATAATCAACTATGCAGGATTCCCTTTTATAGAGCCATTTTATTTTTTCATTATTTGTGTTGCTAGATTGTGGTACTGAGTTTTTGCAGTGGCACAGTATGTATATATACTGGATGGTACACTGGGCTCCAGGCATTGTACCATGACTTGTATGAATCCTGCCCATCTGTTTACACTGGTGATTTCTCACTCTTACCACTGTTATCAGACAGAGAGGGAGAATTGGAGGTACAGTCACTCAGCACTGCTTTTACCCAGCTTCTAGGATTTAGCTAGAGTGGGATTAGCAACAGATTAATAAGGTGTACACTCAGATAGGGTACACAGCAGGATGTCAATGAAGTAAGAGAGAAAATAAATAGAGAAAATAAATTTTAAAAAAAGGATTTTAACTGCATCCATAAAAACTGGCTCATGTACAATACTTAATATTTTACAGTTTATACCCTTATATTTGCAGATTTAATTTCAGCTTTATTTAATTTACATACAGTGTGAGTTGGAGTTCATCACACATTATTTGGGAGTGCTGCAGGGAGAGATTATCAAGAAACAGAGAATGATTTGCGACCTTGTTTCAGTTACTTCATGATCGTGATCATCTGATTGATTTGCCTAGTTAATAATACAAAATGTTTTGGTCCTATTATAATGCAGTTAGGCTACTCTAATAAAGCTATGTACTATAGACTACTGTACAAGCTGAGGAGATTTAATCAGCAAAGTTCAACTTCTTGTGTAGAAACAAAAATGGTGGCTGAGAAATCTTCAAACTGGCTTTCGGTTCGATCATTGTGTCGATATTTAGTGAGCGGGAATTTATATCCATGGTCAGTTTTTAGTAGTAGATTGGAAATTGTGATCTTAACAGATTTAATGTGATAAATATGATAGTATGAGGATCATTATTCACCTGTTTAAATGATTTGGATTTCCAAACTAAGTGCAAGTTAGTTAAGTTGCCAGATACTGCAGTTGCATTTTGTAAATCCACGTCACTTAGATATACCAAGAACAGGAGAAATTGTAATGATCTTCTTCCTAAGGTAGCAGACCACATACTCATGCAGCCCTGTTTGACAATTGTGTTTATGTGCTTCTTCAAGGAGGTAGATGCACTCAAGCAGGCATCTCCCCATTGTCTTGTATTATAATCTTTATCAATCAGGCTCTAGGGAAATGTGTGGAGACAGAATAAATGGAATACTGATGATTATTACACCATCATTATATTCATTTAAATGTTACTGCTGTCAGAAATACTTACCTATTTACAATAACCTTTGCCCGACCATTCAGTATAAATCCATGTTAATTTAGTTTAAGTGATTGACTTTACGCCCACATGTAACTTAATGCAATATCAAGTGGAAATCCAGCTACTTTCAATTATAGAAAGCTGTCACCTTTATAATTGTGTGCTAATTCTAATTTCAAATATTCATTCATCATTTTATTTGGGGAAAAAATCCTTAGAGGACACATAGTCACTGGAATTGACAGGACTGCTAATTCTGTTTAAGATTAAGACAGTTAACAGAATATTGTGTTTATATAATATATATCTTCTATACTAATAAAGATGTAATATCTGTGTATCGACGAAGAATTCAATAACTGATTGACGTAGAGACATGATTTGTACCTCATCGGAAAGGTCTTGCATGGTGGAGTGTCATGGTCATATTGTTTTTCGGGGATCTATCGTAGATGAGCTATGGTAAAAAAAAGCTCATCACATATGTTTGGCAGTTACATGTATGCTGCAGTTATACCTAGTGGCCCTGCCGACACCCAGTGGCGCTGTGGCATCGTGCGTCAGAGAGCACGCACACAACTCGCACGCACTCAGACAAAGCCAAGCAACGGAACAAGATAGTGGTGGTGAGGTGGAAGTTGCTTCGAGCTGCGTTGATGGCAGCTGTTCGGCTGCTTTTCCTGCCGTTTCTGGGCGGCCGCCGGACTGGACGGCGCCATGTCGGAGGTGGGCCAGGGGCGGGTGATGGTTGGCTCGGTAAGGTCGCAGGATTTACAGGTTCCTCCGTGCCCCAGCAGTGACTAGTTGGGGAGGGTGAAGCCTGGGGCTCGAGTTGGGGCCTCATCTGGGGCTGGGGTTTATCCCCTCCGCCCCTGGAGTTTAGCCCCTCCTCCTCTCCCTCCCCTTAAGTATATAATTTTATATATTAATCGATCTATATTAATAAAGACAAAATGTCTGTCTGTGTGTTTGTCTGTGTGTCATTCCATATTGGATCCTTTGGTTGCAAGTGAAGCTGCAACGGATGGGTGCAGCTGGTATGTGAAACTCCGACATATTATTCCCTGCACTGTGGCCAGTGATACTCTAATATTCTTGTACCATGAACTGGTAGGGAATTGTAAAGTTATTATTAAATTTAGCTTGCTAGTTAATGAATGATATGTTGTCAGGCTGCTTAACTACAAAAACTAATGAAAAAGCAGTGCACTTTACCACAGAGACACCCCTGGCAAGGATTTCATCAGAATGAGAGGAAGACTTTTCTATTCAGTTAATAACCTGACCACTGTACCTTCCACAGGATATTATTTTTAAAATAGATTGAGTTAAAAAGTGTTTGCTTCATTCAATAGAAACTTTAGATTTACAATACAGCGTGCTGTCTGCTGTAATGCATTGCAATCTACTTCCAGTTACATTGGAGTGGATTTCTTGCAAGTTAGCACAATACACTTCATGCCAACCTGCAGGTTACCAGAAAATTTCAATATTTACCAATCCAGTTGGGAATATTGCAATTTTGACCCATTATATCCAGCTGGACCAAATGATCATTATTTTATTGCATGAATCAAGTTAACTGTTTGGCCTAATGATAATGTTTGACATGACGTTCCCTGATGTGAGCAATTGCACTTCTACCAATTCCTTGGTTAGTTTTGACCTTTATCTTAATCTATTGACCCAAGGTTAGTAAATTTTCCTTTAAGGTTGACGTTTTCATTTTCCTTGAAATTTTTGTGCATTTCTACCTCTGTGCATGTCATGTAAATGCTGACTGGCGATTGGCAACTGTTATATCACAATATTGGTTTGGATGAAGCATGGATCTCATTAATTCCTGAAAACCCACCCTTCCATCAAGGTAGCCAGTTTATTTTTTAAATGAGTCCACAGTGGCTTCAACTATCCTTCTTGACAAGCTATTCCAATCCTTAATTACCCAATTGGCTGAAGAAATCCTTCCTTGTGTCTGTCCTGAAATTGTCCTTTGCAACTCTAAAGCTATGACCTCTCTTTCTACTGTCTTGGGGCCTACAAGAGTATTGTTTTGGGTTTATTTTCTGAATCCCACTTAAAATGTTATAAAAGTATGTAAGATTCCCTCTGAGACATGTCCTGTCATGACTGAAGAGCTCTAATTTGTCTAACTGTTTAGGTTTTCCATTTGAAAACCTTAATTGCCTCAAATTAGAATATTTAGGATATTGTAATTAACAACCAATGAAAATGATTCAATAGATAACTAATACTTTTCACTGGTTGTTAATAATATATTTAACAACACCTTTTGTTCCCTCTATACATGGTGCAGAATACACATGATTTATACATGATGCATAATAGACTCCACTGAGAAAATTATTTGTGTGGCATATGCAATATCGGAGCTTTAACTGATAAGACTAGAACATTGTTCTTACTCTGAAAGTGACAGATTAAATGTCACAGCTAACAATATTATGATTCTTATTGCTTTCCTTACAATTCTGTGCCTCTCCTTTCATTTGATGTCCGGTGGATTAATTATAATGGCATTTGAGGTAATTCCACTTCAGTGAGTACTTTTTCATGCTGCATTGTGCAGATTGCTTTTTTACAGGGCAGTTTAAATAACGTTGCTTGTTCCATTTCATTTGGTTAGTCACTGGGTGTAAACATGGTTTGGGCTGATTATTTTTTGCAATAAATATAATTTGAAATGTTGAAAATTGACCAGAAGGCATTCTGTTGAGATTTGTGGAGTCCTGTAGATCAGTGGTTAGAGCACTCGCCTCGCAAGTGAGAGACCTGAGTTTGTTTCCCGGCAGGGCAAAACCTTGGGCAAGTTTCCTTACTCCACACGCCTGATCATAATCCCTCAAGAAAAGAAAATACTAAATTGGTCGCTTCAATCCACGACTGTTTGTGGGACACAGCTTTGCGCAATTGGTTGCCGCATTTCGCCCACAAATGTAGTCAATTCACTTTACAGTCTATTCTGTGAAGCGCTTTGAGATGTCTAGAAGATGTGAAAAAATATTAAATGCAAGAATTATTATTTTATTTTATAAATAGTACCTCATGTACTATGTGAGCAGATTATTTCACAAATACTGTATTGGGGGCACACACTATCGGATATGTTGGATGGAAATAGAATGGCATTAAGACAATTTCTCCAGATGAATGGTAATGGAATGCCTGATCACAGCATTTTCAGTTTAATAAGATTCAATGTTATATTTTATTGCCTTCTTTCTGCATTCACACATCATTCTCAAGCATTACAATTGGGGTGGTTAGCGTGCTGTGTTGGATTAATATTCCTGACTAATATCTGCTGCACATTTTGTTCTGCTTGTTTAAGATGAGAGAAATAAACTAGTTTGTGACCTTCACATATTTCTCACGAGCTTTATTTCATTAATGTTCTTTTTGCTCTCAGAAACAACTGCCAAAATAAGGACAAAAGGCATTTCAAAATGAGTCCTCCTTCAACTGTTTAATGTTAAAGAATAGACAGGAAATACAAAACAAAGAGTTCACAAAATACTTTTTTTCAGCAGAAACAATGTGTACAGCATCATCTGACAGATATTTACACTAGTTGAAACAGACAAAAATTCTGGAATTTTAGCAAGATCCAAACAAAACAAGACAGCTTGTGAATTATTGTAAACTCACCCAGAGTGCACATACATTCTAAAGGAGTTTGCAGCAATGAGTCACGTTAATAGCACCACTTCTTTGGATCGCACTCTGACCTTAGCAATTCAACTGAGTTTATGTCCCATGGGTTTGGAAACCTGGTAACCCGCCTTGCATTTTGGATAAGCTATGCTAGTTAATTGATTACTGAGAGTCCCTCATAGCTCATTAAGCACTCCGGGACACTACCCCACGTGAAGGGTGCTCTATAAATGCAAGTTGTTGTTGTTGTTGTTCATTAAGGAATTTATAAGGATTTTACTTAACATGAAACAATGTCTATTGTAGTCAACAGCTTCAAACATGAATTGACAAGTGAAAAAATGTGCATCAAATCACGTGGGTTGATAAAGGTTTTTGAAATTAATTCGTCTCCAGAGTTTACCCAGTAGCCTAGTGAGTAAAATCACAGTCCGTTCATAGATCGCACAGACCCTGGACTGTAGAGTTAGATGATTTCAGGTGGGGTGACAGAGCGCTACAATTGGTCTCAGTTCTTCTCCGCTAGAGATGGGAAAATGAAAATCAAGCCCTTTCCCATTCCCCATTGTGATACAGAGACCTGCACATGCATTAGAATTGAGGCAAGGATTCTGATGTGGATTACCAGCAGATTACTCCTAGATTATGGTGCTGGAATGCCAAAACAGATTTATTGTATCAACATGAACCCAATAAAGAATAATGCTAAATTACTTTACTGTAAACAAAACATTGCCTGCATTCAGTTTTTCCTTTCCTATTTTTGTCCCATTTTTGCTTCAACTGTATTTTTCACCTGTTTTCTTTCTGTCTCTTTTCTTCCTCTTTACCCTTTTCCCGACACTGTCTGACACTGGCACCCATCACTTACCTTCTGTTAGCTATCACTGTTTCATTTTGGAAGGTAAAGGCAAAGGGATTACATTCCCTCAAAATAATTCTGGCAGTTTTTAATATTGCAGCAAAACCTCCCTAAAAGATCAATAAATTACAGATTATTCTCTGACAACATTTGTATCTGAGAGGAGTGACTGTTAGCCTGAACAAGCATACTCAATTCCTGCTCACTTTCAGACAAGTGATCCCATCAGTAACACTTTGTTTAAACTTAGGTTTTATGGTTTGTTTCATTTCCCCTCCATGCATCGCCTCAGGTCAGATCATTCCGTGATTGAGATGGCAGGCAGGTAACCTTCTTGCCAGCTTCTGCCAATGCTTTTAGTTTTTAGCCTTTAATTTGTCTACAAAAATACACAGTCACTGCACTTTAAGGTATATCCTGTGCTTTAAGATGGTCTTCCGACATGAATTAATTTTTTATCTGGCTGAAAGGCCAGTGTGACTCACCTTTCTGTGGGGAAAATCCCAGACTTTGCTACTGCTTTTTCTTGACAGTGTAGGAACATCTGGCCATGTCACGTGAGGAATTGCCACTGGCCTGTTTTCTATTATCCTTTAATTTTATTGATTTTTTTTAGGAATTGTAGCACGGTTAAGCCTGAACAGCCAAAATGTAGCTGAGGATTTACTTCACTACATTTTAAAAGGAGCGAAGTAGTTTCCAGCCGTTGATTCCTCTGGTACAGCTTGAGTTTTCAATAAAACATTTGATATAAGAGAAAGGAAACCTTGCTCTTGTTCCATTAGTTTCTCAGAATCATTTGCAGTGTGCGTAGTGGCAAGAGACTTCACATGAATAGTGTTTATAGAGACAGCGGGAACGGTTCATTTTTTACTGTGATCCACATCTCAGGGGTGGGATCTACATTTCAGCTTAGGCCATCTGCTCTATTCTCTGATACTTTCAGTGTAACTATTTACAGCACTTGTTCAGCTGGTCATAGATACATGGTATCTTAGTACTTTATTGGAGCTCCACAATTTACTATATTTTCTACTGTCTATTGTTTCAATATGTACAATTTAAAATCTGCTCAGAAAGCTTATTGCAGCTTTTTATTACATTTGATTACATTTGTGGCTGTTCTTCTGAATATAAGATAACATTAGAGTGTCAATACCTTGCTGTAAGTGTGCTTTCAATGCACTTACAGACAATAAAACTGCCCTTAATAGTACAACCATATGTCCTTTGAAAACATCCAGGATTAAGAGCAGTGCTGTGTTTCCAAAACAGTTGGGTGACCTGCAACTTACATTTTAACAACTGGGATTTCGTACCGTTTTAAGAGTGTAGTAGGGTCTATTCTGTAATATTCAGAAAATTGATTTTTTTGTGTTAATTGGAACAATTCATCTGTTTGGCACGTCTGGGCTAACACCTGGCTGCTTTGCCATTTGGTCTTTTTAGGGGTCTTTGTTGATTTAGGATTTCTGTGGTGCAAATTTTGCAGACAGCAGTTGCATTGAAAGACGTGGTAAAGTGTATCTTAGTGGTAATTAAAGGCCATGCAACACTCGTCTTTTGGAACTACAGTACAGTGTTTGGTTTTGCAGTCGACTGTTTCAGCATTGCAGAGAAAACATTTATTTGCATTGCAACCAGCAGCAGAGGATTGAAAAATAAATCTTGTATGTAGACAGACAAAATGTTCCTTGTGTGAAAACGCAAGGCAGATGTAGTATATTTCTAAGTGCCCATTTGAACAGCTCAAGCGACCAACAACCTCCTGATATAGTAAATGGCTCAATTACCCTTTATAATTCTAAAAATATGCACACTAGTCTCTTTCCTCTCGTTATACCTTGATGCAACAATACACAGTTCTTTTTCTTTTTGAAGGTTATGTTACCCTTTGTCTGTCAATTTCACTTTCCTCAGCTGCCATTCCTATCTTTTTAAACCAGAACCAATAGTAATTGCGCAAATAAGCCACTCTGCCAAAGTTTACACAATTACTAATTCTAATTGAAATGATAATGAGATGCAGACATTTAGTGCAGGAGCATCCAACATATATTTGATGGAAAAAATTATCAGGACAGTTTTCCGGCAACCAATATTTGTGACAAATCATTTAATATCACCCAGAGCGGATCCGATAACTGCTCCATTCTCATTCCATGATGGACCAGTTATCGGATCTGCTCTAGGTTGTATTAAATGACTCTGACACAAATGTTGTTTATCAAAAATAATTATGCAGTTTTTGGCAAGTGTCTGCTCATTTACTTACTCACAGTTTTATGCTCACATCTGTTGCTTACGTCAAGGGGACTGTTCAAAACACTTCATCGGATTTACTATTTAGGGCAGTGATTGTACTTTGTAGGTGTTATGTCATTGTCCCATCAAATCCCCCCATGGATTTAATTCCCATGTTAGGCGTTTAAACTCATATAGTCTGGGCTGATACTCCAATTGCTGGGGATGTGCTGAATTTGTCATTCACTTACATAGTCAGTACAGTTTACATCATATCCTGTTAAGAGTTTTGAGACGTCCTCCTGAGGTAAAAGGCGTTATTTTAAATGCAAGAAAAAGCATCTACACTATCATACTTTCCAGAAGAATCTCATTTTGATGGCAAGTCAGTCAAAATACATTATAAAACATATAAATAAATTAATATATACTATAGAGATATTGCTCCACCACAGCAGTTCTATCCAACACAGATTGACAAGTAGTCACCAGAGAAAGAAATGGCAATTCTACAATGGAAAAAAGGATTCAATGTAGATCCAAAACATACAGAACATCGTACATATATATAGCAACAAAATTTTACTTCCATCAACCAACTGAAATGGTAATACTGTAATATATGGCCACATAACGGCACACAGCATAAACTGAAAGAGTGTGCCACTGATGTTTGACCAATATATGACAATAAAGCTACATATACAGAAGAGTTACCCATCGGATCACACAGAATGAGTGATTTTGCATTCTGTATTCTGTGAGAAATCATTTTGCTCTTCACATCAACGTGAAAAGCAAAATGGCCACATGTGCACAGTGCCACTAGGTTTGGCAGCACTACTCCAGAGTTACATCTGTGAACATGATTTAAAAATGGTTGTTCGCTGACAATATGCATATTTTTATATGTTTATATTTTTATATTTTAAATCTAAAATTCAATTCTGTAGACAAATTTATGCAGCTAGGTTTGTAATAGCGTGTTACACACATCTGTGCTATGCGTCCACAAGTCTGCATGCAAATGAAACACAGCTATCCATGAATTTGTACTTATGGAGTCATTGCATTCCTGATCAAACTATTTTAATTGTGTTGAGATGAACTGGGAAACATTGTGATTTGCTTCTGTGTTTTCAGAGGGTAAAGTTGAAGTGACCAAAGAAGAAGCAAAGCTATGTACCATGGGACCAGGAAAAGTATTTGGGGAGCTTGCCATTCTGTACAACTGTACCAGGACTGCTACGGTGAAAAGTAAGTTCTTGAAATGGATTAAAAATGTATTCTTGTAGGTTTTCATTATATTTGTGCAGTTCTGCAACTTATGTTGTAACCTTGGAGTGCTGTATGATGCAGAGTTCAACACTATTAATATGATATTGTATAACCAGAATAAGAAAGCCCAGTAACTGCTAAATAGTAGATGTAATCTCAAAATGGTATTGAATTGAATTCATCGGCTTAGAATTATTCTGCTCCTACATAAAATCATAAAAATTTCAGCACTGAAGAAGGTCATTTGGCCCATCAAGTCTAAATTACTTAGATTCATAGACCCAGTGGAGGATATTTATATTTCAGATGACACCAAGCTGGGGTGGACTGGAGATAGCCAGAGTATTACAAAGAGTATGCAATCCTGGGCTGATCACTATTAAAATTAAATTTGGAATGGATAGATGCGTAGTATTGGATATTGGAATTGAAACTAAGAGGCACATATGCTCCATGGTGAGCTAGGATTTAACAAACAGAGGGATTACGGAGATCTAGGGGTGTTAGTTAACTCATCATGGTATCCTCTGCTAGGAGCGATGAAATAGAATCCATACCAGCATTCAAGAAATAGATATAGATATCTTAAAAAAGAATAATTTGCTGCTGTATGGGATGAAGGCAGATAAATAGGACTGAATGCTCGTTGAGAGATAAGCATAGACGCAATGGGCTGAATGTGTTGTAAATAACTATATTCACCATAATAGTAGTACTCCTTGCATTTGATATGGCACCTTATCATCTCAAAGTGCTTCACAGAAAATACTGTAAAGTGAATTGACTGTAATATTGTGGGCGAAATGTGGTAGCCAATTGGGCACAGCAGTGTCCCACAAA
Organism: Callorhinchus milii; assembly: GCF_018977255.1. Classification (NCBI taxonomy): domain Eukaryota; kingdom Metazoa; phylum Chordata; class Chondrichthyes; order Chimaeriformes; family Callorhinchidae; genus Callorhinchus; species Callorhinchus milii. The sequence goes on along the minus strand of NW_024704748.1, from coordinate 18,841,399 downwards.
CAGTTGTAGACTGAGTGACTAAATAATTATTAATTTTTTTTTCGATGTACAAACTGGGAGAGGTGACAATAAAAAAGTGAACAGAATGATGAGCTACATTGCCAAATCAATTGAGTTGAAATCCTCTGGAGATTTGGTGGACTGATCACACCGCTCAGATCATTGAAACATAAGGTCTTGGAAACTGTGCAAGGGAGAGCAATGAAGCTAATTCCAATTGCTGCTGACACAAACTATGATAAAAAATCATTGAGATATTTTAAACTATTTTTTAGTCTTAAAAATGACAATCAGACAGCTAGTGCAGACTTCAATTTAAAAATTAGCAAACCTAAAGTGAAGCTAGAGGGAAATTTTGCTGCGCAGATTTAAAAAATATGTGGAATAGACTTCTAGGATATAGACTGAAACTATCAAAGACTGTGTGGGGCATAATTGCTCCTGAGCTGTTAGAGCTACGGTGTGATGTTGCCTATGCAGACAAATGTTCTTGTGTTACCTTTGAGGATTAGGAAGTATTATATTTCTTGATCGTTTCCTGAGGAGGTTAAACAGGTGGCAGGGAAACATTATGATTTGCTTCTGTGTTTTCAGAGTAGATTTTAAATGGTCATTGAAAATATTAATTTTCTTCAAGATAACATTTGTCCAGGTTGTGCATTATACACTGCAGCTACTGACACCTAGTCTATAATTTATTTGCGACCGTATGCATGAAGACATTTTTTATGTCTTTAAGAATTTCATATTATTTTAAAGATTTTGTTTCTTGCATTCAACATTATCCAAGTGTGACTGCCTGAGGATATTTTGGTCTAAAAATACACACAAGCATCTGTAGGGGATTTATATTTTTCTTATTATCTAATTTAATTTCTGGGATCTGAGAATTAATCCCATGATTGACAGCTGGAATCTTTTTTACCTGCTTGACTGCTTATTTTTGGATTTGTTGAATAGTGATAATTATTCATGCAAGTCCTACTGAAATAAACTACGGCAGCTTCTTACAAGCCTTTATGAATTGTCTTAAAACATCCTGAGACTTGAATGGTATCTATGAGCCTTTAGTGATTGATAAATGGGCTGAATATAAAACATGAATAATACAAGGACACCTTAGAACACGACACTTTATTGAAAACAATTCTTGAACACCTTTATTTATTGCAAAGCCATATTCCTGGAATCTGCTAAAGAAAAATATAACTCTTTATAATTATTGATTTAACATGTATAATGGCAAGTGATCCGAAAAGAGAGGTAAAATACTATTTTTGATCTCAAAGTTGATGGGTGATTTATTTTGGTTGATGGCTGTAGAATCCAATTCATGAAGCAAATGTGTTTATTTGTGAACTTCCTATTCTATGGTCCTCCACTTGTTGCATTAGTTGTTGGTGCAATTAGATTCAGTATCCACCTTGCAAATGCTTGATCTTCCTATACAAGTTTGATCTTCCTGTCCAAAACATACTTGATAGAATTTATTAAATCAATACAGCAAATTGATTAAACATTGCTTCAATTAATTTAGATTTTCCATGTTTTCATCAATATGCAGTCTTATTTTCACCAATCATTAATCCTGTTATTTGATTTGTATGATGCACTTGAATTGGCAGTGTGAAATTTATCACCACATTTGTCACAATAATGTAGTACATCCAAGATTCACAACCATAGAATTATTTTAGATCGTAATTTACTGATTGATTTTGAGGGCATGATTTTTCGCTGGTTGGTAAATGTAACTTCCCCAGGAATTTTTATGGGAAAATGCCATTATCAGAACATTTAGTAACCAGTGGAAATAAATTTGCTTTAAGCCTCATTCCATGCTGATTTCAGATTCAGACTTTCAGTCTGCTAAAGGAGTTTATCGGCTTTCCTGATACATGCAACTACATCCTGGTTAGTAATAAATATGTTCTTGAACAAGTTTTCCAAATATTTTTGCGACACTTATCAAGAAATAAAGGTGGAATAACTATCCTAATCTTAATAAATGTAAACCAAAATCTAGGCATAAAATCTAGGAGTAAAGATCCAATTAGTATCCTTGATGTGTGTTAATAATGAGACAATAGGTGGTTTACCAGCAGGTGTAAAAAGATAAAATAGGTCTCTGCTCGTCTTTCCAGAAGATATATTGATGTGTGAAATCATTTGGTGAAAGCAGTTTGGAAACTACATGGATTATTCACTACACTAATGCCATTAAAGAGAATTCCTTTGAGATGCTTAAATTAGACCAAGGAAAAACTGAAATTGCAATGGAATTAATCATAATTCTACAGATTGAAAAGAAAGAATTTGGGGTTGAGCATTCTGTAGTTGAAAAAGGAATAAAAAAAAGAAAATCAGCACTGTAAGATGACTGTAGAAAAGGTTACATTTGTATGCAGGTCTGGACAACTGTAGTTAACCTCATTGAGCATTGTTCCCACACTATCTGAAGACCACCATTCAGAAATGTGTGTGCTCATTTCAGATTTAAAAAGAAACAGAAATGTTGCCTCATTTTCAGGCTTCTTCAATAAATAAGTTTAGACTTAAGTTGATTCTCCAGGGGGAGACACTGTGCGCAGGTACTTTAAGACTTTTGCATTAGAAAAGCTTTAGACAGCTGCACAAATATCTTATCTTGGCTCTCTTCCATGTTATGTACCTATTGCAACAACAGCAGAAAATCCTCAGCATTGCTTTTATCAGTAAAGCAGTGGAAAGTAATCCAAACTAGAATCCACATGCTGGTACAATTACAAGGGCAGTCTCAGCCATCAGCCACCCTCAAAGGTACAAGTTTATTGATTAAAGCTGAACCGAATACACTATAAATTCAAACCATTGGTTAGTTTCTGAGTCCATTGGATTTAATAGCCAATGTTCTATATTTCTATCCTGCCATGTATGGATCAAAGGGCAAGCAAAGAAAATGCTACATTGGTATATATCTTGATAAGAATCCATCTGAAGTCTCAAATAATGAAATTTTTTGGAACACTAGCTTTGCAGGAAGTGATGGCATCCGGCCACCCCAGAAGTTGTTTAATTTTTATGCTTTGCTTAGAACACGGTCTCTGAGAGATTTGACCCAGAGGGCTATGTTTTACCAAGGTTGCTCTTTGATTGGAAAAGATCAGAGCTTGACGTGGAAGGATAGATTCCTCAACCCACTTTCTGCTAAGATTCAGAGCAGAGTAACTGGTAGTATTTGCTATAAAATATTCCCTGGATCATTTAGTGAAAATGAACACTAAACTGATTAATCTTGAATGTACTGTTGCATAAAGCAATGTAGAACCGAGTTGGTATGTTGGATGTTAATGGATAACATCAAGCCAAGAACCTCTTTAAGATGCCCTCCTGATGTGAAAGGCATTATTATACATTTTGATTGTCAGTTATTGTTGGCTGTTCAAATGTTAATTATTGAAATTCACTGCCCAACTGTGTCCAAAACTAGGATGAGGCGATTTGCTGCTTCAGTCAGTGATGAACGGCACATAACTATGCTCCACATGTGGCAAAAAGATATTTTAACTCAATGAATAATCATTCCTTGAAGCATTTAACACACACATACCTACAAAAGTGCCTGTTATTAATTTTCATGTGAAATGGGCGACACTCCATTTATCATCAGTACTCTTTTTTTTAATATTGCTTCAAAATGTAAATGCATAGATTATTATAAATTATGTCAAGAACATTATCATCCACCATTATTTCTTATGTTACTAGCTTTGTGGGCTTTCTGAAGACATTTATTTTAGAATCATACAAAATACATTTAGAATTGGAATACAGGTGTTTAATGTAAGATATTCACAAACTGGATTCATTACTTGACTTACAGCTTTCGGTTTGTGTCTCCTGATGTGTGATACTTGTAGCTCATGAAATCCAAAGGCTGACGAACAGAAAGTGAGCAGGGAATATTTTGTTTGCTAGCTTTTTTTTTGCAGTTGCCATCTTTCACAGTTTGCAGTTAGCTGTGTTCTGAATATCACAACTCAATTCTTTCAAACCAGGAATCTCAAATTATTCTTTGAAACCAGTTTACAAATGTTCCAAATTTGACTCCTTCTCCAGAGCAACCACTTAACATTCAAGGTACATCCTTTAAAATCTCTTGTATGTGTCACATTCCTGGTTTGCAGCCTTCCTGTCATATTCAGTGCACATGTATAACACAGTGGCTGAACACAATCTGTAACTGCACGTTTCATTTTTTTTAAAAAAAGGAACCAAACCAGCATGAAAGTGGACTAATTGCTGTATTTTACGATACCCCTGGTGTTTGGTATTCACTTGAAAACCTAATTATATGTAAAGTATCTGTTTTAGTTAAGTGTTTTTTCTTCAATTTGTTTAGATTGAATTTCTGAATGAATAATTAAAGGTGCTTGGCTACAAAGATGTGCAAATTGGCTGTTGCTGACTGGAATTTACAGAAATCTTGATCCAGCCACAATGTTAATCCAGCCTTGGAACATAATCTCTGAAAGAGATACAATGATGTGCAATGAAATGGCACATATGAAAGTAAAGAATAATAATAATCCTTGCATTTGATATAGCGCTTTTCATGTCTTCTAGACGTCCCAAAGCGCTTCACAGAATAATAATAATAATAATCCTTGCATTTGATATAGCGCTTTTCACGTCGGGAGGACGTCCCAAAGCGCTTCACAGAATATACTGTAAAGTGAGTTGACTGTATATTTGTGGGCGAACGCGGCAGCCAATTGCGCACAGCAATGTCCCACAAACAGTCGTAGATTGAAAATGACCAATTTATTTTGTTTTTTGTTTTTTGGAGGGATTATCATTAGGCGTGTGGAGTAAGGAAACTTGTCCAAGGTTTCCCCCTGCCTGGAATTGAACTCAGGTCTCTCACTTGCAAAGTGAGTGCTCTAACCACTGAGCTACAGGACTTCACAAAGAACTGATACTTAATACTTATGTTGATTAATTTGATAAAAATCTTCATGAAAGTTGAAACAAAAAAAAGCACTGCATATTCTTTATGAACAGTATCTTCCATTAGGTACATATATTTGTTAGGATAAATTTTTGGATTTGGTGGAACTAATGCGCTATTCAGCCCCAAATCTACATATGATGAATCCCAGTTCCAACCAGAGTGAATTGTAAATTTTCTTCACAGGAGCAGTTGGTATTCAGTACTTATATCCTTCTACAAACCTTCTTATAGAACAATGTTGTCAAAGGTCCGAGAGCCTTTTTTATCTGCTCGGAATTGTGTGTGACATAATGTCATAAGAAGGAAGACAAAGTGATTTAATATTTGAATTGTACTTCCTTTTATTTTTATTTGTTTATAATGCTCTCTAGTATTGCTTTTAGTCCTGTCAGCTGGTGTATCACTTTGGGAAAATGTTTTGAACCTAAATACTGCTCTTTTTGTCAGCATGATGTAACCTTGTGGCTTAATATTATTTTAATATATTTAATATAATTGCTGTGTGCAATTGGCTGCAATGTTTCACTCACAAGTATACAGTCAATTCACTTTACAGTCTATTCTGTAAAGCGCTTTGAGACGTCTAGAAGACGTGAAAAGTGCAATCTCAAATGCAAGGATTATTATTATTATATGATTAAAAATCAAATCACTCATTGCCTACTATTTTCTTCAGCACAATGGTTCTGCAACTGTGAGACTGCTTGAATGCAGGCTTGAATTCAATGCTCCAAGAGGTGGTTTGAATTAAAGCATGCCATCTCCAACCTTTTTGAGTGTTGTTATACTGAGAAATCTGTTCAACACTGATGTTTCAGATCAGTCTTATGTTTTGACTCAGTTTTATCAGTGAGATGATCTAATAATAATCCTTGCATTTGATATAGGGCCTTTATCACATCATTGCGACGTCTCAAAGCGCTTCACAGGATATACTGTAAAGTCATATGACTGTATTTTGTGGACAAAATAATGATATACTATTTATGGGCAAATAGTAATATTCAGTAAAGTCGTATTTCTACCAGGATTTCACTCAATAGCTAGAATGCTAGTGAAAATAATAAATCAAAAGAATTGAGAACTGAGCCAGGGGAGGCTGGAATTCTAAAGTGGCAGACAGCATGAACCATGGTAAGGAAGATCAGAAAAAAACTGGTCCATCGGAAAAATCAGACTAGAAACAAAAACTAAGAAGAAGTTTAAAAGAAAGATATAACAGAATAAAGGATATGGAATAGAAGTTGCATAAAAATGAGTTAAATTGAAATGTAATAAGACAGATGTATGTACAAACATGTAGAATTTAGGCAAAATCACCGTCTCTGAAGTCTGGTGAAATGAGCTGCTCTTTATTTAGTTAATTTAGTTAAGACAATTTATACACTGTGAATCACATTTGATAAAAGGAACAAAAATCTAGTTCGATGTTTTGTTACTGTGAGCAGGATTGTGAAGTTCATAATGAGCCAGATTATGCAACAGTATACTCGAATGTATATTGAATGGCTTAATACAAATTGATTCATTGATCATTTGATTTTATGTTATTTGAAATGTGCATTTGATTAATATAAAAAATAGATAAATGGGAGAAATTAAATAGGGAATAATGGATAATTGGTGGACAATTACAGAGCGAGTAATGGATAACTGAATTCTGAATAACATATGGCCAGGAATGATCGCATGGCAATAAATAACTGACTGGTAATTCAAAGAGAATATTGGATAATTGAGTGATTATAAACCATTACAAATTTTACTGAATGATTTCAGACGTTATAAATGATGAAAACGAAATCAAACAAAATGAAAACGAATGCAATTTAGAATTAGCTTCTGAATCTAAGACCAGAATGATGCCTTGAAAGTCACTCCCATTTATCAATTGTTTTTTCTAACATATAACTGCGGAGTTAGTGGAGGCATTTTTAGTACAGCTATGCTTCTCTTTTAACTCTGTTGGTGGATGTCAATGCAAATATTCCATATACTTGATGTACAGTTATATCCTTATTTAAGAATACGGTGTATACAATTGTGCAAATTTAACATTTGACAGCCTGCAGTTGGGTATCAGAAATAAATCCTGTCAACACATAAGTAAGTACTCCTGATAAGCAAGTACTTACGTATGGATAACCCTTCTTAAGCATACATGTTTAAAAAAAATCAATAATTGCTCTGTGTTTGTTTACCAGTAAGAGTATTAATACTTTATTCCAATTTGTTCATAAGCATATTTAACTCCCGAGTGTTTGAAGAAAAGTTGGGCAATTTTCTCTCTCTAAAGTAAATTATCCAAATCATTTTTGTTTTTGCCACCCAATCACCCCAGGCACACAAGTGCAGTCTGAGGGTAATTTAAGTGGTGTTTACTCCACTCAGCAACTTCAATGTAGGTTCATCACAACTGTTATGGTAATGGTTATGAAACAACACATGGGTTCAGTCAATTATATGAGGTAGATCTAATTGCTACCTCAGGTTATAAGTGTCTATTTTTCACAGTTTAACTTCCTACAACAATATTTTTATATTGTCAGTGCTGTGTTGGTGATGTGGTGCAGTATGTAATAATAATATAATAATAATGATAATATGTATCAATATAGGTTCAACTTTCTCAGTGCTGGTAGAAGCCTATGCTTATGTCTGTGGCATAGACTATTGTGGTGTTCCTCTTTGGACTCCAGATGATCTTGCTTCATTACTGGAGAGATCATTCGGATATAAACATGAGGAGGTGATGTTGAATGTATACAAAACCTTGGTTAGACCACATTTGGAATATTGTGTTCAATTCTGTTTTCTGCCCTATAAGAAGGATATAGCAGAAATGGAAAGAGTACAGGGTAGGTTTACCAGGATGATACCAGGACTGGCAGTTTATTGCTGTAAGGATAGACTGAATAGATTAGGCCTTTTTGTGCTAGAGCAGAAACATTTATAGAGAATTTAGAATTATAAAAGGGTTCGATAAGGCAAATAAAATAGGCTGTTTTCACTGGTTTGGGAGTCTGCATTCAGGGGACACAAATAAAAGAGAATTTAGGAGGAATTACTTCACGCAGAAGGTAGCGAGATTGTGGAACTTGCTCCCTGAAGCGGCAGTTTACTTACACAGTACAGATGCATGCAAAAAGAAGCTAGACCTTCACATGAAGGAGAGGGGAATAGAAGGTAAGGGAATGGGTGACGTACAAATACAGGCATGTACTGCTTGGGGCCAGTGGCCTATTTCCATGCTGTACATTCTTTGTAATAATAATAAATAATAATCCTTGCATTTGATATAATGCTTTTCACGTCTTCTAGAATATACTATGAAGTCAATTAACTGTATAGTTTGTGGGTGAAACACGGCAGCAAATTGCACACAGCAGTGTCCCACAAAGTTGTGGACTGAGTGACCAAATTGTTTTTTGAGGGATTATTATCAGACATGTAAGGAAACTTGCCCAAGGGTTTTCCCAGCCGGGAATCGAACTCATGTTTCTCACTTACGAGGCGAGTGCTCTGATCACTGAGCTACAGGACTCCAAAGATTTGTAATCTTTGGAACACACAGATCCAAAACTATGTCAATAATAAAGGTAATTTATTTTACTTGAAAGAATAACTTCTCAGCCTCAGATGTGTCCTTCAGCTCGGAGCCATTCGCCGATTCCTAGTCTAGCAGGACTATTGAATAAAATCTTCTTTATAGTTTTCTTTGTGTAAATGAACTTTTTGTAGACTTTGTGTTGCAATCTTTTGCTCTTCGAGATAGTGTTCAGCTGTTGCACAATTTTTGTCCAGGCCTCTGTCGTTCTGTGTGGGTGCGAGGAATGCATTCCAGTTCCAAAAGGCTATAGACGTCCTGTCCTTAGTGTCGTGTATTGTGCTCTGGTTTCCTGCTTACTTCAACTGCAGGAGTTCCTGATCAGCCCTGACGGGGCGTTTAATATATGTAATTTTAGGTATTAAATGCCTCATTTATGGCCTGTTCTTGCAAATATCTTCACTAATCGTTATGGTATGATGATTTATGATTTTCCTTTGTTCACTAAGATCCATAAATTCATTGACATTGTGTGTGTAATTCCTTGGATACAATACAATTAATGCAACATCCAATGGATTGAAACACTGAGCATTAAATGTAGGCAGACACCATGGAAATCTGTGTAGAGTGACGTTCCAACTGGCAGTCTCGATATCAGCCATAATATCATTAAAATAAAGGAACTTTTTGGAAAAAAATAAACTAAATTCTAAATTTGTTGCGTTTAACCTGTTTTTGTTTATTATTTTAATACCTGGAGAGATGCTTGGGACTTTAATGTGATCAAATTCAGGCTCCCACAGGATTCCAGAAGGAACCTAACACAGCCAAAAGATGCTGCAAATTTCTCCACTGCTGAGAAAAACCTAAATTGCAGATTAATGAGCTGAAGCTATTTATGCCTATGCCATCCACGGCCTTGCTCCCTCCTACCTCTCCAACCTACTATCCCCCTACCTACCTGCCCGTACCCTCCGTTCCTCTGGCTCCGGTCTGCTCCACGTCCCCGGCCCCAACCGCCCTACTATCGGTGGTCGGGCCTTCAGCCTCTCAGCCCCGAGGCTCTGGAACTCCATCCCCCAGTGCCTTCGCCTTGCTTCCTCCCTTTCCTCCTTCAAGGCCGGTCTCAAAACCTTTCTCTTTGACCGTGCCTTCAGCTCCCCTCTCGACTCTCTTCCTCCTCCTCGCTCCCTCCCTTCCCTCCCCTCACCCTGACCATTTCCCCCCTCCTCTCTCCCTCCCTTCCCTCCCCTCACCCTGACCATTTCCCCCCTCCTCTCTCCCTCCCTTCCCTCCCCTCACCCTGACCATTTCCCCCCTGCTCGGGTCATGACCCAACTGTGCAGCGCCTTGGGACGTCCTCCTGACGTGAAAGGCGCTCTATAAATGGAATCTTGTTGTTGTTGTTGTGTTTTAAGCAGCTGCTAAAGATTTACTAGCTATTAACATATTTATCTCCAATGGGGCTGTGACATAAAATAAAACACTCGAATATATGTTTTATAATGGATTCTACGCCACAGCAAAAAATAAATATGCTATGAAAATAAGGCTTTTTTTTGTAATTAATTACAATATTGAAGATCCAAATAAACTTTACCTGCAATAAAAACAATGTTCAGTTGAGTTTGTTTGGATTTTGTAGCTGAGGATGATTTGTATGCATTACAAGTGGTGCTCACTTTGATAGAAAAGTCTCTTCAGCCTACTTGATCTCAATCTTCCAAAATATCAATCCAACTACCTTCCTATCGCAGTGTCAAGCTGTTTTATTAAAACCCAGAATTTTGTCTGAACCATCTGACAACTGTTTGAGCTATTGATTACCCTGCATGCACCACAGCCCTAATCCCATTTCCACCTGGTATATCTGGAAGTATTATTGGAATGTGTTATTCATAAGGCATCAGCTCTCTATATCGCCTCTATGTCTGCAATAGGGACCTTATATTGTAGTATCCAGACTGATATGCATTACTGCAGGTATGGCATTTCAGCACGATTTCTGATTTGACTTCAACAGATCTGGCAAAACCATATGTGTCCTTCTAGTGATCAATCCAGTTTAAAATGACACCAAGCAGAGGTTCAGTCATCTCCTAGAAAGGTAAAGAAAATTAAGAGAACCAGGCTGGACAGTTTCTGCTGCCTCCTGGTGGTTATTGACAGTGTACACCCACTAACCTTCAGCTGCCAGACAAATGAGAATGAAAGGGATACAAAATATTGCCTATAAGTCAATGCGGCATTGCTCACCAATTTCAAAACATTTTTGTACCCAATAAACTATTATTAGTGTATGGCTGATACACTGTCACTGTATCTCTGGAGAGCTTACACATGCCTTTAGCTAAAGGCTATTTTTAAATAATTTCATATACTTCCATACACTACTGAGTCACATTCATGGAAATTTTCGCATCGCTACCTGATGGATTATTTCTCTGCAAACAATCTTGCATGACAAATATCCAGGTGCATTAAAAGTAGCTTTCGTAACTTCTGAGTATTGTAACTTTTACAGTATTAAATATGTGTATTGATATTGTTTGTGTACAGAGTAGATATCATAATAATAATAATCCTTGCATTTGATATAGCTCCTTATCATGTCTTCAAGCCGTTTCAAAGAGCTTCACAGAATATACTGTAAAGTGAATTTATAAATAAATAAAATAAATTAATGCATTTAGATTATCACCTTAAAAAATCCCAACCTGAAAGTGCATGAGCTGGAGATGTTGCAGCGTTGCTATCAATTATTTCTTCTGTATTAATCCATTTATGATATCAAAGCAAAGATAGAAATAAATCTTCCATAATGGAAGTTCTACAGAAGCTCGGTAAACCCAGCTCCAAAATTATTTTTTGTAGGTCACTTAATACTAAGATAGGGAATATTTGATTATCGCAGGTAGTAAATGCATTCCATGTGGAGCATAAAATGTAAATTGCACTGGAGATTGCCGGATCCGAATGAGAGCTAGCTATTTTTATCTATTTAATTCTCTTCATCCATCTTCCTCTGTGGTTCTCTTTCCAGATCACCCACAATATCACACCGCTCCATCACATCTATTTCAGAGTTTTCTGTGGCCTAGTTTCTACATGCTGTGAGCCTGGGGTCAGAAATTCCTCCTGATTCTAGATTGAAGACTATTTACTCACATTTCAGAGATTTTATAAAATTCCTAAATTCAGAATTAATTTCTAAGTCAGTGTTCTACAGGTCTTTTAAGAGCTACAGAAACTGGCTGTTAAATTAACAACAGTTTACATTCGGATCATGCTGTTCACATTAGGAGGTGTCATGAAGCACTGGACATGGCTGATTGGGACACCAGCTGGGAGTGGGGGAGAAGAAGAAGAAGGAGAAGGAGAGGGGTGGCTGAAAGCACAGTTGAAAAGGCAGGCTTAAGGTTAAGGTGGATTTTGAAGGCAGGGAGAAGGGGTAAGCAGAGGCACTCTGGAACGGAGTTTCAGAGAGTGGGGATAAAATGCCTGAAACTCTCCCACCATCAGTGGGACAGATCAGGCAGGGCTCATAATTAATGCATTTGCTGATAGAAAGGCCGGGTAGTATTATAGGAGGTTGAAGAGGTAGGATGGAGACAGACCCAAATCAAAACCTAATTTAAGAATTTGCCAACAAAGGCTTAAGAATATAGTCTAATACTATAACTAATCTAGGGTAGAATTTATAGCTTGAGCTAGTTTTCCTCTGCCCTCTTCCTCACTTTGTTTCTCAGCCATGTAAATAACATTTTTTTCATGTTTTCTTTCCCTTCAGCCTTAGATCAGAGCTGTTAACATTGGACAAATCTCCAGTGAGAAATCTTAAATGTGAGCAAGCTGCATACCCAAGGCATTGCCTTGGGTCAAGAAACAAGAACAGTAGCGGTGCACATCATACAAGTTGCAGGGGATACCCTGTCTTTTGTTTAATTCACATTTGCTTTTATGCTTCCTCTGAAGTAGCTGCTCAAAGTCACTTATTTTCTATTAGATAACTATTTTAACTATTAAAAAAAACTGATTAAGAAGACACAGAGGTAATCTACCTAGGTCTCCTATGTTGTGTGCGTGTGTGTGTGTGTGTGTGGACAGTTCTGCCTCTAATTTTACCCCTATTACTGTATGAAAATGTTTTGTTTCTGTATTGTATCATTCAACGAAAAAGAACTGAGATCAGAAACTCAGCAAGTGGGAATCAGGACAAGGTGTTTTTGTACCATTGTGTGGTGCAGTGTACTGCCAGTGCAATGGCTGATGCCACAACAACACCTACTTCATGTTAAATGCACAAGGTAACCCTAGTGATAAATGGAATGGATAAATGATTAAAAGGTATAATTTTTTCCATTTGGTTTTATGCTGAAAAGCTTACTATTAGAATAAAATAACACATTGCCTCTCTGTCGCATCTAAGGAACTTTTAAAAAAATCTATTTGTGAATCAGGAATGAATATGGAAGAAACAAACCACTGTCATTCATCTTTCTCTTACACAATTGAATTAATATGCAGAAAGTTCATTGCTCATTGAATCACCACTGAAATTGATGACAATTCCAGATTTCACTTTCTGAACTCGTGAGATGAGCCCAACTGTTCCTTGTCAAAACTCATCTCAAACTGAAAAATTGCAACCCAGCCTCCAGGATGAGAAGAATCAGGCATATAATTTACTTTATAATGTGCTGGTAAACTTTGACTGCTTTAATAAGGTTTTCTTTGTTTGAAATCCATTTCACTGTATTCAGTGGTGTGTCATGTATTAAATTACTTTTATGCAGTTCTAATCCCCAAACAGTGTATATAACTGATTCCTATAAAAGTGAGCCCTACTTACTACTGCTCATATTTTCAATTGCCTTTAGTTAATATTTCTCCTTGATTTTTATTTTCCATGGGAGTCACTTCTCAGCAAACATTTTTCCTTTGACTTAAAGGGGTTTTAATAATCTTGACTGGTTCAATTCTGCTCTGTGATCAGACTGTAGAAAGGGTACTTCTGCTACACTGTTCCAACTATGGGGTCCAAACATATCTGTTCTCAAATTGACAGATTCCTTGGATTAATTACGGTTTGCGGCAATTATTATGGGTTTGAAAATTTCATGGGTGTCAATCATGAAACCCAAGGCCGATGGCTATATCTAACTAGTTTCTTAAGTTTTACAGAATTCCACATTTATAGTCCTAATCCTTATTCAGTGATCCTGGCTGGAAAATGTGAATGTGCAGCTGTCAGGTGAGACGGTTCAGCTGTGATGTACCACACTATCGAATTGCTTGCCAAAACTCATTGGCTGGGCTGACACATGAAGAATGCACTAGTGGACGAGGTCCAGGAGAACTGCAGAAATTCAAAGAAATATACCCCAGGATGAGTCAGATTTTTTGGAGCGAAGGCAACAATATTAGTGTGAAAGAAGACAATTGAGCGCCAGAAAGAAAAGGAATATTCAGGATGCAACAATGGAGTGTGAGCAACAAGGGTACCACACAGATATTCCATGCTTGAGATATCCTCCCGACACGAAAGGTGTTACACAAATATAATTTGTCGTTGTTGATGTAATATACTATAAAGAGTAATGCAATGAAATCCAATTCATTGTGTAAAGTATAGAAAATAGATTTTTGATGACAGAAGGTGCATTAAAAGGGGGAATAAAAACCTAAAGGAGTTACTTTTTTCCAATAGAACTCACTGCTTGTGTCCAATAGAAAACACTGCTGTTTGAAATATTCACGACCTGAATTAGCAAACTGTGACGCTGATGGATCACCAGAAGTTCACCACAGTGACCCATGGGAAGTCTGCTCTAATTTATTTCTGGAGCAGATTTCCCGGTGGTCAGTGCAACACATTGCTCTTTTTGTTTGGTGAGGAATCCTTGCTTTCATTTCATATCTGGATCAAGCCTCTTCCTGATCTTGGACTGCACTGTTGAGTTTAGTGGAGCCAGGTGTATCAAACTGACATGTTATTTCAATGTCCCCCTGACCCATAAAGAAAGCCTCTTAATACTCTTACTTCCCAAATACTTATTTCCCTTTTAAATGTCTCAATCAATTCTGCATCCACAGCCTTCTGGGTGATGGACATTCCACATTGCACATCCTCTTCTCTGATTTCACTTCCAACCAGCTCTAATATTAAGACTGCTTCCCGCTTTGTTTTGAATCACTCTATCAAGCTTGTCAATTCCCTTGATTATTTTAAACACCTCAATCAATTATATCGGTTTAGATATACTTGTACCACTTACAATCTGGTAATGTATTTAAAGTACTTCAACAAACCATTTATTTTGTAATGCTCTTACTTAAAAAGTGACTATTCTAGTTGACAGGTACAATATTGCACTGATTACTGGCAATTTCATTATTTATAATGCCTGTAATGTGTAGTGAAATGTATAATTTTGATGAATGCATCTATCATTCCCCAGCACTGCATTTGAGGCCTGAAGATTTGTCCTGCTGTGTGTCCCCCTTCACGCCACCAAGTGTGGCTGAGCCCTCAGCTGCTACACCTCGAATGCTTGGGACACCCTCCCTTACGACCCTGACTTGCCTCTTCAAACGTGCCTACATTATCCTTCCCCTTCCCCTCCTACCTTGCTCAACCTCCGAACCCAGCCTTGCAAAGTATCTGGTTATCTTGTAAAGGGTGCTGTATAAATCCAAGTTGTTTTTATAAAGCACGCTTTAATCATTTGAGGCATTTATTTGTCTTCTATTATAGATGTTTGGCCATCACACTGAAAATCCCTTGAGTGGGGATTTGTTTGAAATATGTTGTGTTTTGAATGTGAAATATTTGTTACTTTTATAGGTAGTACCCGAGCTGCTGAAAATATTTGATTCAGTAATTAAGCATTGATTCAAAAAGGTACAAGTATTAATTGAAAGTAAATTATGTATTTCACTTCACATTAGACACTGTAAATAATGGTACTGAAATTAATCAATGTAATATTGTGCCAGTCAGCTATTTCTCCAGAGTCAGCTAGATGTTGTCAAGAGAAGGAGCAAAATAGTTTGTGCTGACATTTTTCTATTTAGTACCAAATGAAGCCTTGATCCAAGTACTGTGCCTGATCCTTCCCTTTGCCTTGTGGTAATTAACAGTGACAGTCTGATGCAATTATTTCATCATTTGATAATGAAAAGTGATAGAGAGTAAAAAGTGAAATTCAGTATGATAAAGAAAAAGATTTACAACCATATGTAACCCATTGAAACCAGAAGAGTCTTGTATTCCAGGATCATTGACGCTGTACCTGAGACTTTACATGAGCACAGTTTTGCTCCACTCACCAGCAATTTATTCAATTGAAACTCTAAATTCAATGTGCAAATCAGCAGAATAGAACAAATATACTTTAGTATGAAAACCTCTTACATCTCCTACTTGCTGAATAGGATCCAATTTGTGTTTCACTGAAATTATATAGAAAGAATGTGAGAAGATTATAGAAGCTAGTCATCATCTGTTTAAATTTTCTAAGTCTGATGCTGTATATTGAGAATTTTTATTCCGTAGACATTTTCTGATCTGGTAAAAACAATCAAAGGATTGTAGATGAACAAATATACCAACATCAATTTATTTATTATTGTCATAGTAACATGGATTTGGACAATCAAGTTTTGATAATAAGTACATTTGAATATCAGTCAAGGCTGGACAACTGTAAGGTTCTTTGGAGGATCTGCTATCTTGTATCATTCTAGGTAATGGAAGACATAATCCCTGAATCCAGCAGAGAAGAGGATGCAACTAAATTTATTTGATTCACTAGAAATTAACCAAATTTAATCCCTTCCTGGCTTACATTTGTGACATCAGATTTTTTTAAAAAAGAGCAAAAGCAGCCATGTGGGATCAGAGGTAAATTTTCTATTGTACATGACCTATTTTAACCTTTTCCTTTCCCGCACAAGCCTCCATGAGCCCATCATTCCCTTCCTTGCTTGGCTCCACTGAGTTGCCATCCCCCAACAGCTAGAATTGACATCCTCCATAGTCTCACCCCACTCTACCTCTGCAGCCTCCTGCAGCCATCCATTCTTGGCTTTATGTCCACCCACCCATCACTAGAGGACCACCTTTCAGCCCTTCTGATCCCTCTCTCTGGAACTCCCATCTCATAGTCTCTCCACCTTGCCGGTTTGCTCCCCACTTTTAAAGTCTGCCTTAAGACCTATCATTTTGACTATGCTTTTTGTCACCTTTCCCTCTGTTACCCCCAGCCCCCCACCCTGCCTGCACCCTGCACCAACCCAGGTGCCCAGTTAGCTGTGTAAAGCACTTAGAGACATCCTGCCAACATGAAAGTCTTTATATAAATGTGAATTGTGTTATGTAAATTGTTGTTGTTTTGAATATGTCAGCCATCAGAGCTGCTGTGATAGAACTATCAAAATACTTTGCCGCAATGGCCAAAGCACTCTCCGTGATCAGAATCATGACTTGTGTAATTGTGTCCGCAATGTGCTTCAGATGTTGCAAAGATCAAAATTATATTCAGGAAGGAAAGCATCATCATTAAAATTCATTACATAAATGTGCCTCAGGGAAATATTAATTCTTAAAATTTGAATCAGATAATGTGATCTGGGACAGCATAATTGATGAGCAATATATTTTATAATTCAACACCTCTTTACTACCTCTTTAAAACTGTTTATTTTATGTTATCTCAGATTTACCAGATGTTTAAATGGAAATTAAATAACTGAAAAGCTAACCTGATTGCTTCATTGAAAAACTAACATGTTCCAGTGGTCAATAGCTCCTTTATTATTTTAAAACATTAATTATTTGTATAATACCCATGACAATGGATTATGTAGTTGTAAGGTTTCAGATTCAAATCTCTCTCTCAATCCATGGAAAGTTCATAACACCGACTTCAGATGAGTAGAAAGAACCCATCTACAAATGAATTGGTGAGACACTCATGTCTGCAGGATGCTCTTCATCACAGAAACTGTTAGCCATTACAGTTGAACATACTCTACCCTGGTCTGCTCATAGCAACCCTTGTTTGTCTTGTGGGTGTATACAGTAAGCATGGCAGAAATACCACAGACAAGCAGCACATGGCATCTGAATGGATTATTATTATTATTATATCCCAGAATGTTTCAGTTAATTATAGGGAAAGTAACAACATTGGCGATAATTCCCCTCCTCAGGGTTTAGAGGATTTGCAACACAAGACATGTTGGTTTGAACATTACTCAAATGGCTCCCGAAAAAGAAACCTTCCATTTGGAAGCATTTGAAGAACTTGACAATTTTCAAATTCAGTATGTATATATATGTTCAGTATTCAGTCAGCATCACTACTTCCCAGCAAAGCATGTTGAAATTGAGTTTGTGTAACTGAAATGGCACATCACCTTTTTGCTAATCTTTGTAGACTTCAAAAACACTTGAAGAGAGTGTAATAATCATAATCATAAATGATCTGTACATAAGAACACTGGACCCCCTGAAGTGATTGATGAGACAGTAATCTTACTGAGAAGCTCCATTGACATAATAAGCTACAAGAGAGAAGCTTGAGTGAACTGTAACTGCCACCTAACCTCTAAATTGGATCAGAGTATTGAGATTGTTCTCCTGCAAGAATTATTTATCATAGATCCTGATTTAATATGCAAGGCTTATTCCATTCACAGTCTGGATTTGTGTTAACAGTGGTGGCCAGTGCTGACAGCAGCTGTCAGCACGCTATGTCAGAATGATGATATTGCACAGCGCATTAGTTCGAAAGCCATCGCTGCACCAAGAAATAAAATGGTTCACGACCGAGAATTTCACTCTGTACATTACAATGATAAAATTGGAAAAGTGAATAACTCACACAGAATTTCCCTATTAAAATATCTTGGTGAGTCGATCTTTGGAAAGTTTTCAAAAAGCAGCCTGGCTATGGAAAGAAGGAAAGTACACTCAGGCTTGTGAATGTCAGTGTAATCTGACATTTATTTACAGCTTTACTTTCTTTAAGCTAACACTTCATGACATTTGCTTTTGAGACATTTCAGTAATGCTGTTAGTTAGGAACACATTCGCTGATGCAACAGTTAAAGGAGCATTTTCTAATTAGATTGGCCTAAGTGAATCGGATGACCTTATGTCTATTGACATTTTGCGGTCATCAGAAATGTTTTGGTGAAAGTCTTTCGAGCGTGTAAAACTGATTTTATCTGTTTTCGAATGGGGCTTGTGTTTTTCATCCACATGTGGTCTACATTTTCTTTAATGTGATCAGAGATTTTACGTGCCGAGTAGAAGACTGGATCAGATTGACTCTATTCCACTTCCAATACTGTAATTTCTTTGATTTTATGCAAATACGACTGAAAAATCCATCAAGTAAAATCTGTGATGTTCTTGAGCCAGATCCTTGTGTTACATTATTACTGGTGTTAACTCACTGTACTCAAAAGTGTTCCCAAGTCTCTGCTCCCACACAGTCCACTCGCTGCTCTAATCTGCTGGTAACCCAGATAAAAAAAAAAATCCACAGGAAACTGACATCAAATGAGGGACATTGAAAATCTGATCTTAATTCAGGATTCTCTCTATCTTTAACTTTGTTCCAGGGGAATTTTCCTCTGCCCCTCAGCACAGCTGGAAAGTCAACATGGAATAAGACTAGATGCTCCAGTATATTTGATGTGGATTCTGTTTAATATATGAACACCTGACTATATTTTGCCTGTCCAATAGCTGATATTGTATTACTTTGTAAATTGGTGTTTTTTGCCACAGATTTGTCACCTGTTGTTACTTTCGCTACGGTAATAAGCTTCTGTTTTTTTATTATTATCTGCTCATCTCCTTCTAAATCTAATCTGGTGGATTTATGCTTTGATCACACCATTTGGGTTATGAAGAGTGATGGAATGTATTAACTAGTTTTAAATGGCAAGTTCAATTTGCTGGTCAAATTATTGTATTCTTGATATGAATCAAAACAGATATTTGCCAGATTCATTATAGATTTATAATGTGGGGCAATGAAATAGTGAATGAAAGTATCTTTCCCATTTATAGTGGAGTCACAGCTGTATTAGTTTGTGACTCCTGGATGGAGTTCAAATGTACGGCAATGGAAGAGATTTAAGCCATATGTTTGTGAATTATAATGCGAAATTAAGTCATGCACTGATGAAAATTCCAGGGCAGTTCAACTTTTCAGACATTTTGTTTCGGGGCACTGTCCTGTAAATGATAAATGTTAAATAAGATAGGATTGACTTTGACATGAAAAACAGGAAAGCACCACCACATTCTGTAAGAAGCTGTATATGTGGATAGTAGCGATAAGTCCAAGTTGAACTATTGAACTATAGAAAAAACACACTATTGAATGTGTTTCAGCATTTTTCCCTCTGTTCTTTCACTTTGAGTTACTTTAAAAAAATGTATTATTCTTACACTATTCAATAAATCCTGTTATAAATGTGAAGTAAAAGACCTCTTCACATGTTAAGACTTGGCAGCAAAATGTGTGTCATATGGCTTGGACACTGTGTACCGGATCACGTCAGAGTCTGTTCCTGGTGGATTGTGTGCCTGCCTCATTTTATTAATTTGTGAGGATGTAGCGGATGACCGGGTGATTGAGTGGCCTTGAGGAAGAAATTAGTTTGGATTACTGCCAGGGAGACCAGATGCATTGTGACTGCGTGTGAATATTTAGTCATCAAAGGCAGACACATACTGAACTATAAGCAACAAACTGAAATTTAAAGTAAATATCATTGTGGTGGGAAAATAAAATAAAATAAACTGCTATCCCATGACCCCTGCTTGCAAATTCAAGTGTTTGAATAGAATCAGGTTCTTCTTGCTCAATATGAATGCCATGCTCACTAGCTAGGCTAATACATGAAGAATGAAAGCTGTACCCCACTAAGTCAGTCTCTATAGGCGAGCAAGAGGAGAATGTTTTTATCTGAACCACACTATCTTGTCAGCTGGTAAATGATCACCTGCCGAGTTCTTTCCTTATGAACCGATAATTAAGAAGTTGCTATTTCTGAGCATTCAAGTAGAATAAATGAGAGGATTTCTTTGAGCTGGGAATGTACAGTATAAAAATAAACAAACTGTTGTATTTAGCATTTGGCAGAGAAAATGTGTATTCCAAAACATTTAGGAGTGGGGAGGCACTAACGAAAGCTGACAGGCTGAGAAAGTGATAGAGTAAACAAACTAGTTGGAGGTCACATCGGATTACTGAAAAACTGGCTGTTGCAGCTCCAGCTAAGGCAGAATGAAACATTTAAAAATATATTTAATTTAAATGAAGATGTATTGGAACACCCTGAGTAGCAATGAAGCATTTTGAATTGAAAATGCATCTCTGTACTAACTGTCAATCTGATTTTATGCACACTCTTGTAGAAGGGTAAAAACATGAGTGCAGTAGTGTTTTGTTACCTGACAATTGCACAAAACAGAAGAGAATGATCAGTTATCAGAAGCCGAAACAAGACTGGAATGAATTGATCACTGAAAAAAGTAATAATAAATAATAATAATCCTTGAATTTAATATAGCGCCTTATCATGTCCTTTAGACGTCTCAAAGCACTTTACAGAATATACTGTAAAGTGGATTGACTGTGTATTTTGTGGGTGAAACACAGCAGCCAATTGCTAATGTCTTATCAAATCTATATGTTACTACAGAATGGCACTATCAGATGTTTCCCTTATGTTGTTTTAGTTCAGTTAGAAACGTTTTGAATAGATTTGTACACTTTCTATTCGGACTCAAGAATGGTTGTTGTTATAAGATGCTCTATTTCAGTTACTTTGAGTTCTATAGAGGAATTCAACAGTTTACCATTTAATCAAAATAAAGATCTTCCATAGATCCCATCTTAGCACTCAAAAGTGTAGCTTGATAGATTGGCGGCTAACTAGGGTGAATTGGATGTCATAGGTTGTGCAGGTAGTCCAACACTATGTGTTCCAGGAAACTAGACTATTAATGGAGTACAGAGTGCAAGTGTTTTTTTTATAGAAAAATAATCTATGTACATAAAACATAAGGTGTTTGCATGACTTAGTTGACTGAACTATTTTCTTTAAGTCAGAAGATAGTGGGTTCAAACCCCATGTCCAGACTTTCAACTCAAAAGATTTAAAGATCCAATAGCAATATTGAAAAAGAAGATAGTTTCTCCTCTTGTCTGACCAACAAATTGTTGGTTATTGAGACTAAATATTGAGGGTGCTATATCAAATGCAAGGATGAATAATAATTTTTCTAAAATCATGAGCCTCACTGATACACATCATTAAATAGATGATACTTTTATATTTCCTTTGTTTATCTGAAACAACAACAACAAGATTACATTTGTATAGCGCTTTTCAGGAGGACGTCCCAAGGCGCTGGACAGTGTACAGCATTTCAAACCCGAGCTGGGGTTAGGGAGGGAGAAGGGAGGGGAGGGGAAGGGGGTTGACCGATGGCATGGTCAAAGAGGAGAATTTTGAGGCGGAACTTGAAGGAGGCTAAAGAGGGGGCGAGGCAGAGTGATTGAGGGATGGAATTCCAGAGGTTGGGGGCAGTGTGGCTGAAGGCTCTCTGGCTGAGTGGAGGGAGCGGGTGGGTTGGTAGGGGGTTAGGAGGTCGCAGAGGTAGGGTGGGGTGAGGCCATGGAGGGCTTTGTAGGTGAGGACCAGGATCTTGAACTGGATCCTCTAAAGGATAGGGAGCCAATAGAGTCAGGCGAGAATGGAGGAGATGGGGTCGCGGAGTTTGGTGCAGGAGAGGACACGGGCTGCAGAGTTCTGGATTATCTGCAGCCTTTGGAGGGAGGAGTTCGGAAGGCCGACAAGCAGGGCGTTTGCATAGTCGACCTGGGGGTGATGAAGGCATGAACAAGAGTTTCAGTGGCCTGAGGGGTGAGGTAGTGGCGGTGTCGGGTGATGTTACAGAGGTGAGGGAAGGCAGAGTGGGTCATGGCTTGGACGTGGGGAAGAAAAGACAGTTGAGGGTCGAACAAGACACCTAGGTTCCTGATTGGCTTGGTGAGTTGTAGTGTGCAACCATGAAAGTACCATAAAAAGAAGCATAAACAATTACCCTTTTAAACCATGAGAAAAAAACAATTGAGCGAAATGACCATTGACCTAGAATGGAAGAAATTAGTCCTTTTGAGTCTTCATCATAAGCATTATCTCAGTGCAGTAAAGTATGATGTTGGGGGAGGGGATAGGAAAAAGTTGGATTGCTTTTAATGGGTCCTAAGAGATTGAAATGAGTTAATGGTTTCAGAGTACATCAATAACTAAGATATCTATCTTTGTAAGAATTACATATGGTAAAAAGCTTCAGTTTCTTTCTGGCGAACTTTCTGAAAAACTATTAAGAGGGAAATTGAACGGAATTGAGGGGACTGATTCCAATTCGAGTAACTGCTGTGTCCACAGTGTAGCCTGCCTGGGAAAGGCTTTCAGAACTGTATCTCCCACAGGGAGATTCAAATGGGACATTCAAATGTCCCATTTGAATTCAATGAGTTTTGCAAAAAGCAAGTTGTTGGAAATTACAATAGCAACATATGGACAACATTATTTAAGATGAGGTCTGATGTGAATGTCTGATTGCAATCGGACTCTTTTGCAAAGTATAAATATATGCTTAGTTAATTCCAACATATTTTAAATCCGCTCAGAACCAGCAAACGGAAATAAAGGAACAAAAATGGTACAGTCTAATTTCTGATATTGCTCTTTTTTTTCATTTGGCACTTTTCTCCTCCAATTTTTTCCATTCAATTTATTTTATCTCCTACTGGGGTATTTTTTAATGCTGATTAAGGATATGGTCCTTAGGGTGACGATATTCACTCGCCAAGCTTAAACAAGCCCTTTCTGAGCACTAATAGATTTTTCAGTATGATGAAGAGGAGGAAAATATTCTAACAGCTTTAGGAAAGAAACACTTAATATATGGGAAGTGTTAATAAAGGGAGGAGTATCACTGGCAGAGTGCAACTAATGTAATCATCCTTCTACAAAGGTCACTTTTGAGTTCAAATCAGCTCTTTACAGAGAGGTGGGTTTGTGTTAAGGTTAGACAGATCAACAGGCACCACTGCAATGTGTACCAATTAAATAATAATAATAATCCTTGCATTTAATATAGCGCCTTATCACATCTTTGAGACGTCTCAAAGCACTTCTCAGAATAGACTGTATGGTGAACTGACTGAATATTTCAGAATATTTTTGAGTTTTTGACAAAAGTCGTAACTAACTCAGCTTGCTCACATATACAGTACACACACAACAAAAGGACGGCTTGAATAATTTTTCACAACTCTCTATCATATAAAGAAATGTTGAGACGGCACCATAAATTATAGAAATTCCTCAGCAAGTTATTACAAATGTATCCTTGTTTCAATTATTTCTTATCCACATTCCAGTCTCATTTCACAGTTCAACCGCCACAATTATACTGTGGGTATCAGTAAACAACAACAACAACAACAAGATTCCATTTATAGAGCGCCTTTCACGTCGGGAGGATGTCCCAAGGCGCTGGATAGTTGGGTCAGGACCCAAGCAGGGGGGAAATGGTCAGGGTGAGGGGAGGGAAGGGAAGGAGCGAGAAGGGGGTAGAGAGTAGCACGGTCAAAGAGAAAGGTCTTGAGACCGGCCTTGAAGGAGGAAAGGGAGGAAGCAAGGCAAAGGCACTGAGGGATGGAGTTCCAGAGCCTAGGGGCTGAGAGGCTAAAGGCCTGGCCACCAATGGTAGGGCGGTTGGGGGGGGGGGGGTGTGGAGCAGACTGGAGCCAGAGGAACGGAGGGTACGGGCAGGTAAGTAGGGGGATAGTAGGTCGGAGAGGTAGGAGGGAGCAAAGCCGTGAATGGCCTTGTAGGTGAGGGTGAGGATCTTGAATTCGATTCTCTGGGGGATGGGGAGCCAGTGGAGGCGAGCGAGGGAGGGAGTGATGTGGTCGCGAAGCCTGGTGCGGGACAGTACACAAGCTGTAGAGTTCTGAATGACCTGCAGGTTGTGGAGGGAGGTGCCGGGAAGGTCGGCGAGGAGAGAGTTCCCATAGTCCAGCCTTGAGGTGATAAAGGCGTGGACCAGAGTTTCAGCAGCGCAAGGGGTGCCATAGTCTGGCGATGTTTCGGAGGTGATGGAAGGTGGTGTCAGTTGTGGCGCGGATATGAGGAAGAAAGGACAGCTCAGCGTGGAACAGAATGACGAGGTTCCTGACTGGCTTTGAGAGGTGGAGAGTGTAGCCTCGGATGCTGATGCTGTCAGCGCCTGAGGTGCAGAGGCGCTGACACGAGCCAATCAGGAGGGCCTCAGTTTTGCACACGTTGAGCTGAAGAAAATTATCTCTCGTCCAGGACTCGATGTCAGACAGACAGGCTGTCAGGACATCGGGGGTCATGGAGTTGAGGGTAGAGGAGGAAAGGTAGAGTTGGGTGTCATCCACATACATGTGGAAGTTAACCCCATGTCTGCAGATGATGTCACCAAGTGGGAGCATATAGAGGGTGAAGAGGAGGGGACCGAGGACAGAGCCCCGAGGAACACCGCACAAGACAGTGCGGGGGCTGGAGGAAAAGCCGTTTGTGGAAACAAAATGAAGGCGGTAAAAATACCTCTGGGATAATCATCAGTTCTTAATCAGCTGCTTCAAGCAATTTGGAAAAATATGTTTCTAACACAATGAAAGTAGAGCACATGGCACTATTCGAAAAGAGAAGAGAGTTTCTCCCAGAGTCCTGGCCAACAATCTCTCAAAATTGGTCACTCACTCTATGCTGTTCGTGGGACATTGCTGTGCGCCTTTCCTTTAGAGCTTTGTAATTCAGCAGGAGTAAGATTATGTTGTCAACTGCCAGGTACCTTATATAGTACTAACTAAACACTCTTTGAGGAAGAAGAACCATAGAGCATTTTTGTCATGACTTCGTATGTGTAACCGGACAATGATCCGAGAACAATTTATGTTTTTATTATGTGCATTTGTAAAGAAATAAGAACATGTTTGCCAAATACTGTCAGCTTCCCTAAGAAAAAAAATCTTCAGAATTATAGGGTTGGTGACCAAGGTAAAGGGCTTCACCATCTTCAATACTGGAGAGCATTGGAAGTGATTTAATGCAAAGAGTTCTCTGGGTGCCTGATTAAGAGTTCTGCACATGCACAGTTGGACCTATGTGTAAAATACCAAAATCATGTGCTAGAGTTTTAATATTATTAGAGACAGATCACATGGCTGGCTTTTTAACAACATTAAAAACTGGGGACGTGAAGCAGGAGCAGGCCGGAGCCCACTGTGAGGAGGAAGGATGGTAGGGGTTTAAGAAGTCGCAGAGGTAGGGGGGAGCAAAGCCATGGGGGTCTTTGAAGGTGACGACCAGGATCTTGGCACATCCTCCCAACGTGAAAGGCGCTATACAAATGTAATCTTGTTGTTGTTGTTGAACTGTATCCTCTGTTTGATGGGAAGCGAGGATGGGGTTGATAAATAGACTAACAAAACAAAACAATATTGTATGGTTCTGTACTCATCACTGATGCGATGCAGCTGTGTTGATGCCCTCAGCAGAACCACTCAGTGTCAAGCTGTGGGCATCCCATGGGCTGCGTGGTGTGAGTGATGAGAACGGGGCTGGCAGGAGTTTGAAATTGTCTATATGTGGGGAGGATATATGGCTCAGGGAATTTTTGGGGAGACCTGGTCCTGTTAAGACCGAAATCTGGATTCTTGAAGCTATCGGTTCAATATAGCGCTGTCTCTCTTATGGGGCAGGCCCAATAACCCGGGTATCGGGTATTTTATCAAGGTATTGCCAGACACTGCCTCGATTAACAGTGTCTTGTTTGCACAAAATGTGAGGTGACCATTATGTAGATGTTTTGCTCAATGTTTGTCACCTATAGAATCTAGAAAACTGTATTAATGTTCCAGAGGTTCCTCGTTCCAGAAATGTAAAGGAATCGTAACCCTACAAATGATTACTTTTTATGCAGTTTGCTTGAACTGTGGGTTTGTATTTGTAGCTGTGCTGCCTCACAACAAAAAGACTACATTTTACAGCAGCCAATGTCTGAATCAGGACAAAAGTGAAATGGCATTCACCTGAAGGCAACCTTTAATGCATTTTTGTCCATAAATCTAGTTATCTAATCTTACAATGGATCATCTAAGAATTGGTAAATAGATTTGTATTTGTGGTTAATTATTTAAATGCAATTGCATAGTGACTCAATGGTTGAGGGGAGCTTTCAAATGATTAAACTAGGCTTAAAACATTGAAGAAATTAGGTTTGGTTCTTGAGGTAGAATTTCTGTCAGCAATTTCTCTTAAATTTCATTACCCAAAGCAGATGTATATTGTTCTAATATTTCAGTAGAAGTCTTTGTGTTTATATAAGACAAGCTTTCCAAAACAGTTATATTTCTAAAGCAGCTATAAAATGTTGGCTTTTATTAATCTACCATTGACTAGACCAGGTGAATGTACCCCAGGGACCCAGTGCTCTGCTACTGTGAGAAAAATGTCATAATGTCTTTTAAAATGTCATGAAAAGAGATCAAATGCCTCAAAGAAGCATTGATATAGCAACAATTCTTTTAACTTTAAAAATGCACATCGAGCTCTATCTACAGTGTTAAAAGTCCACTGAGGAATATTATTAACAGATTTAACCTCTTCAGGTCCTTCCTGGCCTCAATTCACTGGGGATAGAAAACATTGTCCTGATATAGCTGAATTAATCTAGCTAGATTGATTGTATTTAGTGGAATTTAAAAGCTGTTTTTGCAAGTAATCTGGATTTTTGATAAGGAAATGCAAACGGTTATTGCTTTGGCTTCTGTTTATATGCACATGTTAATGATTAATACCAAGACGACTAGATGGTTTGTTGTGTGTGTTGTAGCATGGAGAGAAGCCAATGTTGACTTTGAAGGAACGCACACAAATTCTTTTGATAAGATCTGGGGTCATTTAAAAAAATTACCACCATGTACAGACTGGCTCTTCTGATTCTGGCAGGTGAATGCACCATTAGGTTCAAGTAAATTTTAGACTATTTGACTCTGTTTAGATAGGAGTGGGTAAAGAGGAAAACATTCTGCAGTTCAGAAAGGAATTACTGAACATGATACATGGTGGACTTCAAGAGAACAGGATATTTACCCAATGATCTAATTTCTTTGCAGTCAGAATGATGTCTGACACACACAAAACTCCCATCACAATGCTTAAGCGTATTCAAACCAAATTACTGAGAGTTCCATATATGGCCAGAAAAATCTGTTTTCCTATTTAAAAGTGTACGCTCTCCCCAGAGGGATGAACCCTGCTCACCCAATCCTGGAGAGTTTAAGTGCAGGTTGATGAGAGCTAAGATTTGAAGACTCCAGAGTGTGATCTCTTAGCAATATATACTCCTCCCGACGTGAAAGGCGCTCTATAAATGTAATTTTGTTGTTGTTGATACTGAAGTTATTTACCTTTCCATCTAGGTTTCTCGCTAGATAAATACGTATCTTGGGTTTAATGGTGTAACATAATGACCACCACAATTGTTTGCTTTTCCTCATATAATATATATAA
This sequence comes from Callorhinchus milii, assembly GCF_018977255.1. Taxonomy (NCBI): domain Eukaryota; kingdom Metazoa; phylum Chordata; class Chondrichthyes; order Chimaeriformes; family Callorhinchidae; genus Callorhinchus; species Callorhinchus milii. Next base: position 18,813,203 of record NW_024704748.1, on the reverse strand, counting down.
TAATACTCTTTCCATTTAATATAGTGCCTGTTTACATTATCGACTTATCTCAAAGTGCTTCATAAGATTTTACTGTGTAGTGTTTGTATTTGTAAGCAAATGTGGGCAGCCAATTTGCAGCATTAATGCCCTCCAAACAGCTGTGAAGTGAATGACCAATTTTGTTTCACTGGGGGAATGTTGGCCAGGACACTGAGGGGAACTGCTCCCTTCTTTGTAATAGTGCCACGGGATCTTTTACAACAACCTGATCAGGTTTAACATCTCATCCGCAGGAAAGCATCTCAAACAATGCCACGCTCCCCAAGCACTGTATTGTAGAGTCAGCCTAGACCATGAGTTTAGACTCCTGATGTTGGGTTTGAACCCACAACCTCTGATTTAAGAGGTGCGAGTACAGTAAAATTTGTATAAGTGGTATGTTGATGAATCGTATAATCGCCTAAGTTCTACATGCACCCAAGTTCTAATCAGTTTCCTATCAGGTTTCTTTGCACTAGCCGTATTAATCATCTTCTAACTCATAACAGCATTCCCCTGTCCTCCATTACTCCCGCACTTACCAGCTGCATTGAATCAGAGGAAGCATAATCTTGATCCATCGACGGATGCACAGAAGAACTTTATTTCCTGCGAGTCGATGCGATTCCAATGCTTGCCAATAAATGCACATGCGGCGATGGCTCAAGATGCATTGAATCGTGGGAACCGTAGTGTTGACCTATCACTGCATGCGCACTTCCCGGCTGCATTGAATTATGCATGCAAGGGTAGATTATTGATTAAATTGGATTTGATATGACTTATACAAGTTTGGCTGCAACTCGGAGTTTGGGTAAATCATATTAAATGCAAAAAGCATTATCTGAAAATATCTTTAGGTGACTGTCAATCAAAGTACATTTATTATTCACATTTCTATAATTTTTGGAAGTAAACCTTTCTGTTTCAAGGACTTTCAAGGAGCTGGTGCACGTATCAGAACACTGGTCTACAAAATAACCCCAAATCAAGGGGATTGTAAGAGAATAAAGTGCAAGATATTCTTGGATTCCCTCTAATTTATCTGATTTAAATTGCTACCTTTGGAAGGTAACATTGAGTATTATAACCAAGCGCAGCATGAGTAATTTTATGAAATTAGAAACCCAACTGCTAACTAAAGCAAAGGTCAATTTTTCTACAGTATAGTGTTAAGTATTCAGCAATTTTTTTTTCAATTGGGTACATTTTAGAAACGTTATAAGCTGCAAAAGAACTGGAAAGAGTGTTGAGGTTAAGAGTGTTGATCTATTTGAGTATTCAGGACTCTATGGTAGATCACACAGTTACAAGTGTCAGGTAGCTTTATGTGTCCTTTGTTCAGATTCTGCATTGAGTCTAGTTGATATGATAACTGCTGTTGACTCAGTGTCTGTGTTGCTATGGCTACATTAAGAACAATCATCCAACCAAGGTAAAAAATCAATTGATGCTGTATCATGTGCCTTTTTTTCTAAACAAAATTGCATATTCTCCTTTTCCATTACTTGTATGCAAAGGATAGATTGTTTTTTCTGCATACAAAATGAGTTATTCAGCACATTTTAATTATCACCCCACACTGATGCACAAGAAATATTAGATTGGTTGTGAATTTGTTTTGCATTGATAATTCAGAAAAATAGAGTACATAGCTTAATTTATTTGAGATTTAGGAAGACTACACTGGTAAGACACCAGAAAAAAAGGATTTTGTAAGTAAAAGTTTCACAGTGTTGTACAAATAATTCTTTGTTTCATCAGTAAGGCTTATAATTTGGCTTCAAATTGCTTTGCACCGCTATACGTGATCAAATGGCATTTCCCGAGTTGAAGTCATTTTTTTTTTGCAATTATTGATTTAATTTGGGTTAGAAATGGAAAAATCTACCAGGGTTCCTTTTCAAACAATTTTACTCCTCCAGTTAGCTCCCCTCCCCTCTAGGTCTCTTGTAGCAATAATGTATTTTTCCCTTCTACTGAGCACAGTCCTAAATGACTATAATTTATATGCAAATCTTCACAGTGAGTGTGCAATTTTTGCCATTCTTAATTAAAATATTCCGCTGCTCTTTTTAACTCGGGCTTTACATTTTTGTGTCGGCTATTTGTTTCTCAGCATGCAAGGTTATTTCAACATTCATTAGAAATGACTGATTTCACCTACAAGATAGAGTATTTGGTCTTTTTTTTGAAAGAGAAAGTAAGTAAGGTTTATTTCTTGTAACTTATGGATTATGAGTTTTGTCAAAAAATGCGGCTACAAATCTAAATATTACTGATAATGTAATATGAATGAAAACGACTGCAGATTAATAATAAAAAACTAAAGACATCACACTACCACTAATTTTCTTGATTGTTCTATTCTTTCATTCTTTAGCACTCTGGGATGCTACCCTGTGTGAGAGGTGCTAGATAAATGCAAGTTATTGTTGTATTTTACTTTTATCATACAATCCTGGCAATTTCTTCTGGTTATCTTCTAGAATGCTCTAAAAACATAATTTCAAAGAGTGCTATAATATTGAATATCTTTTCAATTCTGAATGAGCTAGTAAACATTGTCCAGAGGTATGGCGATTTTAACAACCATGTTAACACAGCCTAAGGGAATACAATTTAGTTTCTACTAAGCAACATATCTCTACAGTATAGCAAACTCCCAAGTCTGCAATCCTGGATTGCTGGTCACTGTAGCTCTGATAAAGTAACAGCTAATACAATAAAATACAAATTTACATTTCTTTGATGCATTTCACATCAGGAAGAGCTAAGTGGCCATGGTACGTATCACGGCTTTCCACACATTTATCCAGTGTAGTTATATGAGGGATAAATGATTAGTTATTATTATCAGTTGTTTTTTTTACCATTTCTGTAATGCAGCAGCAAATTATTAAAGTGGAGATTTATCCAATTTAAATGCAGCATTAATTCACACATAAAAAGATTTGTTTGGATTATTAGATTATTATTGCCCACACCTATTTCGAAAATTAATATAATGAACAGTTTCCTAGTGGGACACAAATAGAATTTAATTTTGCACTTTTTAATTAATCTTCAAAGACCAAATAGAAAATGGACAGCAATTACACGAAAGCCTCGCTTATGACAACTTTTCTATAGAAATCCAGGCCCCAGAATGTTAACAAAATGTAGACTTCCTGGTGCCTTTAGTTTAAGGAACTGACAGAAAGTTTATCCAACCACATTCTTCACAGAATAGAGTGGAGCTTGTCCCAAGAAAACAAGAACCAATAGAATTTTGAATTGTTTGCCTATTTCAGGAGAAGGTAAACATTTATTCAAATCATTTCATTGCGATCAGTATAAATTGCAAAATGATTTGTGCAATGGTGTATTGTAAGCAGTCCCCCCAGCTGTAATAATTCAAAATTGTAGATGTTTACTTCACAAGACTGCTCTCTCTCCAGAAATGTCTTTAGGTCGATTTCTTGAAAAGCTATTGCTGCTGTTCATGGTTTAATTTCTAGCATTTGCACAAGTGCTACAAGGAATGCAGAAGAGCGAGGAAGACAATAGTGCTCCATGTACACTTTGTCTACTTTTACCTTGTGTATGAATAGATTCTGGCTGCATACCAATCGATGGAGTAAAATTCCTCATAGGTCCAGATTTCCTTAATTAATTCAGTTTCGGCTTTGAATCCCATTTTCTGTGATTCTTAGAAGAATTTACAGGAAACTAGCTTCAAAATTCATGACTTAATTTAAGAGGCTGACAAATTCTGCGCACTCAGAAAATAATATAATAATAATAATCCTTGCATTTGATATAGCGCTTTTCACATCTTCTAGATGTCCCAAAGCGCTTCACAGAATATACTGTAAAGTGAATTGACTATATTTGTGGGCGAACGCGACAGCCAATTGCGCACAGCAATGTCCCACAAACAGTTATGGATTGAAAATGACCAATTTATTAATGTTTTGTTATGTTAATAGCGTAAATCTAGACCCAGGTGGAATTTCTACTCAATGGTTCATTATAAGTTCTTGGGTAATCCAAAACGAATTAAGTGAAAGATGTGCTTAAGAAACATTAAAATAAAAACGTCTTTGGTGTGCTGAATTCTGCCGTTATAGTAAAAAATATGATGATTTCAATTGGGATTTCTTGATAAAGATACCCAGTCACAAATGGGAACTTCCCCTGGTAACCAAAGCACATGATGCTGACCCATGGGAATGACATTCTGATGCCATCTACCAGCTCAAGATCTGTGTAATTAGAAGTGAAAGTAAAAATCATGTTACTATTTCACACCGCTCGACTTCCACAAGCAATATCATGCTGCTCTGATGGCTGGGTAACTTTGTTCTTCAGAATATCAAAAGAGCACCTGGGACTATTGATCAAAGAGATACTGAGATTTAATATGCAGTATTTTTCAAAGTGATTCCAGAAATAAGCTATGCAATGGGGACTCCTTCCATAAACAGAAGTGCATCATAGGGTGGTGTTCAGATCGAAGTAGATTACTGCTAGCATTCACTATAAATGTGCATCGTTATTGTATTTATCATTCATTTGAACTGAGGGTCTTCTGAACAGTGGGAATATTTCATTACAATTAAAAGATAAATGTCACATATGACCTTAAGAATGGATGAGATTGTTGCCGCTGGAAGAGGAGTGCTATTTTACATTGGAATTACTGACTGCTTTAAAAATCTTTTTGAATATTTCTTTGGCCAGAAAACTTTAGCTTGGTGAATAGCAGGACATTGAGGTGGTAGGGGAAAAATTGAGAAGCTATCATGTTACAGGTGGGCAGAAAACACTGAATTGAACTGTCAGAGCAGTTTCTAATTGTATCCTTGAGCACGTGTGTAAAAAGGAATTTGCTGTTTGCACTGTAAAATTCAATTGAATGACAGCTTGGCATTTTTAAATTAGCAGAAATGTGACAGGGTTGATAGTGAGAATCAAGTGCTGCTCTTGTCATGAGGCTGCCAATAAACACTGATGATGCCGTCTCCCAAGGGATGGCTTCAAAGTATTCCACCTCATTCACACATTGTCAGGCAACACAATGCAGCGAAGAGGCACAGAATGAATTCAGTGACATTTTAACAGCAAACTAGGTGTACGGTATTATGTTTATTATTACTATTACTCGCACTCATTTCATTTCAGTGGACTTTTTCAAAACCGATTTAGCTGTATGTTTCACCCACAAAATACACAGTCCATTCACTTTAAATAAATTCTGTGAAGTGCTTTGAGGAATCTCAACGATGTGATAAGGTACTACATCAACTGCAAAGACTATTATCATTATTATTACATTGGATAGCTTTTAAAGAGAGAAGGGGAGAAAATGGAAGGGTTGAAAGGATGAGGCAAGCAGAAAAGTTAGGCTGGAGAAGGGCACATAGGATGGAAAGTGTGAGAGACTATGAAGGTATTTGTAGGTGAGAGTGAGAATCTCGAAGGAAATCTGTCAGGAGACAGGGAACCAATGGAACCTAGCAAGAATGGGGAGGAGGGGGGATGTGCAAGTACGATTTTGTGAGGGTTAGAATGGTTTGCAGATGCTGTCACCAAAGGGTAAATATATAGTTATAGGAAAAAAAGAAGGGACAGAGGATAGAGCCCTGGGGTACACTGCAGGTCACTTTGTGAAGAGAAAAGGAGAACCCATTAGAGGAAACCAAGTTGAGTCAATGGGTAAAGTAGGATTGAAATCAGGAAAATGATCCTGGTGAGATGGGATGGCATTCCAAAAGCTAAGGAAACATTCACAAGCAAAGGGCAGAGGAGGGGCAATTGGATGGTCAGAAAATGGGTGGGAAGAGGGCCAAGGAAGCAGATGTTGGCGTTCATGTGGGAGAAGGTCATGGAGACATTGGAAAGTTAGAGCAAGGATTTACTGGGGAATAGGGTAATTAAATTATGATTTTAAAAGCATCTGTCTGCTCTGGGATTGAACAATAATATAATAATAATCCTTGCATTTGATATTGCGCTTTTCACGTCGGGAGGACGTCCCAAAGCGTTTCACAGAACACTCTGCAAAGTGAATTGACTGTATATTTGTGGGCGAACGCGGCAGCCAATTGCGAACAGCAATGTCCCACAAACAGTTGTGGATTGAAAATGACCAATTTATTATTGTTTTTGGTTTTGGAGGGATTATTATTAGGCGTGTGAAGTAAGGAAACTTGCCCAAGGTTTCAAATAAGGCAACTTGATCTTCATTTCAAATATATTAGAAAGGAGTTATGCTTACAAATTGCAATTTCATTTTAAATATTAACATACGACAGTTGTGTTATTCAGTTTGGCTACAGGGATTTCATTGCGTATTTTATTTCTTGTAAACCTGCAACATTATAAACCCAATAGAAGCTTATTAATGATTCAGGCTTTGCAGACATCAAGGGAATTACTTTCAAAGAAAAGAATAAAGCAAATACATAAAAAATGTCCTTTACACGTTATCTTAATCTCTGATTACATTGGATGGTCTATGTGCTGCATTTGGAACTTTGGGATGTTATCCCAAAGTTCATATTCGTTTGAGGTCATGGATTTAATATCTCCTTCACTTTAATTTGTGTTCAGTTTCAACTTCTTTTTGATATTCATGGATTTTCAGATGGATCTGCGATTTATGCACTGTTGCAGCATACAGGGTTACACTAGGGCCAATCCATTTTATGGTTCAATGAGTATGCTGAGGTTTCAGTGTGTTATTTGGTACAGTATCAGCTGTGTGAAATCCTGTGGGATTTGCACCAACTGGAAAAATATAAAGAGAGTACAATCTTTCAGTTTACATGAAAAATGTTTTTAATTAATGACACAAATACTAGCTGAATGGGGCAGGGCAGTATGTATGTTGGTAGATCAGATTGAAGCATTCTGTTATAGGATATGGGTTCACTCTCTTAGTTGCCCATGTGACTCACTTTTGATTAGTCTTTTCCATGCTGTGCCACTAAGTAGAGAAGAGACAGTTCTCAAAGTAAGCAAGAATTAGACACTGGGACAACATGTCAACAGTTATCTCTTTCATACGTTCGCATGACCAGAGTCCCGAGTAGCAAGGCATCCACATACACTTCCCAGTATATTGAATTTTGTATTTTAATCTCCTGTATTCTTTGAATCAGGAATTCAAAGACATTCTATCCAAAGAAATTCAGGCAATCATCATATCATCGTGATAAAGTTTGTAATAATAATATTTAACAAGAGGTCACAAACTGGTCAAAGTAAGACAATCTTTAGCAAAGCTGAACCGCTAAATGGTTCGGATGCAAATACTGGCGGCTTCCAATGTTTCAAGCCAGCTTCAAGCCCAATCTTTATGTTGAAGTCAGGGTTAGACGGAAACCCCACTCAAAATAGTTGCGAATTAAAGACTGGTTTGGATCACAATTTTAAGCCATATGATAATTATATCACATTAGATCTTATATTTTTCACCCTATATTATACTTGAAATGATGTGACAATTCAACAGAATATCTTTTCTCCTTTAATACTTCACTAAGAATATGTTATAATCCATATATATATTGACTTTACCATATTATATATATATATATATATATAGGACTAACAGTCTAAATGCTGGTGCATAGATGAAACCTTTCTATTGGGATTCAGAATTATAGTGGTGATGCTTTTTGGCTGCTATTATAGGTTGGCAACTTGTTGCCTGGCAACAAGGTGCCATTAAAATACTCAGAAGAGCTCAAGTCCAGTCAGATGATTTATCTGCCAGGTTATAAAATTCCTTTAGTGTGAGGCACCTATCGCTGGACGAAGGCAGCAGCAGAGGGATGTAAATGTAGTTTAAATTTAGCAGTCATAACTGTAAATAAGATTGTGCTTCTGATGAGCAAGTATATTTCCTGAAACATGCACTTTGCCATAAACACCCAAATACAGACATACCTATCTTTTTCAAATGCATCTCAGTCCCAAAATGACTTGTTTTACACTGTCTTCTGTTTTGGTAACTGTTGGATTTGAATACAGTATTTAACTGACTACGTACCGTAGCTCTAGAAGAGAAATGGGATGACCTTGGGTGCTCAGTGGAAGGTGGACATGCAGCCAAGTGGACAAGTTAGGAGCAACAGTGCAAGAAAGGAATTTATTTTGCTGCAATTCACTTTTTTATTTTGGAATTTATTTTGGTGTTTTGAACGTATGGCAGGAATTCTACTGCTTTGGGAACAAGCTTTCTCATATATTCAAAGAGATATTTAAAAACAATATGAAAGTTTGGAAAATAGAAGCTATGGTCGGTCTGTTCAACAACAACACCAACAACAAGATTCCATTTATAAAGCGCCTTTCACGTCAGGAGGACGTTCATTTTTTTTCCTGATATTTACATATGATAAGATCATGTATGTATGTATGAATTGCACTGCCTTTGCATGATAGCTGTATTCTATCCCTTTCAGTGAACAGTGAAACTGATAACTCGCTTCTGAGATAAGTCGTCAACCCCAAATAATTTTTTGCTCACTCAATATCCTGGCTATTTCCCATTAAGAAATGTTAATTATGATCCTCTGATAACTAGTCTTTCCCATGCCAATTCAAGTACTTTTTGTTCTTTCAAGACACTGTTCTGTGGATAACTAATCAACCTTGATAAGCAGTGATTTGAGCTATTTCCCTTGTGATGATCAGTTATCAGAATTTCACTGTATTTTCCTCAGGAGTAAATGTGAAGATTACCATTCAAACCAGGTGAGATAAAAAGAACTACACACTTATCACCACAAGAAAATCTAGGTCATTGTGGGAACAAAATAAAACACCGATGCTGAAAAATTTGAATCGAAAATTCTCCATTGTCTTTATGGATTACTTTGAGACAGTCATCCTAAGTGAAAAGTCTTAGTTGCTGTGAATGTTTCAGGTGTGACCCTTCCAATTTCTGACTAAAGGCCATCAGACCTTTTTGATGGGTTTCAATTCCTTTCTTCTCCACCTAATTGTGTTTTGGCTCCCTTCAATATACTGCTCTTCTCTCCTGAAGGTGCTAACTCTTACTAGGATATAGCTCTGCAAGCTCAGTGCCTTACCAAACTGAAAATTCTTAATGTGTCAGCCTAGATAGGTTAATTGACTGTGGAAGGATTTTCGTTTAAAGACCAAAGTCAGTCAAAATGCAATTGCCTTCATAAATATGCATCAGCGTACGAGTAAAATCAATCTTTCTTAATGCACAATATTATTCACAAGATTGTGTTCCTCGCTTTCTTGTTTGCATTCATTACAACACCTCAATATATTATTTATTTTAGCAGCTCTCCTCGTCCTTGTAAGCATTGTTTGAGTTCAGCTTCCACCATTCTTCGTTTTGTCTATTCAATATAAATTTGAACTGACAAGCTGAGAATAATAATGGCAGGTCTCTATTGCATAACATAAGAAACTTCATCCAGGTTAATGCCTTTGATATCCAGCAGCGACCTCTAAATAATGATATCCTGCTTGCCACAACATACAGTATAGTTCCATCATATTTGGAACCAGCTGATTGAGCCATATGTAAACTACGAGACCTGCATTAAATTAGATACAAGCATAAAAGAGCTGGGCCAAAATTTACACAGTAAAGGCAGCTGCAAGACAGACATATGCAAGAATACATTTTGTACTGCAGAACATCAAATTAATGAGTTGTCTCAGAAAATAGTGGCAACAAAACAAGGAATTTGCTGTCGGTTTGCAGAGAAGTAAGCAACTGCTGCTTAATGTCCACGACATGGACTGGTGGAACCATCACTCAATGAGAAGGAATATGTGTCCGATATGCAGACAGGAAGATGGTGGCAATGCTCTCTCATGTATTTCATTCTGAGCTGTGTTGCCCACCAGGAATCTCGCAGGGAGAGAGTGCGTATTCCATTTCTACAAATGTCTCTGGAAATTCCATGTATAGGCGGGATGCATGGAACTCAGTTTGACTTACTGTTGGATACTATTCAGCATGGTGATGGGTTTCCTCACGTGTCAGATACCAGACCAAAAACAAAAAAACGAGGAATTTGCAAAAGTAATCAATGAAATTGAACTCAGGTGTTAAAAAATAGATGCCTTATTATAGAATCAGCAGCACAGAAGAAAATACAGTATTGAGGCTATATGCTGGTGCTCCACTGTAGAATAGCACTTTAATCCCCTTTTTCTGCTTTTTCTTTATATTGTACTACAAAAACTGAATTTTAAAATTTGAAGCAGACTAGCGATAATGAGACTGAATTTCTAATAATTTTACCCAGACTTTTCCCAATCTGGGAATAGATTATATTATAAACAATATTTTATAAGGTTTTGTTGATTGATGAATGCAGAAGAAAATGCCCTATTTATACAGCATATTAGCAATAATTTCTCACAATGTTTGTCTTGAGATTGAGAGAGTTATCTGCAGCACAAATATAGTTGTAATGCAGGTAGTTCCTTTTAATGAACCTTCAAACTTGTAAAGAAAAGTGTAGAAGGTCTTGGGTGGCCCATTAGCCCTCTATTAAGATTTAATGCTATAAATGAGATGATTGCACTCCCAGTTCTTTGATATCACTTAAAATCTGAGAATGTTCAGAGCTCAGCATGTCACACAGGTCTCCATAGCCCCTGGTGAGAGCAATTCCAAGTGGCTAAGCATAAATCAGGTTTCTTGACCAAATCTCCCAAGTGCTGAAAATAGTGCCAATCACTCTGCCACCATAAAATAGGTATTAAACATTACAGTGAAATAGGAAGAAAGAACATTTTTGGAACCTCTTCCTTAAAATATAGATTTCACCTGCAGTGTTGATACATTTTATTTTCTATTAAAATTCAAGACTTTGCTTCATTCTGCAAATTGCAAGAGATCAAATTTCATGATGTGGTCTAAAATGTTTTGTCTTTAACTCCAAATGCTCCAAGTTGTGGAAGTGATTTTCTTGGTGGATATCTATTTGAAACCATAGGAAGACAAATTGATGTCATACCCTTACTGTGTTTCAAGGATCTTTATTTTTGTTAGAAACCACAGTGACTAAAGTACGATGGTTCTGTCTGCTGAGGTTAAACGCTGTCTTAAGGTCAACAGAAAGTGAAAGAGTGATTTTTCAAGCTAATTAGTTTGTCAGGTGCTCGCTGTGTCTGTCGCCCTGTGGCAGGCCATTTGTAACATCATATTTTTCAAGTACAAAATTTATGGTTCTAACTGGGTGAAATCTGGATACTGATTCCGGTCCAAGTTACATGAGTACCTTTGTCGATGTTGACCACTAATGGGATGTTTCCGCTTCATAATTGCACATCACCAAAGGTTCTATTCGTTCAACAACAACAACAACAACTTGGATTTATATAGCGCCCTCCATGCCAGATGGCGTCTCAGAGTGCTTCACAGTAACGGATCCCTGGTCCGAGCCAGGGGGAGGGAGAGGAAAGGTGACCAAAGGCGCGGTCGAAAAGAACGGTCTTTAGCCGAGACTTGAAAATAGGAAGAGAGGGGGCGAGGCGAAGGGAGTGAGGAAGGGAGTTCCAGAACCTTGGGGCGTGGTGGCTAAACGCATGGCTGCCGAGGGTGGAACGGAGGATTCGGGGGACAAGGAGGAGGCCAGACCTGATGGAGCGAAGACAACGGACACTGTTGTGAGGAGAGAGAAGGTTAGAGAGGTAGGGGTGTGCAGAGGAGTGGAGGGATTTGAAGACAAGATCTTGAAGTCGATCCTCTCTGGGACAGGCAGCCAGTGCAGTCTGGCAAGGACTGGGGTAATCGGGGAGTGGAGTTTGGTACGTGTAAGAATGCGGGCGGCAAAGTTTTGTATGACCTGGATTTTATGAATGGTAGTGGAGGGGAGACCGGTGAAGAGGGCATTTGAATAGTCCAGCCGAGAGGTGACAAAGGCATGGACCAGGATTTCAGCGGCTATTGGAGAGAGGTATTGGTGGAGACCGTCGATGCGTCGGAGGTGGAAGAAAGCGGTGCTGTTGAGGGACCGGATGTGGGGGAGGAAGGATAATTAGGGGTCGAATCTGATGCCTAGGTTGTGTACGGGTTCAGAGAGTTTTAGGGGGAGTTCGTGTAGGTGGAGGAGGTGAGAACCATGTGATTTTAGACGTTGACGAGAGCCAAAGAGTATGACTTCTGTCTTGTCAACATTTAGCTGAAGGATTCACTATTTGATCACTATTTGATTCGCTATAACATTTTGACTCCAAAAATGCAGAAACAAAATGGCTAGTGTTCTGTTGAATAATATTGTAGATCACACTATGGTGTGGTAGGTAACAGTGGATCATACTGTGATTTGATAGGTGACTTTGGTTCACACTTATAAATGATAGATAGCCTTTGACCACACTATGGTATTATAGGAACCATTAGACCACACTGTGTTGTTGAAGCTGGCCTTGGATCATACTATGGTATGATAGGTAGCCTTGGCTCACGCTGGTTCAGTAAATAATGGAGGATCTTCAAGAATAGTCCTTGACAACTAAAGATTCGATGGCTACCTGCAGCAATTAAAAAAATGTTTCCTTTTATGTAGCAATTCCACAAGATCAGACAGTAAAATATAGAAGTATAAGTGTTTTTTAAGGGAAAAATAATTCTGAAGATTTAGAATTAAGACAGTATTAGGTATTTGCCAATTAAAACAAATTAGCCTAGTTGCAATTCAGAATGTGCTTTGCAGTCAACTCGAATGGATTCATTAGTCTTTATTGCTGCTATTGCTTCTTTTTCAATTTTTAACGAAGCATGTGTGGATTTATTTACTACTCTTAATTCCTCGGTTGCGCTGCAAGAACTACCTACATGAATTACATTTCGCATCAACTAAATGTCAATTCTGAATTTTAGATAAATTCCATTTCCAGAAAGGTCAATATGAAATGTAAATAAATTGTACATATTGTGATACAGTGTGTACACTGCAGTAGGGAAAAATATACTGTATATGATAATTAGGCACTACCCAGCAGAGCTTCAGTGCGAATTGGTGGGATAGGGTAATATAGAGTTCAAATGGAGTCAACTTGCACTCATGTTGTACAGTATTTCCAAATAAAAACAGCAGATATGGAACCATTTGCTACCTGCAGCTCATATGCTTTGTGTTGATTGGTCTTCTTTTCAATCTTTTTGGTGATATATGAATGAATGCTATCCCTCTTTTCCTTTGAGGGGATAGACAAAAGAGACTCAAGAGTGGGAGGAGGTGGAATGAAATCAGTTCCATTTATAGAGCGCCTTTCACGTTGGGAGGACGTCCGAAGGCGCTGGTCAGTTGGGTCAGGACCCGAGCGGGGGGAAATGGTCAGGGTGAGGGGAGGGAGCTAGGGTGGGGGGTAGAGAGTGTCACAACGCTATAATATAATAATCCTTGCATTTGATGTAGAACCTTATCGCATCTTCGAGATGTCTCAAAGCGCTTTACGGAATATACTGTAAAGTGAAATGACTGTATATTATGTGGGCGAAACGCAACAGCCAGTAGCACACAGTGTCCCACAAACAGTGGTGGATTGAGTGACCAAATATATATATACATCTTTGAAGGGATTATTACCCCCAGAAGAGCGATTCGCCAATCGACAAACAACTGGGTTCCTACGTACAGCTAGGTAAACAGAGGTGGTGTTAGGAAACTTGCCCAACGTTTCACCATACCCTGGAATCAAACCCAGGTCCTCTTGCTTGTGAGGCGAGTGTTCTAACCACTGATCTACAGGACTCCACAGTTGTAGAGTTGTAATGCTGAATGTAGAGTTGTGACTGCCTTAGTTTTAGATGTCCCTAGCAGCATGGGTGAAAGTAAACCAACTTTGACGGCAGTAACAGAACACAAACTGAAAAGACAAAACTCAGAGAAGAAATCTATGTTCAAAAAAATTGAAAGCTGTATCATAAGATCAAACATGTCTGGAAGTAGTCACAGACTGTAAGGTAATTTTAGGTCCTTTGTATTTATACAACCAGTTTGAAGCTCACTTTCATGGTTTATGATGTTGTCAGAACCTTTCAATTTTATTACACTATTGTAATATGCTTCAACTCTGCATTGTTATTTATTAGATTGCACTGCTGCTTTAAAGGTCAAGCAGTATTACTCACTAGGTTCCTTTCCAGTGCTGCACTTTTGTAACACAGTTACATTTCCTAATAGAATTTAAAATACGTAATTTGAAAAACATAGGCTTTTCAATTAGAATACTTATTGATGTCACCTACCCTATGACGGACTTGCCACTTCCGTTACATACTTGAAAACTATCACTTTGCAGGTTTTGCATTATTATGATTATGCAGATATTGTGCTGGAGCTGTTCATCATTGTATCATCAGATATCACAGCCTTACTCAGTTGATAGTACTCTCACCACTGACACAGATGTATATTTGGGTTGAAGCCCCATGTCAAGGCTTCGAGTTCATTGTCTATGCGGACATTGTTAAACCATAGAGCCATGAGCAACATAAAGGATCTTGCTATGGCTCACAGCCACCTTAGCTTCAGCAGAAAGTGTGTGTCTCGGATAATTCTTGCTGATAATTTGTTTACAAAGACGTGTGCATGGCCATTTAAATGTGTTATATGTACGTGGTAAAAAATTCTCTAGTCAGGCTTTTCGAATATTCAGATGAAATAGTCATCTAAAATAATATTCACCTGAGTAAAAACAGTCACAACAAAACGTTTCAGTGTTCGGATCGATATATATCTGTGAATCAACATTTTCTGTGATAACTTTCATCAAAGGAAAATACAGATCTCAACAATCGAATGTTTGGTAGCAAAACTGCGCTATGCACAATCATTTTCACAGAATTTTAGAAATTGGTTGAGAAAAACAACTATCAAAACTCACACGAATGTGTTAATTTGCTTTTACACTGCTAATATTTGCTTATTTTTGAGTTTTTCTGCTGTCTATGTGGTATTCTTGGTGTGGCCTTTGCTGAAAAAGAGTCTCACATGGTAACAAATAAATTCTATGACATGCTTCATTTTCTGACCTTGTGGCTCACTTTGTGGCTCAGTACAAATCTGGATTTAACAACACTGGTCTAGGCTGACACTCCAGTGAAATGCTGGGGGACTCTGCATATATTTTGCTTCACCCACAAAATATACACGTAATTCACTTTACAGTATATTCTGTGAAGCGCTTTGAGACGTCTTGAAAATGTGATAAGGTGCTCAATCAAACAAAAGGATTATTATTATAATTATTATTATCAGTGTTCATTCAGATGAACCATTAAACAAAGAATAGTAAACATCATGGTCGTCCAATTGACTGCCACGTTGGCCGTCACTTGTACAGTCACTTCGCTTACAATTTGACAGTCGAAAAGTAGCCCAATTTCCAAAGAAACACATTTCATTCCTTGTTGCTAAGCACTGAGATATAAGTTCTGCTGTATAGCATTCAGTGAAAATGTGTATCATTGTATTTCAATTTCCTTTGAGACGCATCACAAACTGATGCTGGAAAGGGACTTAATTGCAAATGAAAAGCTCAGTATTATTATGGTAATAATTTCCAGCTGGCTAATTGGAATCAAATTAAAATCCCAAATTCATCCACAAAATGCATAGTCAATCCACTTTACAGCATATCCTGTGAAGCGCTATGAGACATCCCGACGACATGATAAGGTGCTATTTCAAATCAAGTATTATTACTATTATATATTCGGCTGGTCACAGGGCTTGTGCATGTGGTATTCCATTCCGAAAACCAGTTATGTGTTCACAGAAGTTTCAACATCTGCATGGAAAAGGATTTTGTACTAAACTCAGATTCTCTTTTTTTAAGATATAATCTCTCATACACATCTATTGGCTTTCCTCAGGTGTGTAACCAGTTTTGTTGTCTGCATTCCATTTCCCTTTCTCAGTGACATGGTACCTCAGGAACCTCATATCACTGGTAAAGTTAAGTGCCTGGAATGGTTTTCCTTGTTGCACACTAAGGAAAGCACATGCTGCATGTGTCGTCACTTCGACGTTTATGAAGCTTAGTTTAATTATTTTTTCTCTCTTGCTGGCCACTCTTGACACTGTTGGTATTAACACAATCAACGCCCTTTATTTTTGTTTGGCAGTTTAAGGAGAAAATCCATTTAGTGCTGGGCTGCTGCATTGAGAACTGAATCATCTTATTTTTCTGGGTGTTGAACATGTACATACAGTGGAGTCCTGTAGCTCAGTGGTTAGAGCGCTCGCTTTGCAAGTGAGAGACCTGGGTTCGATTCCCGGCAGGGTGAAACCTTGGGCAAGTTTCCTTATTCCACACGCCTGATAATGATCCCTCAAAAAAAAACAATAATAAACTGGTCATTTCAATCCACGACTGTTTGTTGGACACTGCTGTGCGCAATTGGCTGCTGCATTTCGCCCACAAAATATGCAGTCAGTTCACTTTACAGTCAATTCTGTGAAGCGCTTTAAGACGTCTAGAAGATGTGAAAAGCGCTATATCAAATGCAAGGATTATTATTATTATACATGTTGGTGTATCAGATTAACTTATTGCATTACAGCATTTGCTGCCTAATTATGATTTTCCATTTAAATGCTAAAAGGCAATCAATTAAGTATAAAGAACTTGCATTTCTTTTGCGTGATATCACCTCAAAACATCTGAAAGACCTTATGAATTATCATTAGACAATGGTAAACACAGCAGCCAATTATGCCAGCAAAGTCCCACCAGCATCCATGATTTGCAAGGCAAATTACCTGTAACTGGCTTTCAGTATCAATATAACAACAACAAATTACATATTGATAGTGCCTTTCAGCTCAGCAGGATACCCCATTTACTATCAAGCCTACCTGGTTAATTGAGTCCATTTGTTATACTGTACATGGATCTAAATGTTACAGTAACTTACAAAACCAATCATTTCATTCTCCTTGATGTAGGGTGACATTTTACACGGCTGTATGTTTTGGAGGGGGATGGGGGGGCAAGGGAAGGTTGCATTCTTCTTGTTTCAATTAGTTAATAATTTTCCCTTAATGCCAAAATTTATTTTTGACAAAAGCTTGAAGGATACAAAGCAAGGGTTGGATTGTCTTGTATTTATTGCAAGGATTTGGTTGTCTTATATTCTTGACATCCTTTAATCACCATTAATGAAGCATTGGAGTAGAATGTATTACCTTCTCCTGTAGCAATTATTTGATGTAGATTTGATGTAGATGTCATTTTACTGGACAGACTGATGGCCATTATAGGCTCTGTAGTAGGTCAATAGTTGATATTTCAGGGCTACCGTGTGGCTACTCTGGCTTTACTGGAGAGAGGATTAGATGCTCACTTCTGTAGCTGGAAAATTCAGCAAATTAAAATTCTAAAGGTCTAGCCTGATAACTATTATTTTTCTCCATTCACCAGGTTCAAATCTATTATCTTGAAGATGAACATTTAAAAAAACACTCCCATCATTATTTTGGGATATAACAAGTACCTAACCTGCATTTCAAACCCATTTTAGTATAACATTTTTCAAATTTTGTATGTGAAAAATTACTATAATTATCATAGAGGACATAGAGGACTAAAATGAAGATTATTTTGTTCTTGATTGGAACTACTCCAGGTCTTTTGGATAAAAAGACACAACTTGCCTTTGAACCATGTGTGTTTTAAGACAAAGAATGGCTGTATGTTTGTGAACCGTGTTCAGTTTGCAGGAAACCCAGCACTGGTGATATTTGGTCTAACGATATACGACTGTGAAAGAAATTCTATTTCAGTGGTCACACACAGCTTCAGCATTCTTCCTGACAACGTCATGTGAAATCTTTCAGGTAATTGTATATTCAAAGAATGCATATTCAACCCCTCAGAACATTTCCCATCAACGTTGGCCTAAATCAGGAATAAAACACTGCACACGTGTGGCTTATTGTCTGCCAAGTTATTTTCAACTCGTGTGAAAAGTGAATGAGTTTGTGAGTAGTACTTGAGGTAAATACAGGAAGAATCCTGGAAATAGTTGAGACTCATGTATTCGATGTTACTCTGATAACACGTTTTCCGGATAGAAAACACCTGATGCTCTTGGCCTGCAGCACTTAACCTTGGTTTTATCTGCTTCAAAAAGATTAACTCCCTCGAGCACAGTCTATCAGTACCTTAAGAGAGCACTCCATTTTGGTAAAATATTAAGATAAATAGTTTTCATATTCAGATTAGTAAGATTGACTTTTGGGAGTATTATGCTAAGGTATCCAGTCAAAAGAGCTCTTACAATGAATGCAAAATATTACATTCCAAAGAAGTGAACCTTCTTATCTACCTTATACCAGCAACTCATTAACTGGAGCTAATTTCAATGAATTCTGAATTGCATTTAAGTTCAGAGGATATACCATAGCGGTGAACAGCTTCACTGAAGGTTTAATCTTTTAATCTTGTAACCAATTTCACGCTTTTCTTCCCCCTGCCCCCCTCACCTCCCCACAGACACAGACAGACACAGTAACAGAGAATATTTGACCTAATTTAAAGCATTTTAAAACAATATTCCATGAATGGGATTGAATTTGGCAAGCGGAAAGTTGAAAGAAATCTAGTGTTTTAGATGAGTTGCTGCCCACTGTGTCAAAACAATGTAAGGAAACAATGAACAACTCCTGCAAAGAATCCTTTTTATATATCGATCTAGTTGCCTTGATCAGTACACATAGTGGGTATTCTACATTCGAACAACTATCTGTGTTAAAAAAAATCCTTGTAATCTCTTGGTTTTAGTGCATGATCCAGGCTCCCACAAGTACTTGCAGCAACAGACCATTAGCAATGCACATAACAGAGTCCTTAACTGAACCATACAAAAGTATTGAGTATCGAATAAATAGTTGGAACGATTGCTTTTTGCAAGATTGATGAGTGGGGTTAACTCTTCATTAAAGGTACCAAAGAAACAAAGTTAAAGACTGTTATTCCTGTTATCATGGAATAAACTGCAAATATCAATTGAACTCAAAGGTTGCAGTTCCCTCAGGCTGAAATGATTCATTCTGGCAATGAATTTTGCATTGAAGTGTTAAAGGGTGAGGGAATTTCAATAGCCTGATTAACATGAGATGTTGTTGATAATCCCTATAAATAATCCAGTGACGTTTTCCTTAGTTTCCTACAAAAACAGATATACTTCAGAATTCAGTACATTTTCAAATGGGACGATGATCATTTAAGAATAACAAAGTCAAATCTTAACATTTGTGAATGATAACTATGGGGGTTATTCTCTTCTGGTGGTACATTTTTGGTGTCAAATTATAACAAGGTTTTTCATTACATGAACATCATTGGTAAATTTCCCATCCAGAGGAGAATAATCTCAGTTAACCACAGTTTGATTTTTAGATGACCTTTTCTCATGTAGCAGCCAATGTTGTTACACAGTAGTAAATAGTAAACAATAAAAAGTGGTTGAAAGATGGACAATCTTATAAATTTTTCACAATGGCAGATCAGTAGGAGTGAAGCAAAGCCAGGTACAACTAAAGATAAAGATGAAAAATTGAGAGCATAAGATAGACACCAAGACAACACC
Organism: Callorhinchus milii; assembly: GCF_018977255.1. Taxonomy (NCBI): domain Eukaryota; kingdom Metazoa; phylum Chordata; class Chondrichthyes; order Chimaeriformes; family Callorhinchidae; genus Callorhinchus; species Callorhinchus milii. Next base: position 18,793,588 of record NW_024704748.1, on the reverse strand, counting down.
AAACTAGTAGTCGTCATTACTCTCTGCTCAAGTATATTAATAAGTCTTAATAGTCTAAACCAAAAATGATGATGATGTGAAATTCCTCTTCCACAAAGTATGCTGACTTTGACAATGTAAGCTTAATATGGTTTTCTTTTCCCTGTATGAATTAACAAGGTATCAAGAGGAAAACGGACAATATACAGAAAAGTTCATTATGCTCTGGATGTACAGCCATTAAATGGTATATTTCATTACAGGATGGTTTAGTGACTGGAAATCTGGTCACAGTTATATTAGATATCCATTTGCTTCATATCAAATCTCCATTAAAAAATTAACAATACTATGATTTGACAGCTTCCTTTAAATTCTCCAAAGGATTGTGTAATGCTATTTTTAGAACTATTAGAACTATAGAAGAGGACCCAGGTAGTCTTACAAAACTTCAATTGCAACAAAAAGTTACAAGCATTTTGGAATTAACAAATCCAACGGCAAATTGTTTTCATAATTACATTTTCGAAGGCTTCAGTGAAACTGCAGCCTTTCTGCAGATCTTCAAGGTTGAATTTTAAAACCAAATTATATTTTCTATAATACTAATTGTTACATTATCTTGATCGCAAATGTTTTTCAAGTTGCAATTTTTGACGTAAATGTTTTTTTGAAGCAACCTTGAACAGCCATTAGTTTGGAAGTGTTTAGTTATCGGCAGGATTTAACAATTTTGAAATCTGAACAAAATAGAAAGAGTGGCTGTACTTAAGATGTGAAAATATAGATAAGGTTCTACACTACAGTATTTCAGTGATGGCAGAGTGAGGTTAATGTCATGTCTCTTTTGTGTTAACTGCCTTTTTCTAATTTTTTAGCGTGCTTTTTCTGTATCTTATATCGTTTTAAACCTCCTGGAAAAATAAAGTGAAAAAAATATTGCTGAGTTGCACTTGCTCCTAATCTGGTAGACATGAATATTTCCATCAGTCATCCATAAAACCACCGCCATGATTGTTGCGGGTCACAGAAGAACAACTGGTGACAGTCTCTAGTGGAGTCTTCTGCTTATGTGTGATAGTGCCCTTGTTCCTCTTCTCCTCGGTGAACACACCAGCAGCTGTAGCTGTAGCACCTGGTATTATCTAATACAAAATTCTCTTTACAGCCAATGAAAGCTTCAGTTCTATGCATACAAGTTATACACTTCACTCCTACTCAGACCATTACTAAATACCCTTGTAGCTAAACAGTGGCTTGGCCTTAGAGGCCAAACCTTAGAGTTAGCAGAAAACTATAGATTTCCAAGCTCAATTGGTATCCAATGACTTTGCCAAGAAGGTTTTGGAGATTGTTGTCCTAACACGTTCGTGGTGGAAAATTGCAACTTTCATTGGTTATGCACTGATGTTCGTTCGGTACTGTTGGAATTCTGATCTTTCTGGTCGATGATTAAGCATGTATTTTTCAGACCTGAAAATTCTCCCTCCCCCATTCCTTTTCTTACTGGGGCTGAATTCATGCTGCCTTTTTGACAGATTTATAACTTTGTTTAAAAAAGAAAAATTATATTTTTCACTTGTGAATTAATTGTTTTTTCTTTGTGGTTTGGCAGCTCTTACAAATGTAAAACTGTGGGCTATTGATCGACAATGTTTCCAGACAATAATGATGAGGACAGGACTAATCAAGCATTCGGAGTATATGGACTTCCTAAAGAGGTTAGTTTGCTTTGTGCAGTGCTTTTACTCTATATTTGAACCATGTTAAAGTCATTTTACTCCCACGCTGTTTTCAAAAACGTTAAAAAAAAATTATTATATAGCTTGTTTCTTTACTAGCTCCAACTGCTCGTGCGCTTCTCCACAGAAACACAACGTGTTAAATTGTGACTGTTTTCCTAATTTAATAATGAGTGATGCTAATTGACATCAAGGTTTATGGTTGCAAAAGATTGTTTTGACACTCCAAATGTCTATTTGGGGAGCAAAAAAAGGAAAAGTTTGCCTGATTATAAAAATTGTAACCATGGACGTTTCCTCTCTAATTACTGTGATTAATGTGTTTCTCATCATGAAGAGGATCAATTTCAGCGTTTGTGATGTTGTAATCACGCTTTTATCAAATAAGAAATTAATTGACAAAAATTGACACCAATCAATTAAAAGCTGGCATTTAACACTTGTTAAAGTATGAAGGAAAATAAACATTTGAGAATAAATTAGGAGTTACAAAGAACCCTGAGATAACGATTCAAAAATCCCATGATGTTTTAAACAGACTTTGACTGTTTCATATAAATATACAAAAACAACTTGCACTTATGTAGCGCCCTCCATGCAGGGTAGCATCTCAGAGCACTTTAACAGTGGCAGTGCCTGACTCCGAGAAAGGTTTTCAGGTAGGACTTGAAACAGGGAGAGAGGGGTCAAGGCAGAGGGATTGGGGGAGAGCGTTCCTGAGTTTTGGGGCGCAGCGACTGAAAACACGACCACCGATGGTAGGAAGGAGGGTGTGAGGGACTAGCAACAACAACAACAACAACAAAATTCCATTTATAGAGCGCCTTTCACGTCGGGAGGACGTCCCAAGGCGCTGGACAGTTGGGTCAGGACCCGAGCAGGGGGGAAATGGTCAGGGTGAGGGGAGGGGAGGGAGGGAGCGAGGAGGGGGTAGAGAGTCGAGAGGGGAGCTGAAGGCACGATCAAAGAGAAAGGTCTTGAGACCGGCCTTGAAGGAGGAAAGGAAGGAAGCAAGGCGAAGGCACTGGGGGATGGAGTTCGAGAGCCTAGGGGCTGAGAGGCTGAAGGCCCAGCCACTGATGGTAGGGCGGTTGGGGCGGGGGATGTGGAGCAGACCGGAGCCAGAGGAACGGAGGGTACGGGCAGGTAAGTAAGGGGATAGTAGGTCGGAGAGGTAGGAGGGAGCAAGGCCGTGAATGGCCTTGTAGGTGAGGATGAGGATCTTGAATTCGATCCTCTGGGGGATGGGGAGCCAGTGGAGGCGAGCGAGGGTGGGAGTGATGTGGTCGCGATGCCTGGTGCGGCATAGTACACAAGCTGCAGAGTTCTGAATGACCTGCAGTGTGGAGGGAGGTGCTGGGAAGGCCGGCGAGGAGAGAGTTCCCATAGTCCAGCCTTGAGCTGATAAAGGCGTGGACCAGAGTTTCAGCAGCGTAAGGGGTGAGGTAGTGCCATAGTCTGGTGATATTTCGGAGGTGATGGAAGGCGGTGCCAGTTGTGGCGCGGATATGAGGAAGAAAGGACAGCTCAGGGTCGAACAGAACACCGAGGTTCCTGACTGGCTTTGAGAGGTGGAGAGTGCAGCCTTGGATGCTGATGGTGTCAGCGCCTGAGGTGCGGAGGCGCTGACGCGAGCCAATCAGGAGGGCCTCAGTTTTACGCACGTTGAGCTGAAGAAAGTTGTCTCTCATCCAGGACTCGATGTCAGACAGGCAGCTGTCAGGACATTGGTGGTCGTGGAGTTGAGGGTAGAGGAGGAAAGGTAGAGTTGGGTGTCATCCACATACATGTGGAAGCAGAAGGCCAGTGCCAGTCGAGCGGAGGCGCCAGGTGGTGGATTGTGAAGTGAGGAGGTCGGAGAGGTAGGGAAGTGCCAGAGATTTGAACACGAGTGTGAGGATCTTGAAGTCGAAAAGAATATTTCATAGAATATTCCATGAAAGCCAAAAGATTACTGCAGTACTGTAGCTAAAGACTGTTAATATTACCTCACCACAAATTTACAAAAATATTTAATCTTATGAAGTACTTTAAGACTGTGTATGTCTTGAAATCAACTTGACTATAAATTGTGTCAATGTGTAAGATTGTAAAGTCTGTAAAGATGAGCAGTTACAAAAAGTGTCTTGCCATCAGCTCTTCTTTTAAAATGAAATTATTTAAATATTTTTCAATAATTTGTTTCCCCTTCCTACTGCTGTCTGTTCAATGCTGAATGCTAATGAGCAAAATGAACCAACTCTCGGGTGCTTACTGATTTCAGCAGTGTGTGAGAACTCAATTGTCTTTGAGCAGCATTTAAATGTTAGATCACTGTTGAACTTTACGCAAATGATTACGTCCACTGCAGAAGTTGAGCAAAGGAAGTGAACAAGAAGAAAAGATTAGGCGTATGAAATTGAATTCTAATTTTAAAAGGCATACAAATCATAGGCATTTCCAATGCAGAAGGAGGTCAATTGGCCCATCGAGTCTGCACCAGTTTTCAGTGCAAGCTGTTTATTCAATCCCACTACCATAGCCGATCTCAATACCACTTCAAGTTTTTATTTTTCATATATCTGAGAATAATTTTTTTAATTGAATTTGTTTTTTGTGTTCATTTGTTCTCCATACTCAGTAACTCACACATGCCCCTTCAATGGAAATCTTTTTTTTTAAAATGCCTATCCTTTTAAGAGCACAATGTATTGCCAACACAGACAGGGCTGAATGCTCTGTTTCAGAGCTGTAATATTATATTACTTCCCTTTCTTGTGCTCCATGCCATATAAGCAAGGGTCTCCTTTATTCTTTATTCAAACTGAACTATCAAGTGCCCAAGTATAAGTAAGCTGTGTACCAAAAAACATTTATTTTCAAATTTGGTGCAAATCTGCATATAAAAAGCAAATAAACAAAAGAAAGATGAGGAAACATCCTCTTTGTTTATTTTGGCAAAATGTTCCTGGAATGAACATCAGTCAAAAGAAAGAGTCTGGAAAAGAGAATGAAATGAGGTGATAAATAGGGCATGGGAATGAATAAAACAGTACACCCAATAAACTATTCAAGTGGTTCTGCTGCATTTAATGAATACAAGGAGTACAAGTTCTATGAGATTTGGTCTCATTTTCTAGCTTCAAAGATTCGAAAATTTATACTTATGAAACCAAACCAGAAGATCCGATGCTGAATTAACCTGACGTTGTTTAACTTTCGTTACCTTGGCTTTTGAATTTAGTTCAGTTAACATCTCTGGTAATTAACTAAGAAAATTTAATTGATAGTATAGGGTTGCTAAATATTTGAGAAGTAATCTATCTTCGGTGGGTGAAGGAAGCAGTCCTTGATGCATTTCAATTGTGAATCTTACCCATGTCCCAATGCTTCATTCTCAGGCAATTTTTGACAACATTCAATTAATTTCAGTGGAAACTTGATCTCGAAAGATTTGGGGATCTGCCTGGTAGAACTCAGTGGGATTAAGCAGAGGCAAAACTCTGAAATGGACATTTAGGCTTCAAAGATATCTTGGCCCTTGACCTACATCTTTCGCAATCTCTTTTTCTGACTCATTCAAGCGCTCTGAGACATTAGCTTCGAGTGAGCGACGCTGTATAAATGCAAGTTGTTGTTCAGTAGACTCAATTAAAGCTTCTCAAAAGTATTTCATCAAATTGATGGTTTTAGTTTCAAAATGTATGAGTAAAAATAACCTTTTCCAGTGTTCTTCAATGCCAGAGAAATTGACTCAGGGCATTGGCAAAGTTCATTTGAAATTATTTCCATCAAAACTAAATGAAGCATTTCATAAGATTTCACAGACTCTGTCTGTAATCCCTAAACTCGCTCTTGTTGTCAAGAATTGGTTTTATTATAATAAAAATTGAGATGCTCTGCTGTAAACAAAGTCAAAGTCGTTGAATAGTTATGAAAGTAATACATAGTCGATCAAAATTTGGCATTTCCCAAACAACCCACAATTTGTACAGCAGCAGTTTGAGACATTTTGGACATAATGTGGCACCAGATCAAATACTGGTATTATTTTCTCCTTATGTATTTTAACAACAACATACTGCATGAAAGGTGCTATATAAATACAGTTGTTGTTCACACATTTCAACTTACTTCAAGTATTTTACTCAATCGATGAGTGAAAGTTGCCCACGTTGCCTTGCTTTTTAATATAACTTCTCTCTGTTTCTCTGCGTGTCTCACTACTATTTCCATGAAGTACTTGCAGACATAAATAGTCTTCAAGTACTTCCAATAAAATACCCAGTATCAAGAATTCTCTATGTGGGGAATAGCTAATGGAATCAGTAGTTTTAGTGCTCCTATATTTACAGGTGTTTTGACAAGGCCAGACCACAGTGTCTGGCAGGTCAAATTTTGCTGGATTTACCATTTGATTTATGTTATCAAGTTGTTAAACCTAATGACGGTATTGTACGAGAATTTCATTGGTGCAATTCGAGAACAAAGTCTTCTGATACTGCTGATAGAATAATTTAAGTACTGGAACTGAACTGCACTCTAAGCCGTTACTTAAACTTTAGCCCTGATATTGATCAGAATAGGGAACTTAGACCAAATCAGCTTGCCTTTCCTACCCTGGGAACATTGAAGTTACTTTTAGCATCCCCAATTGTGATAAGACTTGGTGATCGAAACTGGGTCCTTAGTAATTTGGATTGCTCAGTACTAACTTTACCGTATAACGTATTTACCCATTTTGGCATCAGGAGAAGCAATATAGCCTAGATTAAACCATTTCTAGTTTAGCTAAATGACAGGCTCCAGGAACTTTGTTCCTCAAATCAACTGCAACAGTGCTCTTTATCATCTGAGAAACGTTGCTTGTGAAAACAAATCTCTTATCAGTAAAATGATGCAATGACTGCTTTTAATGAAGGGAATTATTCTTTGTGCTTGAACAAAGTAAATATGCAAATTTGTTTTTAATCTAAATTTCCTACCACAAGACTCACTTCACTTCAAAACAATCCGATTTGATCTGCCTGTTATGGTAGGGGGCAGGCTTTTAAAATTCAACTAATTTAAGGTTGGAATTAGCAAACAGCACCACCTATGGTTCCTAACATCTGAGACCAATGGCTATAGGAAATGTATATATTTGTGTCATTTACATTGATATTACTGTATTGTAAATATTTGATGCAAGCAAAGATCTTCGCAACACTTATGGAGCTTTCAATAAGCTAATCTTTTCTGTATCTTTCAATAGCTTTATATTGCTTATGCAACTTGAAAGGCATGACTGTATATCTCCTGCTTTCCTGAATGACCCACTTTTCTGTCTAAATTGTGCCGCACAAGTCATCCTTTGTGTTTGACAAATCTTATTCCTAGGAAAGATGGATGTTTTATAATGGGTGGATTGCTATACACATGAAGGTTGAAAAGTTATAGAATTATAGTTAAACAGCTCAACAACTCATCGAATATCAAAGCTTACATAAGTAGCAGATACACTGAGCAGTAGTAGGTAAGCACATTATACTTTCACTTCTATGACCTGTGTTTGAGCTCATGTAGTGCAAGAACATTTGGGAATTCGTAACCTAGTTCCTAGTACGTGTGGAATCACAGCGCAGAACTGACTACAAATTAGCACATTTCTGATTTTTCTCAGAAAGACCTTAGCTGAAAGAATGCTGATTTGGAAAATTTTGTAAAACAGTATTATTCTGCATATCATCACACCATAAATGAGAATCAATTGGGTGATAGTCAAGTTTAATATATGGAGATTTCTAATGAGGAATGCACTACCTCAGATTCAGTTGATGCATTTAAAAGCGAGATAGACATGGTTGGGAAGCATGAAGAGTTTTGGGAAAAGAGAGTGTGTTTCAGTAATAAACCTCTCCTGAGCTACTGCCAAACCAATTTCAGAGGAGGAAGTTCAAGTCAAACTTCTCATGTCTAATTGCTTTGCTTCTGGAAATAATTTCGAATTGCTCTTAAGAGTAAAACTGGGCACAAACTACTAGCAGCAGAAAGTAGAACAGCAAAGGAACATTGAAATGCAACAGAGAAAGATGTTATCTGATTGACTTGGAGCATGTACTTAAAACATCAGAAAACCATTTTGCAATCGTAGGAAATTATGCCATATACTAATGTAATGTCATGTCGGCTAACACACTGACCTGAATTAAAGGAAGAAATGGGTGAACCAGCATCTTAACAAACTGCCCTTAATAGTTCTAAGTGCTAATGTTACCGTACTTATGTTCAAATGGAAGCAGGAAGCTCACAAAGGATATTACTTTTGCAGATTTTAATTAATTGCACTTTCAGAATTATTAAAATATCCCTTCATGCGCTAGCACTCTCCATCTCTCTCATCTCCTCGTCCCTCATTCCTCTGTTACCCCTACACCTGGCTATCACAGGTCTGCTGCACATTCCCTGCACCTCCGTGCTACCATTGGTAGCCAAACCTTCAGGCCATCAGCCTTTGATATTCCCTGCTTCTATCCCTCCACCTCACCTCTCCTGGATATCTATCTTCAAATTCCAATTGAAAACTTATCACTTCGACTGCACCTATGGTCACCTCCTCATCACCCGCCACCCACCTCCTAGCTCAACCTCTGTGAAATGCTCCAAGACATTATTCTATGTTAAAGGTGCTTTGATAAATGCAAGTTGTTTCTGTTAAAATATGTAAAGCAGAATTGGCTAATTTTGCAACAATATTACAGTTGCACAAAATCATTAATAGTTACTTTATTTGGTTAATGGTGCTAATTAATTTACACATTGATGTTACTGTATTCCTTTAGATAATGAAATGCATTTTCTAATCCTTAGCGTTCCAACATTCCAAAACCTTTCAGAGGAAATACTTAGCAAACTAGCTGATGTCCTTGAAGAGGTAAGCCACAATCTTTGAAAAGTGTACATCAATGTCTCTGTGCCTGCTAATGTTTCTCGACTTCAAAATTCTATTTATGTTTTTTACGTCACATTTTTCAACTCATAATTTAATTGTAGGAATGCCAATTGTAGATTTTTAAGTGAGGTGTACATTTTTTTAAAGAAATTTTGTGTCTTTTTCGGTAGAAACCTATAAAGATCACTTTTTTCAAATGTTAATATTTTTAAGTCCATGTGTGTATTCCGACTCTTCTCAATGAAGTTAATTGTCAAAGTTTATAGATAGCATTGCATATTGTGTTAACTTGCCATATTAGTATAAATATAAAACAATGATTTTCTCAAACAATTATTGTAATATAAAATTCTTTCTATTTTATCTTCATTTGTGTATGAAATCCTAAAATAACAACAACAACAACAACAAGATTCCATTTATAAAGCGCCTTTCACGTCAGGAGGACGTCCCAAGGCGCTGCACAGTTGGGTCATGACCCGAGCAGGGGGGAAATGGTCAGGGTGAGGGGAGGGGAGGGAGCGAGGAGGGGGGAAATGGTCAGGGTGAGGGGAGGGATGGGAGGGAGCGAGAAGGGGGAAGAGAGTCGAGAGGGGAGCTGAAGGCTCGGTCAAAGAGAAAGGTTTTGAGACCGGCCTTGAAGGAGGAGAGGGAGGAAGCAAGGCGAACTATACATTCCCTGGACTAAGTTATTTAAAAATACTTGAGAATAAATATGAGGGGGAAAAATAATGTTAGCAAGTGGTATGGTAGTCAGATTGATCAAACTGTCACCAGGTGTGAGAAGCAGACTTGCTCCAAGGGTTATCTCTTTGCTTGTGTTACCTCAGTGCCTCTGCTTTCACTCCATTTATGTAAAGCTGAATTGTACAAGAATTAATTTTGTAGGATGCACTTTTATTTCTGTGGAATCTAATCTAACCTGAATGCTGATATGATATCCAGGTCCACAGTGACTAGAAGCTAGAATGAAATAGGTTTTCGTGTCCTCAACCTATTCCTTTGGGCCTAACATCCTAACCAGTTTGTAAATCCACAGTCTTAATTCAGAGATCCCAAGGCCCAGTCCATTGTCCTACATCTATCTGCTGAACAAACTTTGAACATCTAAATAACTTGGTGCTATTTTAAGTCCGTTTGTTGAATGAAAAATGGATTTGAAAACAGATCAACGGCAGACAGCGTAATGTGTAAGGTACTCACCTTATCTGAGGACCGATGGCCATAGGGACCTAAACCAATGCTTTTGCTGCTGTATGTCTGACTTTAGGTGCATTGCTGAGGGGGCACTGAGTGGAAGCCATGGAGGAGGTGAGTTGAGAAGAAGAGGCTTCCACAGGCCACCTTCTGTGTGCCTCACAGTGACAGGTTTATACTGTATTTATACCGCAGGCTCAAGATCTCCTGGGCGAGATGATTTGGGAGTACAACTTGCATCCACTGTAGTATAAATACTTTAAGCCTTGTGTGGGTACATAGCCTCATAGCAACAAAGTAATGTGCAATAATTCTCCACGGTGAGATAATTTGATACTGACTATGTTAGTAAAGGAACTGTTATTTTTAGGTTAACTCCTAGCGGAGCACAGATAAAATCATAGAAATGACAGATAAAAGTCCATTCAATCCAAAGAAACTGTGCTATTGCTACTTCTTACCCTTACTATCCATATGCTTTTATATTCCTCCTCTTCAAATATTTAACCAAAATAGGTGTTATGGTCTCGGCCTTAAACAAAAAGCCACTTGTGGTAAATCATTCCATGTTCAAATATCCTGGTTGTTATTTGAAGCATTCTGACTGATCCCTCATCTCTTTCAATGATAATCCTGAGCTTGTTACCAATTTACCAAGCAGCAGGAATATTCTTTCACTTTCTATCAACTCAGAATCTTTTAGAATTTTGAAGCCTCTATTAATATCCACTCTTAACTTTCTCTGTTCCATTAAAAAAAAGTTAAATTCTCAAGTCACATCTATAACCCCACATCTCTGGTACTATCCATGTTAATCTGTTCTTTCTTATTCCAGAGCTTTGATGTCCTTTGGTTGAACGTGTATAACCAACGTCTTGTGTAAATTGAACACAATTTATTTGCTTCACAGTGAAACAAAAATAAATCAGAGAAAACATTCAAAAGAATGTTGTTGCACTTCTAATCTTTACTGTCACTGGCAATGTTTCAGTGTTGCAGAGTGTGCATTCCCTACTCCTGAGTCTTTGCAGTGGCTTTTCTACATGAGCTGCTTCTAAGAAGATGTGTTTTCTGGTAAACCTCTCTGCTGAAACATGAAGCATACCTTTGTGTCAGATCTTTAACTACAGTATTTGTTTAAGGTCAATGCCTGATAGCTGCTGACATTTGATCCTGGTCAAGAGTATATCATGCATATAGGGTGAGCCAGTTAAATTGCAGTGCATTGGCTTGAACTGCATGTAGCAGTTAACAGTTGAGTTGCAGGATGGAAAACTGTGTAAATCAGTTAGACCTTTCAGGGTGAAGAGGCTCAATATGAAGGCTGTATTTGTATTCTGCAGCAGAAAGGTTAGGTTCATTGATAAACACTGCAGTCCCTGAGAATGCTTTCTCACTAGATGTTTCAGCCAAACCAAATTAAGTATAAAATAAATTCACAGTAGTAATCCTGAAAACAACAAAACGTCATCACCATCAATGCTAGTTATATTGCTATAACTGCATGTAGTTTACACAAGATATGCATTGGAATTTTGTTTCTATCTTTACCCATTTATCAAGCTATTGAAACAAAGAGGTGATGTGATAGTCGTAAGCAGTTCCATAGCAGGAATAATACTGATGCTGATACAGGGGATGGACAGTGATCACTAGATAAATACAACTTGCTGCTGGATAAAAACTGAAGAAATCCATTATTATATATGGTTAGTCACTCCCAATTGCTTTTCCGTGCCTTAAAACTCTCGATAGGCAGAAAGACACATGGAATGTGACGCTCTCTAAGGTATAATATATTATATTTCCAAGGCAACACGAAAACAAGAATTCGGTTTTGGATCCCAAAATGTATAATTTAGAAAATAAATCTTTGAAATATTATTGTGGAACTTAATGGCACAACCCATAAAATCCTGTCAGGACAATCATTTATAAATTGCTATGAAACTGCCCACAAGTACTTACTGAAAGTACCTTCTCACAATTCCCTCATGTGGTAGAACTGCTTAGGGAATGGTTCTCAGTTAGATTGCTTGGGGGCATGTCAAGAGATGGATATTTAATAGGGCAATACAAAGGTTTAGTTCGCAGTTAGACACATTGTTGAGTTTAGAATAATGATACTTTTGAATATTAGGGCAAAATGTTTGATAATTTCTTAACCTATTCCACATACTAAATAACACAGGAATGAGTTAAGAAACTACAGCACTATATGTTTTACCCCATTATTTATATATCAGTGTGATTGTTATTTGAAATTCATGTCCATTTACATTGAAATTGTATTATTTCACAATAGTAATACTAATTCGAGTTAAAGTAACTAGTCTAATTATCTTGGCAAATTGTGCGTTTCTTGCACAAGCAGATTTTATGGCTGGTTGAAATAATAATAATAATAATAATAATAATAATAATAATAATGATCCTTGCATTTGATATAGCGCTTTTCACGTCGGGAGGACGTCCCAAAGCGCTTCACAGAACACACTGTAAAGTGAATTGACTGTATATTTGTGGTCGAATGCGGCTGCCAATTGTGCACAGCAATGTCCCACAAACAGTCGTCGATTGAAAATGACCAATTTTATTATTGTTTTGTTTTTTTGGAGGGATTATTATTAGGCGTGTGGAGTGAGGAAACTTGCCCAAGGTTTCGCCCTGCCTGGAATTGAACTCAGGTCTCTCGCTTGCAAAATGCATTTCAATTACTGGTTATCCAAAACTGAGATTGTAGATTTCACAGGATGGGTTGTGGCACTAATGGTTTTGTTTTTTCTTCACAGACGCATTATGAAAATGGAGAGTACATAATTAGACAGGGAGCTCGAGGAGACACTTTCTTCATTATTAGCAAAGGAAGGGTAAGCTATTGCTGAGTTCCTTCTTTGAAAATTTTACTGAGTAATGGAATTAGGGACTACAGTAAGGATCACTGCCAAACATCCAAGCCAGCTGTACTTCATAACTGAATATAATACTGTTGCAGAATGAACGTTTCAAACTTGAGCTTAAAAAAAAACTAACTCTCACTTGACAACAAGTCAAGGACAAGCATTGAGTCGTTCGTTAAGGCTTTTCACACTTTTTATCTCAAGCATAATAAATATCTTTCCTGTTGAAATCAGTTATTTAAGATTGCATAGAGTTAAGGAAAATTCAGAATTCAGTCCTAATTTTTAAAAAAATTCTAGGGTTGTAAAAAAAATATTCTAACAACTATCATTTACATAGCGTTGGTTAACATCTCAGAGCACTTCAATTCAATAATTTTCTGCATAATTCTGCAAGATCCTAAATTTTAAGACAAAATGGTCTTACAAGCCAAGACTAGATAGCGTTTTGTGCTTTTGAAGTCTGTTACATGCAGACATTTAGGAGTTTATACTGAAATTGCTGCTCTTTCTTATCCTCGTTACAATAGGAATTCATTTAGAATATTTAATTCTATGTAGTTCCCAGTCTTTACGATGAAATGCATCCCAGAGGCATTTTCTATTCTTAGCAAGAATATCTTGGCCTTTTTGCAAGTATGAAGCATAGCTTTAAAAATAATATCTGACAGCTCTGTTGTTTGGCAGATATGGATAAGTGACACATTTATCATTTGTGACACCCATGCAGTTGTGCTTATGTGAAATTAATAACATTGTAAGCAATAAAATTATTGTTACAAATGGTACAGTTTAAAGCAAATAACAAAGACCTTCACAATAGCATGTGATGCAGGATTTGATTTTACACCACTGAGGGGAAATGTTAAAATAATGTTAAAAATAATGAATCTAACTTTTACCAATTTCGCCCACAGTTATACAGTCAATTCACTTTGCAGTATATTCTGTGAAATGCTTTGAGTTCACGTCTAGAAGACGTGAAAAGCACTATATCAAATTCAAGGATTATTATTATTATTTATTATTATCTATATTTTACAAGGATATTATTCAACAACATTTTGCACACACCTTCACTAAAATCAAAATCTTCACCCAATAGAGAACTGTTAGTTAATAATTCCTTAACACAAATGTTTGGCTTTTTGTATTTGGAGGGCAGAGCAAATCAAATCTATTTCAATTTACGATTGCAACATTAAATGCAAGATTATTATCTAACCAAACCTTTTGCTCTGCTGGTTTGGTTAGATATGTTGCTTTGGCTTCAAAGATGAGCACAACTGGCTTGAGTTTTAAATACTCCCTAGTTACAACACAAAACTATTGGCAAATAAATCAGTATTTTGTTTACAAACATGTACATGAGATCTCTAGCACTCTTGGTTGTGCCAGTAGGACAATGGGGGGTGAAGAGATTGAGGTATATATAAAGAAAAGACCAGAGGAGACATTTTTTTAAAAAAGCAACATTTCCATTACTTTAGGGATTTTAAGGTTAGGAACAGTTATTGATTCCTTATGCAATTGTAAGTGCCTAATTTTGACTGTTTTGCTGGCAGGTCAATGTAACCCGGGAGGGTACAGCAAATGAAGAAACAACCTTCCTTCGGACTTTAGAAAAGGGAGATTGGTTTGGAGAAAAGGCTCTTCAGGGGTAAGTGAAAAGAGAGATGAACTACAAGTTATGACTACTTGTGGGGCTGTTTGTTTCACAAAATGAGCAGCAGTTTACAACCAACACAAGGGCATATATCAGTGAAGGTACACAATAATGAAGCTTTGAAGAGATGAAATGTATTACAGAGTTGAAATTAAATGAGCCAGAATGTATCATAATATAAAAGGGACGTTCATATGGTTGCATTTATTTGAGGTATTAATATTTTTGAGTATCTAATCATTTCATTTCCACTAGATTTGATGGCGTATTCTTTACTTCCTAATTAGTGCCAGTTTTTCTAAGAAAGATCACACGAGTCTCTTCTTTTTGATATCTTTCCATTCCCTCATTATTTCAAGCTGCATCTGTAGGATGCAAACTGAAGTGTACGATCAGGTTAACAGATACCTGCATTGAATTTCCATAGATTCTGTGAAGTAAAGGATTTAATTTTGCAGTATGTCTTAATGAGTTTCTTAATGAATTACCTTTCTCTTTTTAAATTTTTTTTGATTTTGCCAGCAGCAGCCTTTTGTCACACAAGTGCCAGTCACAAGGATTGACCATTACACTAAAACCAGCAAACAATCATGCCACTGATCTATACATTGAAGAAGTCTCTACACAAATGAAATGTAATATTACTCTCGGAGTTACACCAAAATATTAGCACAACATTTCTTTGGTTTTTCACATGTACTTGTTACTTTCCTTCTGTCCTTTAGCAACAGTTATTTTATGTCAGCAACTCAATAGCCACAACTATCCTGTGTGGAGCCAACTGCACCTTGTACACCACACTGGGTAGTCAGGGCTCTATGAGCTGCTTCTTGCTTCTTTTCAGTGGACAATGGTTGATGAGACTGTGAAAATGTTGCCCTGATGACACAACATTTAATTGTGATCAAGCAGATGCATTAAGAGCAACACTGTCATATAGTATGTTTTAAATAAAAATGTTAACACTAAATACATTCATAAAAATACCCAAATTTAAACACACAAATAATGGAAAATTTGTGAGAGGCCTAGAAATTCTAGAAATTATTTTCTAGCTGAATTGAGACCTGCCAGGGAGTGCTGTCACCTAGGGATAATCCGGTACAATTACTAACAGACCAGAGGTTCTTAATGCTGTAGTTACATAAGGATCAGAATCTGTCACTTTAAAACACGGATGTAACAGCTGCAGTGAACATTTTAAAAAAGTAATATAAAGGATGCATCCCACAGTTATTTAAGTGATGAGACTTTAATTATTACTGGAACTCAAATAAGAAAACATCAATTTATTTTGGTTCTTTGATTCGGTCAGGAAATTAATTTACCTGGCGTACATCTATTTGGACTTGGAAAAAAACCTTTGGTCCAAAGTCAAGACTTATATTGAATTCACTGTTTGATTTTACTTTCTCAAGTACATTTTCACATGGTAAATGCAGAAGGATTATGCACATTAGTTAATAGCTAGCTGTTGGTGAGACGCAAAGAAATAATTAACTCAATGGGTTCTGATAGAATCATGAATTTATAAGAGTGAAGCTTAGGTTTTAATTCCCGCTCATTCAATTTTCTCCCTTGATGCACAAGATGTTTCATTCCTTTTACATAAAATTACTGTAAATAGAATGATACAGCATGGCAACAGACCATTCAACCTGACTAGTCTATGCTGGTGTTTAAACTCCACACGACCCTCCACCATTTCTATTCCCCTTTCCCATTTCTGTTGACTTTAAGACACAGTAGCATTTATAAATAAAGGGACAAGGATACAACAGTTAATTTTTAAATAATGTGCATACTAATGCAGTTTTATAATAAATTCTGAATGAAAGATCAAAACAAATCACTTAACTTTTTTATCTAGAGGACTCGGTATAATTGACAAACAGATAAAAGGGCTGCTTTGAACTTTGAAATGAAATGAGCATTTCCAAACATGCTAAAAAAAGCGTCCTTTTCATTATTTCATTTTTTAAAACAAAACAGGGCACAAACGTTTACTTGTTAAAAATCTGACTTTTTAAAAATATAGTCATTAGGTAGATTTTGTTAACTTTTCTTCAGCTCAGATTAATCACTTGAAACGGTGGAGCCTTTGTGTGCCAATATATCTGTTGACTCCCTCTGTGTTTAAAGGAAACGGAACTCAAAGCTCAAAAATAGGGAAACCTGCATTTCTTACTTTCAACTTCAGCTATTGAAAACTAAATGAATAATGCCCTTGAGATCTGACTCTAGTAATTCAGGAAGGAAATTCAGAAGCATTGTTACATGAGCTGTATTTAAGCAATATAGCTTAGGTCTCAACTTGGTATATTTGGGGTTAACAAGTTGTGGGTTGAAGATCCACACATAAGTTTGAACTCATAGTCCAGACTGACTCTCTGGTGCTGGGAAGCACTGTATTGTCAAAGGTGCCATCCTTCAGATCAAATATTAAACCAAGTTCCTGTTTGACTGTTCATGTGGATATTAAAGATCCTATTACATCCAATTCGAAGAGAGAAGATGAGTTCTCTTTGTGTCTTGGCCAACAATTCCCCAGATATATTAGTCTTTAATTTTTGTCTGTTTGTGGGACAATGTGTGCAGACTGGCTTTTGTATTTGCTTACTAATACAGTCACCACACTTTACAGAAACTTTGGCAGGTGCTTTGAGAAGTTTTTAACATAATTGGAACTATATCAAAAGCAAGGATTATTTTATTATTTTTACAGCATCACTGTATTACAGTAACAACACCAATCAATGTCAAATATATTTTTCACCTCTTATTGTTATTCATTCCATTTAATTGTTGCACCTTTATTTGATGACTGCTGGAGAAATGGATTATGTTTCCAATGTCTGCAAATATTACCCCTGTTAGACTGTCTGGAGATGGAGCATAGTTGCCTACCACTATCACAGTGATCAAATTAGTCCATGCAGAAGTTAAGGAAACCCACTTCCAACAGGAAATATTGAATTTTCATCTAATGCCTTGTGTAAATTATCAGTTTGTCACTGACTCAGTTTTGCATAGCTGGCAAGCCAACAATGCAACCAGGGCAGCTGGAGGTGATACACACCAACGAAAGAGATGGCATCAGCCAGTCCCTCCGAACACAAGCAGGGAATGATCTTTTAGCTCTGAGCAGGCTGGGTGGTTGAAGAGCTTGCCCAACACAGGCTATAGAGCAATGTTTGATGTTTAACGTCTACCTGTTCCACCCTTGCTCAGACTTTAAGGTAGGTATTACCACCGATCATGATCAGTGATCTTAAAACAACTGTGTACAGATCTAAAGATGTTTTGAGATGGAAACAATAGCAGCAGAACGCACCACGACTGTTTCTATAATATTAAGTTTGAATAAGCTTTTCTGTAATTTTCTTTTGATAACCACAGAAACCCGACTTAAATTAAGATTGAACTCAACAATTTGCCAAATCCTGGATCTCTAAAATGCTATATAAATGAAGCAAATTTAGACCTTGGTGAAATTCTGAAAAATGTTTGGTCCTGTAGATGTACAATACAAGTGATTGGCTTTGAATCACTCCATGTGAAACAGGAATTGAACAGATTCTATTCATCTGCTGAGCTGATGTGGAAAGGAGCTGGTTTCTTATTCATAATGTTTCCTTTGAATGGAGAAACATTGCCAGTTCTCCACTTGCTTTAATTAAAGTATGTGTCAATTAGGCATTAATCATGGGTCCTGTTGGGCCAAAATGAGATAATACAGATGAATATTGAAGGGAATTTAATTACACACTACCCTGTTTTTTGTCTGTTCATTATTCCTGCTCCTGTTCTCAGATGTTAATTAGACAGTGCAATAGGTTTAAGAAATAAATGTGAATACAGCATTGACGTGGGCAAGTGGCTCAAATAACTTGTAGTCAGTGAATTGTATAGAATCACTCGAGTGACTCGCCATTGAACATTAACCATACTTTTTACTAACTGGTTTGCATTTTTACTTCTACAATATTGTGTCACTTTCATTTGTAGTAGGAAAATGAAGAATGTTAATGATTGCAGAATTAGTATCGCCCAATGGTAGTACAAATCTATTTCCTGCTACAGTTCCTTGCTAAACTGTCAACTTTATAAATATATTTATGTCTACAGTATCAATGACAAATTAATGGATGGTACCAAAACAGATGGTGAACCTAAAAAATATAAATAATGATCTTAAGCATAACATTTTTAGGAGAAATGTTTATGAGAGGTAGGATTGGTGAGGTTAGGTCTAAAATGTAGTAGGATGGGTGATCATGGGAAATAATAAATATATGATGACAACTCACTCACAAGCCAGTGAGTTAATTATTTTATAACATTAAGTAACTAGGAAATAAGGAACTTAATTGGAACTAAAATTAAGTTGCATTATGAAAATCTGCTTACACTGATTGATGATGTAATGCAAAGCCAAAGCACTAAAACAAATACACTCTGTATCTATATATCTTAACACTAGTAATGCAGGTCAGTCATCCAAACACTCGCCTGTGCTAATCTACATACAATTGTATCACTGGTCCAAGTCAACAGGTAACATATTCATCAAATGTTGCACTTAATTTGTTTTAGTAGTTAATGTTCAACACAACAAAAACTCAATGATGAACGTCTTTACGAATAAAGGACTGCACATCATATGACTGTACAGGCAATCTATGACTGATGAGATCATTAATCTGCACACAATAACAATAAAATCACAAAACTGAGGGGAAAAAGTTTCATTTTTCATCCTGTCAAAGCGCACTGTTTTTCCACAGATGTTGGCAATAACAAGAAAGCAGAAGCCATTCTTGTGGTAACAATGCTTGCTGCTATGGTTTTTGTTGGACAACACTTCCTAGGAAAGAATGTTTAGGTAGTTACAGGTAATATAATACTCCTGGCTCATTTTTGATTAAGGTCCCTGTAGGCTGAGATACAAAGGTTATATGAGGTTATGGATTTCACTAGCACGTTGAGTAAAACACTGAGAAGTTTAAACTAGTCAGCCTAGAGAAGCCAGTGCTTTGTACAGTTTTGATTGTTACTTTTAATGTTAAGCCAAAAATATTGCAGAAAATGGATTGCAAATGTGAGCAATGGCAAATTGCATTGGAGAAATGTGATTTTGACAACAAACCTTTACTGCCAAGTAAAACTACAGCATAAACAGCTTAACCTTTAGAGCTGCAAATGCACGCAGGGTAGCGTCTCAGAGCGCTTAACAGTGGAGGAGCCTGACTCCGAGCCAGTGCGGGGTGGCGGTGGGGGGTGGGGGGAGGGGTGTATGGGCGAGTGGCCGTAAGCATAATAATAATAATCCTTGCATTTGATATAGCGTCCAAAAGCACTTCACAGAACACACTGTAAAGTGAATTGACTGTATATTTGTGGGCGAACACGGCAGCCAATTGCACACAGCAATGTCCCACAAGCAGTCGTAGATTGAAAATGACCAATTTATTATTGTTTTTTGTTTTTGGAGGGATTATTATTAGGCGTGTGGAGTAAGGAAACTTGCCCAAGGTTTCGCCTTGCCTGGAATTGAACTCAGGTCTCTCGCTTGCAAAGCGAGTGCTCTAACCACTGAGCTACAGGGCATGGTCGAAGAGGAAAGTTTTCAGGCGGGACTTGAAAGAGGGGAGAGAGGGAGCAAGACGGAGGGATTGAGGGAGGGTGTTTCAGAATTTTGGTCTTATGTAATTTGTTATGAAACTTACAAAAGTAGACTTTTACACAGTACTGCACAAATGTGTAGAAATATCTGCTGTGTGCAAGCAGAATTTTGGGGACAGGTTTGACTCCTACAAATAAATGGCCATTATATTTCTTTCATTTATTTGACGGAGGAGGACTTCAATATGGATTCCCTGTTTCCATCACCTCCGGAATATCGCCAGATTACGGCACTACCTCACCCCTCACGCTGCTGAAACCCTGGTTCACGCCTTTGTCACCTCAAGGCTGGACTATGGGAACTCTCTCCTCACCGGCCTTCCCGCCACCTCCCTCCACAAGCTGCAGGTCATTCAGAACTCTGCAGCTCGTGTACTGTCCCGCACCAGGCTTCGCGATCACATCACTCCCACCCTCGCTCGCCTCCACTGGCTCCCCATCCCCCAGAGGATTGATTTCAAGATCCTCATCCTCACCTACAAGGCCATTCACGGCCTTGCTCCCTCCTACCTCTCCAACCTACTATCCCCCTACCTACCTGGCCGTACCCTCCGTTCCTCTGGCTCCGGTCTGCTCCACGTCCCCCGCCCCAACCGCCCTACCATCGGTGGTCGGGCCTTCAGCCTCTCAGCCCCCAGGCTCTGGAACTCCATCCCCCAGTGCCTTCGCCTTGCTTCCTCCCTTTCCTCCTTCAAGGCCGGTCTCAAAACCTTTCTCTTTGACCGTGCCTTCAGCTCCCCTCTCGACTCTCTTCCTCCTCCTCGCTCCCTCCCTTCCCTCCCCTCACCCTGACCATTTCCCCCCTCCTCTCTCCCTCCCTTCCCTCCCCTCACCCTGACCATTTCCCCCCTGCTCGGGTCATGACCCAACTGTGCAGCGCCTTGGGACGTCCTCCTGACGTGAAAGGCGCTCTATAAATGGAATCTTGTTGTTGTTGTTGTTGTTCTTTCCAACTTAAGCCATCAATTCATTTGGTTCAGATTGTTCAGGATTGACTCTGTTGAACTCATTAATTTCACAGCAAAAATGAAATGTCAGCATGACATAGGAGAACAACCCAATTGTCCTGAGAGCGGATTTGGGGACCGTGCTAAATAAAAGGCAGAGAAGTGTAGAAACAACTGTTTGGATCAAAAAGTCTTTGATGTTAACTGTTGCACAAATTTCATCAGCACAAATGTGTATATTAAAATGCTTGGTAAATCATTTGCTGGCTAATAGATATTGCCTATTCTAATTGCTGGTTACTCTGATCTTAAAATATATTTACAAATCAATATCTTGTTTTCTAGGCGAGCATAATTATAAATTATATTTAATATAAATCATATTTTGAGCTGTACAATTGACTGATTTTGGTTGTGTAAACAAAACATTTACTGCATGTCAATCATGTACTAAGTCAGTCATGGTAAGTTTCTACTGAAGAGAAAATGCTTAAGAGGATTAATTTTGATGCCACACTATTGGATTGCAATGGATACAATTATAACATTGAAATTCTTATTAAGTGGTTAGAATGTACTGGAGCTGTAGATGTTTCTTATTTTACCAAATGAGATAGCAGATTTGCAAACAATAAATTTGCAATTATTATAGTGCCTTTCACATTGGGAAAACATCTCAAAGAGCTTTCTATGGCTGGCTGGGCACCTGAGCATGGGGTGGGAGGCAGGTGGGGATACACAGGTGACTCTGTCCTTCCCAAAGGACAAAAGCTGATAAAGCCTAAACACCTCTTGTATGTGTAATTTGAGGCATAGCTTGAATTGCTGCGCGTAAATTGTCTGCCACATTTCGCCCACAAAATATACAGTCACAGAATGTACTGCAAAATATACACTTTGCAGTATATTCTGTGAAGGGCTTTGAGACATCTCGAAGACGTGATAAGGCACTCTATCAAATGCAAGGATTATTATTATTTCCTTGTATAGGACTCTATTACTGACAGAATACAAGCTTTTTGAGCTCTCTTCTGAGGCGGCTCCTTTGGCTCAAACTGTGATGTCTTTAAGCAGAGTTAAAGACCAAACAATATCTGCCATTAAAGTTACTGGCTACAAATGAGCAAAATTTCAAATGATGGTTGAATGAACATTGAATACCGTTCATCTTCCTCAGAGGGCTTAAATAATACCAATGGGCGAATAAATACACAACAATCCCAATGGAGGATAAAGTTGATGGCATCTTTGCCCACAAAAAATCCAAAATATTATGCGCAAATATTTACAAACTTTTATTTTAGAAAACTACTGATACCAAGGAATAAATGATCAGTGTACAAGATTTCTTCAATCCACATGGTTACTTTTATACATATTGAATGTAGCCACCTAACCACTTTCCCCTTGATTAAATTTTTCAGCCTTGGGAGTTGTATTGTATTATGCACTTTGGCCTTTCATCTGGGTGCTTTGAA
Organism: Callorhinchus milii; assembly: GCF_018977255.1. NCBI lineage: Eukaryota > Metazoa > Chordata > Chondrichthyes > Chimaeriformes > Callorhinchidae > Callorhinchus > Callorhinchus milii. Next base: position 18,771,084 of record NW_024704748.1, on the reverse strand, counting down.
ACAAATGACTTTAGTATCTGTAAAAGTGTTTTATTGTGAGATGAATCTTCCAGACCGGAGTGCTAGGGCATCAGTAAGCTGTGATCACAAGGTTGGTTTGGATGAAGAACGCCCTTTAGCCCATTCGATCTCATCCTTCCAGAAAACCCACCCTGCTCTCCTCCCATCAGAGCATCAAGTTGTTTTTAAAATAAATCCATTGTCCTGGCCTCAACCCTTCCTGGCAAACTGTTCTAGTCATTAATTAGCCTCCGGTTAAGGTAAAACTTCCTGGTATTTGTCCTGCCATTGCCCTTTGCAACTCTAAACCTATGGCTTGTTGTTCCACTGCCTTGGTGCTGTGACAGTCAGCTGTTTTTGCAGAATAGGGAATTGACTTTCGATCCTTGCACTTATTCTCCCTCTTACCTCTAGAATGGAGTTTTCTTTCATCACATAACACACCATTTAGCAGCCCCACTTGTGTACTGGTGAAATTCAGATGGCAGTTTCAATTTCTAGGCTAGGATTCCAATTCTCCACCAACCGATAAACCCTACTATAAATTATGCAAAATTTTGATACAACATTGCAGTAGAAGTAAAACCTCTAGGCTCAAGAAAGGAGCTTAGAAATTTTGTGTGCACAATTTCCAGTTCTTGGAACAGCTTAAAGTTTAGGAACCCTCTGTTGACACATGATAACGTTCCTCCAGATATAGTGCATGTACTCTAGGGAAAGCCTTCCAATATCTTTAGCCTACAACATATATAAGGAAACATGATAAGGAAGGACTTTCCATTAACTGTGGAAACAGTAACGTTTTTTCAAAATTAGAGGAATTTAAGAAGTCACATCCAGTTCAAGAAGCAAATGCTGTTTTAAACAAAGGTTTCATTGTATTTAACAATAATAATAATCCTTAAATTTGATATAGCTCCTTATCACTTCTTTGAGACGTCTCAAAGCGCTTCACGGAATACAACAACAAAATTACATTTGTAAAGCGCCTTTCACGTCGGGAGAACATCCCAAAAACTGTAAAGTGAATTGACTATATTTTGTGGGCGAAACGGCAGCCAAGTGCATTTTTTAAAGGAATTATTATCCCCGGAAAAGTGATCCGCCAATCGACTACCACCCGGGTTCCTACATACTGCTGGGTAAACAGAGATGTGTGGAGTAATGAAACTTTCCCAATGTTTCACCCTGCCCGGAATCGAACCCAGGTCTCTCACTTGCGAGGCGAGTTTTCTAACCACTGAGCTACAGGACTCCACAGGACTTGTCGTATTTCTTTACAACAAACATTTATGAAATACATCCAGTGATATGCAACTCCAACCGGGGGCAACAACAACCCACAAAGAAGTGACTTATCAACTGAACAAGTGACTTGGTGACAGTGGCATAAGCAAAACCACAGCATGATATGCACCTCGGTTTGTGCCTGCAGTACTTCTTGGCAAACTGTAAAATAATTGAGAATTTCTATTTTTATTTGTTGTCAGACTTTACACTAACAACAGGTGGGACAAGCTATGTACTGAATGTTTAGTGTCAGTCCGTGCCTGGGCACTCAAAGATCAGCTACTTCTATAAACATTACACTCAGTAACCATGAGTTTGGTTACCCAGTTGCAAGATAGCTGCAAAATTTTATGTACATTTTTTTTTCCTGTTGCATAGATTATGCACTTTATGAAACGTAAAAATAACCCCAGAATATGATGTGACCATATTACTTTAGAACATAACTACTAAGAGTTTATCATTAAATCTCATTACTTTTTGAACTTTTGCCTTTAAATGGAAATTTAAAACAATTTTTAAAAATTAATTACTGTAAAATGAACAGCATTATTCCCGATATATAACCATTTGATCTTCCAACGATAAAAAGAAAAATACTTGTATCACTTTTAAAAAATATTTTTATCACTAAAACATTTCTGTGTTCTGCCCCCACACTCTGGAACTCTATCCGCAATCCCTCTGCCTCATGCCCTCTCTTACCTCCTTCAAGTCCTGTCTGAAGACCTTCTTCTTGGACCGTGCCTTCAACCACACTTCCACCGCCAACCCCCTGCCCTCCTTCCCATCTGACCCCAACTCCCAGCTCGGGTCCCCGATGGGATGTTTTTCTGACATGAATGGCACTCTACAATTGTAATTTGTTGTTGTATTAATTGTTGATTATTAATGTGTTTTATTCAGCAGGTTTTCCAAAGGTTCCTGCCTAAATATATCTGAATCTTGTGAAAAAAATATAAATATGTTTAAAAAAATTCTCATTGATTGTTTTAGAGTAGTTGCGGAGATATAAAGAATTATTAAAATTGTTTTACGTCACACAGTTATTGTTAGATAATAATATATGCGGTGTTTTAAGATATTTTACTAAGCTTAATTAAATATATAATTATTAATGAAATATAGATTCCTTGTTTGGCAATAAGTTCTCCACCACCTACACTTCAGTATTTGTTGAACAAAAACCAATGCTTTACCCATCCAAAAATAGAATAGTTTTACCTTAAGGCAATACAATACAAAATAACATTGTATAGTGCCTTTCATGTCGGAAGGCACTGAAATAACAAAGTAATTCTAACATTTATTAGTAAACTAAAATACCTCAGAGTTTATAAAATTACAATTCAACCTAATTAAACATAAATGTGTTATACAACGCAATAAGGAGAGCATTCTAGTCTGATCAGTATCCCAAATTATACCAAATATTACCTCACCGGTTTTTGACCAGATATTCAGTCAGTGGAAATATGCTTTTGTAAATATGCTATTGTTAGAACAGCATTAAAAAGATTCAGAGAGAAAACCTGTCTGATATATTAAGGCAACTGTTTTGTTGTTGGGTTGACCTTTGTTTTCTGTTTCTCAGGAGCTCTTTGTAGTTTGTACCATCATGCCTTATGGTCCTTTGAGCTCAGCCTGGTACTTTTCCTGTCATGTACAAGGGCACTCTTGTGTTCTCTAAAGACCCAGATTTTTTTTACAATTGAGGCTACACATTTACTTTTGGTTGGCAGCTTGATTTAGAAAGGTAATTCAATGACCATCTCATTGCTACACAGCTTCAACTTAAGAGCATGCAAAGGGCAATTGTCAAATTGGTACAATTAGGGTTCAGGTAATGGTGGGGACAGTTAATGAGGTGCTTTGTTGAAGCAAAGCAATAAGGTCCAATATCATAATGTGCACGCACTCCAATGCTAGGTCCAGATCTAAGGTAGTTTTCTGAGATTTTTACAGGATGGAGAGAGCATTTTTATTTTCAAGAACTGTTGTCCATTATCTTCACAAGAGCTCGGTGTCTGCAATCAAACAACAACAACAACAAGATTCCATTTATAGAGCGCCTTTCACATCAGGAGGACGTCCCAAGGCGCTGTACAGTTGGGTCAGGACCCGAGCTGGGGGGGAAATGGTCAGGGTGAGGGGAGGGAAGGGAGGGAGCGAGGAGGGGGTAGAGAGTCGAGAGGGGAGCCGAAGGCTCGGTCAAAGAGAAAGGTCTTGAGACCGGCCTTGAAGGAAGAAAGGGAGGAGGCAAGGGGTAGGCACTGGGGGATAGAGTTCCAAAGCCTAGGGGCTGAGAGGCTGAAAGCCCGGCCACCGATGGTAGGGCGGTTGGGGCGGGGGATGTGGAGCAGACCGGAGCCAGAGGAACGGAGGGTACGGGCAGGTAGGTAGGGGGATAGTAGGTTGGAGAGGTAGGAGGGAGCAAGGCCGTGAATGGTCTTGTAGGTGAGGATGAGGATCTTGAATTTGATCCTCTGGGGGATGGGGAGCCAGTGGAGGCGAGCGAGGGTGGGAGTGATGTGGTCCCGAAGCCTGGTGCGGGACAGTACACGAGCTGCAGAGTTCTGAATGACCTGCAGCTTGTGGAGGGAGGTGCCGGGAAGGCCGGCGAGGAGAGAGTTCCCATAGTCCAGCCTTGAGGTGATAAAGACGTGGACCAGGGGTTCAGCGGCGTGAGGGTGGATACAAATGGATACATATAGCATAATATATAATAAATGCTGCAACAAATGCTGAAAGCAACCTTGGAGATAATGAGTTGAGCATCCTGAAAGAATTCAACACAGCCCAAATACTGGAGGAAGGCAGAAATCCAATTCTCTGCTTGTGTATTCATAAATATGAATGAAAAATAGCATTTCATTCATTAACTTTGCCATTTGAGCTCATAAATTTTGCTACGAGACTACATTTTGCAGCGCGAGTGTCTGTATTCTGTTACCATTGGCAGTGTTTATCATTTGAACATTCAGCTTCCGTTTTGTCTCCCAGTTAAAGTATTTATGACTTATGGCTTCCTATCCCACAACTAAATGATGCCACATGTTATGGTCACATGGTTTTGCTTTTGGAATATGATATGCGACAGGAAAAGGGATATTACAAGAAATGAACATATGTCAAACCATCAAAGAGGAGAATTTTTCTGAAAAAGATGAATTCTTACACAAGGAATCTCATTCTCCTGTAATATATTATAAACCATAATCATACTATGCACATTATATCTTGTTTTTTGTACATATTATTACCAGTAATTTATGCAAAACAAATACTACAATATACCTGTTGATACAAGCAATAAAAGTGAGAGACAATCTAAGATGCATGGTAATATACTTTCAAAAGTGACCTCTGTTTTGATACCTACAAGTAGATTCAGTTGCTTGAAAATAATAAATTTCTTTGTCTCAGAATATCAATAGATCCACGGATAGAGGTTAGAAGTTGAAAAGTTTATTTTGCTTCCTAATAAAATTGTTCCACAGTGTGTTATGGTAATAGTTCTCTTGTTCGGTAGATGAGCTCCATAATGTGATTAAAGATATTTCATTGATCATGTGACAAGCTAATACTTCCTTATTTTATGCCCATAAATAGGTTTTAATTCATACTAATTCATACAGATCGCTTAATGACGAATTCATACAGATCGTTTAATAGTTTGACTATTCATTGTTATATAATAATCCTTGCATTTGATACAGCACCTGATCACATTGTCAAAATGTCTCAAAACAGTTCACAGGATTTACTGTAAAGTGCAGTAACTGTATATTTTTATAGGTGAACGTAGCAGCCAATTTAGCTGGGAGATTGTTGGCCTAGACATTGGGAGAAACGCCCTTCTCTATTTTTAGTAGCGCCATGGGATCTTTAGCACAGACTTGAACAGGCAGAGAGGTCCTTGGTTCAAGTCTCATTTGAAGGATGATTGCTCTGGTGGAGCAATGCAGCTGATCACCTCCTCTGCCCAGTGACTTTTGGCCAATGTGTTTTCAATGCCTCTGCTCTTTCAGCAACTATGCCCCATACCATCTGGAAATCTCTCTTTCAATCCCTCTGTCTCACTCTTTCTCTAAAGCTTTCTGAAAATCTACCTCTGAACATGCATATACTCATCTTCCTCCTCCCCCTCCCTGTTCAGTTTCTGACATTGTCTTCATAAAATGTTGAACGACAATATATAAATGCAAGTTGTGATTGATAATGTCTCAAAACACTTTACAGAATATATGGATCACCAAGCAGGTGGGAAGAGGTGGGCAAGGTGTTTGAAGTTATTGACAGCATGGAAGAACATAAAGAATTTTAGAAGATGTTTTAAAACCTCTTATTATTATGAATTGTACAGTATGGGTTTTGAATTTTACATCATGATCAAAGTGGAAGTTGCATCATATGCATTGCAGGATAAATCCTACAACACCCAATCTATTGTCAGTGGCTGAAGTAAGTTGGTATGAAACACCATATAAAAAATCTTATTGCTGGCCAGATTAAACAAACTAAGCTTCTTAGCTAGAAAGGATTGACTCCAAAGGTAATGGCTCTTCCAATCATATTGTCTCCAAAGTGCTGGGTGAATACGAGATCTGGACATCTCAGTGTTGTCGCCAAAGATGGAGCTGTCATAATAATTCTGTGCTTTAATGCAACATATAGTGCCAATATTTCTCCTAGCTCTAATAAATGTGTCGCCTTGGCTCGAAGCTACATTCGTTTCCTGCAGGGGTTTTAGTTGTGACTTTCTGCTGTTGACATAGGCACTGAAATAGACAGAAAAAGAAAGGAATAAAAATCTTCAGTCGGGCAGTTAATGCAACACTGACAACTTCAAAATACGGATTCAAGCATGAAATCAGGATGCTTAAAGCTTTTCTTGCTTTCACAGAGACACACAATCAGATAGAGAGTAATATACACAGAGAGACACACACACTCACAGACACAGAGAGACACACACTCATAGACACACATAGAGAATCACAACAGTGGGGCCTTGGGGTGAGCAAACCTATTTTCCCGCTCGCACAGTGAATACGCGTCCAGAGCAGCTCCACCCACAGTAACGCCGTCGAGTAAATAGTCCGGGGCCAAGCACACTGCATTTGAAGTAGAATCAATTGAAACCAACAGCCAATTTTTATGGAAATTATAGATGGTGACGAAAGAATGAACTTGCATTTTTATATTGCCTCGTAGTGGAGCGAGTCCTGTAGCTCAGTGGTTAGAGCACTCGCTTTGCAAGTGAGAGACCTGAGTTCAATTCCAGGCAGGGCGAAACCTTGGGCAAGTTTCCTTACTCCACACGCTTAATAATAATCCCTCCAAAAAACAAAAACAATAATAAATTGGTCATTTTCAATCCATGACTGTTTATAGGACATTGCTGTGCGGAATTGGCTGCCACGTTCGCCCACAAATATACAGTCAATTCACTTTACAGTATGTTCTGTGAAGCGCTTTGGGATGTCTAGAAGACGTGAAAAGCGCTATATCAAATGCAAGGATTATTATTATTAGGGGGTTGTTTGTGGTGGAGGGGGTCGTTTGTGGTGGAGGGGGTTCTTTGTAGTGGAGGGGGGTGTTTGTAGTGGAGGGGATTGTTTGTAGTGGAGGGGGTTGTTTGTAGTGGAAGGGGGTGTTTGTAGTGGAGGGGCTTGTTTGTGGTGGAGGGGGGTGTTTGTGGTGGAGGGGGTTGTTTGTGGTGGAGGGGGTTGTTTGTGGTGGAGGGGGTTGTTTGTGGTGGAGAGGGTTGTTTGTAATGGAGGGTGGTGTTTGTACCGTGTTCTGCGGAAAAATTGCGGCCACACTTTTGTGTTGGCCCAGGGCATGGATGAAGACTGACATCATCACCGATGGTGTGAGTGTGACACAAAATGAATCATAATAGCCCCAAAGAAAGAGATGCAAAGCACAGTAATGATGGAGAATTGTGTTTCTAAGCGTGAAATGTAAATGAGCCTTGAGTTCTGCTTTAAATGTGGCCAGATGTCTGCAATTGTGATTTGCACAAATCATGGTATCTACCTTGTGTCACCATGCTGAAAATAAATAACCATCATTATGTTTATGATTGTCCTTCACATTGTGCCTCTCCATAAATCAAAATTTGGAGCAAATATATTTAGGCAAAACCAGAATTGAAATTGATCAAAAATTCTTGGGATAAATTCATGCAAACACAATTTATTTTTAGCCATTTAATGAAGTTCTGTAGAATTGTATTGTTTTGCTTGAAGTTTTGCCAATTCACTATTTAGGTTTGCACAGCTGCATGTCATGAAGTGACTCAGATATAATTCTTAAGAATCCCATTATTAATATGTTTGTCAGTTTAAGAATAGTTTATTTAAGAATAATTGTCTTGGTGGATCATAACCTTTAGAAATCTGTAATATTGATTTTCTAATCACATTCTTTCACTAAACCATAATGTTTCGCCCAACATAGTGAAATCAATATGTACCCTTCCTTGCTGTAAATAAAAATAGATTTGAGATTTTGTGTGAGCAAACAGGCAGGAAGGAACATTGCTTTGGCCACTTTCACTCACAGAAAAAAATTGTCAAAGGTCAGGGAACATGTTATTACCTCCTTGTTTTCACAATCAATTCTTAGTAGCTAGGCAGGGACAATCTTTCTCACTCTACAGATCAACAACTTGGAATGTAGAATTGCATATTCTCACAGTTTGAAACCATCCAGCCCATTGAGTGTAGTGTTTAATTTCCAGGGTATAATAAATTTACATTTATGGCACCATTGTACAATAACTTGGCAGCCAGTAGCACAAGTGGTGAAAGTTCCATCTTTCCATTGGTCAGGTTGCTGATACTTGAGCACTCATGACATTGTAGAGTGTTCTTGGCCAAGCTGTTAGTTAGTTAGTTAGTTAGCTAGCTAGCAAGTTAGCAAGTGCTATAGAAAAAGGAAAAACTGATGCAATCCTTTCCTTTTTTGTAGTTATGTAGGCTCAGCTTGTTTTCCTGTTCAAATATCCCAAATGTTCAACAGATGTCATATAGCACTCCTTATTTGGTCAGAAATACTCAAAGTCATTTAATGCAGCACTCGATGCAAGGAAATTGTATCAAACATAAGGATTATTATTATAAAAGGACTTTCTAAATCATTTACTGATGAAAGATATGTATGCCATTAATGTATTAGTGTATATAATACATCTTCTGTTTTCAAACAAAGCACTCTCTTAAAAGAACAGTAATGTTTTAAGATAAGTAATGATTCAAATTATATGCTTTGGAGATTTCTCCACATTGTACAAGCAATTTATTTAATTTTTATCATTTGACTTTAAAAATTTACAGAAAACAATCAGGTTTGCGGATTGATTCTAAATGTTGAAATAATGACTAGACTGCTCTTAGTGTTATTTTGAAGTTGGGATGAGACTTGGATTAGTTCCTCACCCAAATGGCCAGCTACACTTGTGAAGGCATCCACAGATATCAGTCTATTCGATCGTGGGTACCTTCACATGTGCAGCTGATCACACAAGTCCATGAGTCTACTTGGAGAATACAACCACACATGGTCCCTGAATCCTATCCCTAGCAAGACACGAGTGTGCGCATTCCACCTGAAACACTGTCAGGCCAAGTAAAAACTTCAGATAACTTGAGATGGTACAATGCTCAAGCACTATAAATATGTGGTGTACCTTGGGGGTCACATTAGACCGAATGCTGACATTCAAAGAGCACATCAGGGAGCTGAAAAAGGAAGTCAACTCCAGAAACTGGCGAACACATAATAGCGAGCTGACCCCCAAAATCCCTTTTCCTAAAATACTATTATGGAAGGCTTCAGAGTAACAGAATGGCAGGAAATACCAATGATCCTGGACAACCTGGTTTACTTCAGAACAAACTCCACCAGCACTTACCTCCAACAAAAACACTGGTGTCCTCTAAATGGAGCGAGAGTTGGTGTGGCAAAGATTGGTGACAATGTGTTCAACATGGGAGCTGAGAAACTAACCCAGATGTGAATGTGGAGAGCGTTGGTAAATACTTGAATACTGTCTGATGCAGTATCCCTTGTCAACATCTTGGGAACTATTTGAGATAAATGACAACACCAGATCCTAGCTGTGGTTTTGGAGCGACAAGCGATGATGATGATGATGATGATGATGGTGATGATTTTTTAGCATACATTCTTGTGAATCTAGTGAGTTCCTAGTTGGGATCTTATTTCAGAAGTTAACTACTGAAAGGGTAACCTGACAGCCTGTTAACAACTGCTGACCACAAGGAAAGCTGGAGGAGCTATTTATATGGTTATTTTAGAAGGTGGTTCCAGTGGACTGTATGTTGAGAGAATCTAAAATGTCCCATGTTAATCTTCCTGCTTCACGGAAAGAAAATAAATCTAATCTGAGCTGACTCACTTCGCTTTGCTTCTCCAGACCATCAATGGGGATGACTTTCTATGACTTCTTTTGGAAATGGTGTGCTGTATTACATTTTATGAAAAACCCATACAATGGTTTGTAGTATATTTTGTCCCAAACTCAAAAGTGACCTGAATAAGTAGTATTAATAAGCTTGAACAGTCTTAGAGGCCATTTGAAATGTGCGACCCAGCTGACTTTAGTGAAAGACCATCTGGTTCCCATTCACAACTGCAGGAGTGGATTTTCTAGGGTCACATTCCAGACTTGACTCTGACTCTGGGTTTGGTAACTTCGATGAGTGGCTTTTCCTAGTTGGCAGCGAGACTGTCAGATAGAACACTGCAAGGTAGCTGATATTCTAGCTCAATGAGGATGGAAAATTGGGAGCGAGCCGATTGTGTCTGCCAAAGGCTGCGTCCCCTCATCAAATCTGGCAGCTGGGACGAAGTCAGTCTCTAACCTCTACTCAGTTTGCCCAAATACCTGCCCACCTGACCTGAAGAGGAGAGCAGGAGGTTGGAAGACAAATAAAGCTGAGGTAAAATCATTGTGGGAAAATAATTAAACTTTGCCTCATGCGTTTATATGGACGATGCTGCTGCATTTTTATTAATAAGAAAAGTATTCAGTGCTGACCAGAAAATATTGATGCTTCAAAAACATTAGGAATAAATAATTAAGGTGAAACTTCACGTGACAAAGTAGCTCAAGTGTGTGAATTTGAAGGAGAGCCTGCAACTCCGAAACACTACTGAGGTGAAGGGCGCGATAGAAATGCACGTTTTTGTTGCATTTGTTGTTGGTACAAAGGCTCATGTCCTAGGTATGGTACTTTTTGTCAATAATGTACTGAAACTGGTGTTCTCAGTAAGAGCTGTTGCAGCAGATTCTAGCCAGATAGAGCTACGTTAATTGGTACAAGTCAAGGACAATTTGACGACTTGGGTATATGACATACTAACAAATGGTTGCCAGTTCACTGTAAGAGCCACTCTAAAGCATCTCATTCACAAGGGTACAACACCACACAAAGCAATGACTGGGCTTGCGTTACCTAGTCCAGTAAAGATAAAACAGTCAGAGTAAGAGGAGGGCCCCGATGATGAACAGCAAACTAACATTTGTGATGATGTGCTGAGCTCTGGCTGTGCACTGTGTGCTTTTCAAAATGCCCCAACGATATCAAGTTCTTGCTTTCCTCAGCAGCTGTAAACATTGCTTCTTAAGCTGCGAGGTGCTGTGGGAAGAAGGCCAGATTTGTTCCAAAGTATAAGATACTGTGGTTGGGTGGTTGAGAGCTAGTGAGTTTTATGTGAAGTCTTATGAAGGGGAGCATTTCTCAGACTTCATAGAGAAATATGAACAATACAGACACTGAAACAGACTGCTCAGACTGGGAGTATTCCTTCTCAGAGTCCACTGATGAAGAAACAGATGAGAAAGTTGAGGAAACATTTGAGTTAGTGATTTTGTTTTCCTTACACTATACCTGTTTAAATACAAATTTGAAGTTTCTTCCCTGGTTTAGACTTTCTTGATGCTAAGAGAGCTACATTGTTCAGTTGTGTACAACAGAAGACGTTTAATTAAATTAAATTATGCCTGTTATTCATTTTAGAAGTCATAAGCAAAGCAGAACAAGAAGTGAGAGTAATGATTGGCAAACAATTAGAACTCATTATGTTCATGTGTTATTGTAGCACAAAGTAGTCAACTTAATTATTTAGTTGTCAGTGCACTGTATTTGGCTAAAAGTTGAAAGTCATCAAGAATGTTCAATGTTGAATGTCCAGAGCGCGGAATACTAAGAAGGCGATTGTGTTGTATCGCCTATGTGTTGTATTGTTGTTCCCTGACTTTATTTTTTTACTGAGGTCTTAATAATTTTATCAACGTGTTAATAAAATTGTCTGATGCTAATCATGGATCCGTGTTTTACAATGTTACCGTGTTTACCTGATAGCAGTCAAATCATAAGCTAACTACATTCTGTGGTTTTACCATAGATACAGGAATTAATAGAGGAAACTCAGTCTATAAATTCATGTTTGCCCATTCTTTTAAGCATATTTAACATTGTCTGAATCCTCAAATCTTTCTCAAAGTTGTAAAATTATAATAACATAATGGTGCTGCTGTGTGGTGAACGAACAGCTGTGAGTGTGTTCAATCCTAAAGAACACAGACTGTTACTTAAAGGGGCAATGTGTTCATCAAACGGGGCTGATAAGTCATTACATTTTGGGAAAGCTAAATGTCACAAGAGCTTTGTGTCACTTTTGTGGCACAAATTACCCATAAGTAATTTGATGTAGAATTTGAACTTTCTCATTGAGTCGTGTGCTTGCTTATTTTGAAACCATTTATTTTCGCTCCATTCGACGTGAAGTTTCCTCCCACCCCCTTCTCCTTCAGGCCAAAAGCAACCCTCTGAGACCTTCTTCTCTTTGACCGTGCCTTCAGCTCCCCTCTCGACTCTCTTCCCCCTCCTCGCTCCCTCCCTTCCCTCCCCTCACCCTGACCATTTCCCCCTCCTTGCTCCCTCCCTTCCCTCACCCTGACCATTTCCCCCTCCTCGCTCCCTCCCTTCCTCCCCTCACCCTGACCATTTCCCCCTGCTCGGGTCATGACCCAACTGTGCAGCGCCTTGGGACGTCCTCCTGACGTGAAAGGCGCTTTATAAATGGAATCTTGTTGTTGTTGTTGTTGTTGTTCAAGTAGCTGTTCTTCATCTGGCAGTTCAAATGGCCATTTCATTGTGAAGGGCAATGCAGCCGAGCCCAACCCACATGTGATTGGATAACAATCAGGAGCAGGTATCCTGGCTGACTTGTCTCCTCACTATATCAGGAGAACTAAGATCAATTGATAGTGCTTCCCCATTTGAGATCAGCAAACTGACCACAGAGCACAGTGAAACTCCAGCTAGACGGTTTAGACTACACAGGTGTTGCCTTGCCCAACTTGCACATCAGTGCTTATGGAAAATATTTCAGATATTTACCACTGCCACTGACTGTTAATATTTATTATATTTTCTTCTGTGCTTGCACTAGTTATTCCACAAGTATTGTGAACAGTATTTCACATGTCTGATTATAAAACACATGGGCTTCTTACATGTGTAATAAGGTTTGTGTGTCTGAAATGGCCAATTGCTGTACTATTCATTGAAGATAGTTAAAGGATCTAGGAGACGCTACATGCTGGTTATAGAATACATGTTATCTAGTTTACTGTTTATGTGAGAGACCACCTTAGACCTGCTGTGGTACAAATAAACTGCAGTCTTCACTGGCTAAAGGTTTGGTGTTTCACTATTACCAGCGAATTACTGTATCCACAATGTGGCTTTGGCTTTGAATTGATTTAATTGTTCATGAATATAAGTGTTGTCAGTTGTTTTCCATTGTCTCGTAATTTACATTTTTCCTTTTGACTTCTTTTTACAGAGAAGATGTGAGGACAGCCAATGTTATTGCAGCTGAAATGGTGACCTGCCTTGTGATTGACAGAGAGTAAGTGAGACAATTTCCTTTTTTCCCCAGTCTTCTGCAAGTGTTACATATTTGAGTGTACGTAAAATCGCATGGGTCACCTAAACCTGAGCTTTACATCATTGGGTCAACAACATTCCATGATAGCATTTACAAACACAGATAGTTGTGTACATACAACCAGAGCCGTAGCCAAGTTGTAATGTCACAGGTACAGTGGAATTTGCGGTGATGCCATTTAACTCTCTGCATCTCCATCATTCTCGTTTTTTAGAAACATTTGGGTAAAGTTTGTGGTATTTCACAAGGAGCAGGGTTATGAACCAACTCAACTTTATCTCAATATGTGAAATAATTTCTGCAAGTTTACATGGGCGATGGAAATGTTGTAAACATTACCTCGACTTTATTCACAAAATAAAGGTTCAACAGCGTTACTGGCCTTTTCAGCATTGGGAACAATTTGTTGAAATGAAAATAAATACAATTAATTTGTGTCAATTAGTTAATAATTTGGAAAGGCCATGATACAAATTTCAGTATTCAGATATTCAATATGATTCCACGATATTTGTTCAGCAATTTAGTTCTGTGCTCACACAACGTGTCTTTATTATTAAATGTATACCATAATGCATTTTAAAATAATTCTGTGGACAAAAATATGTACACTTTACTCCATATGCACAATTTAATTTTGTACAATAAATTCATCAGCAAATATCATGTGTGAGTTTTGGGAGCAAAAGGTTTATCATGAGTCTTTGAGTGTCCTCCAGAAAAGAACACCTCAGAAGGTCAATTGCCGGTAGCTTGTGCTAATGGATTTTCTTCCTTTCTATCAGAAGCTTCACCTTTATGTGCTTCACATAACGCAGCAGCCTGCAGTGCAGTATAAATTGGGTTGATTTTTATTTTTGCTGATTTTCACCAGATTTATTTTTGGCAATTTGTTTGAAAAAATAGATTTTTATCGATTTTTTGGGGGGTCAATTTTCACACTGAACAGAGATCAATTGGCAACCTAATAATGAGTCACAAGTCACAGACTCAGACCTTCTTAATGCCTCAGTGAAGGTGTGCATTTGGACCCCCATTGGTCCATCAAACTCACAAGTATGTGATTTAGGCTCTTCCTTCTCATTCACCTTTGACCCCCAGTACTCACCATTTCTAAGATTTCAGACAAATTTTTAATTAATTTTCTCCTCAATTCTTTGCCTCCCAGCATTGTGAAATAAAATGTTATTTGTGAAAATGCATTTGTGTTGGATTGCGCAAGAACGGACGGATATTGGATGTTTACTGATTTCTAGCGAATCCAGGTAAATCCAATGAAAGCAGCCACATGGCTGGCAGAGCTGTAGAGATGTGCAGTTGAATGCTCTACCTTCACTGAATAAGCTTTGGTGCAGAGAATCATCTTTAGAAAAATCTTTAAGCCCCTTACAGATTTATTACAGTTTTCTCCTTTTTGTCACATCCCATTCTCTAGCTGTGCTGATCAAGTATGTGCTCCCAGACCTCCGCTTGTGCTACTATGGAACTATTTGCTGTGCAAAAGCAGGCTCCAATTTTCTCTTCTAGTAATCGCATGGCATCTTGCATACAGACCAATCAAAAGCAGGAGCTTGCCACATGTGAAAACACATCTAGAAATTGTAATTAAGGAATTTGAGTTGAGACTCGAGTTGTAACTGAAATTATATCAAGATCATTATGATGCTTCCCCACCCCATGGAAACGTGGCTCCAAAAGTAAGTTGCGTCAGGACAGAGCTCTCACAGGTCACCAAGTCATACTTCCAGTTTCCTTACTGAGGATTAATATTAGAAAGCACAGGCTATTAGATACAAATATAGTAGAAACCTGTTATAATGGAATTCAGTATAAAATTGCTGAACCTACTGATGAGTACAGACAATCATTTCAACCTTTCACACTTACAGGATGAGAGCTCTTCACAACAGTCCCCAATAATGTCATCAGCATCACCATTTCTGCAGCATTTTCAAATATCACAGAATTGTAAGAAACGGGAATCCTCAGTGGGCAAAGGGAGAAGGGCATCAATACAGATGAAAGTTACAGGTTTCAATCCTGGTGTCCTTTGAGTTGACTGTTCTCTATCCTGCTGGGTTAGGAGGAGGAATGCGTAGTATGGTCTTGTTCCTGATCACTATATGGATATTTCTATTGAAAGGTTTGTGTGTGTGGACTTCAAGTAATGACAGAATTGGGCTTATCTGTGATGTCCTCCACAACCTGCTAACATTCACTATCTACACTCATGCAAGAGGTTGACTGACCTGTGGAACTTTACTCAGGTAGAAAAAGTCAACTCCTTCAGGGGAGGAGAAATTCGTAGGGGAAAATTAGAGGAAAGAAAAGGAGAGAAAAAAATTGTGAAGGTCACTCAACATTTTTGTCACTGATTTTCATAAAGGTGACACTCTTTAAATAAAGGGCTGACACAATGAGGTTCTCAGTGTCAAATTATTGCCTGTGAATAATTGGCCTGGTTCGGTTGACTTTATTTTTAGTTGATACTGGTGCAGCTCTGGCATCGTGGAGCTTAAACCTGATACTGTAGCAAAGCTTGAAAGTTGAGTTCAAAAAGAAAGCCAGAGCTTTGGGAATTCTGTACTGCATGTGTGACCTCTGTGAGGCATGTGCTGCTAGTGGATGTCCAATCCCACTGAGACCAGATCACACTGATGCAGATTTGCTGAATGTGCCTGTTAATCACCAGCTTCTACATGTTGAGTATTTCTATGTTTGAGATTCAAACTTTTTCAGTTAGCTTAACTGAGACTGACTGAACGTAATACATGCACAACAGGACAGTAAGCAATGAAAGAGGGGGTAAAGTTGTTCAACACAATGGAAACAAATCTTACTTTTATATTCTGGTGAAAAGATCACGTACTGAGTAATACCTATCTTCCTCTTTCAAGTGCTCATCAACCCAATATGCATTCCTAGCATTTTTTTTGGTTCCACTTAGTTTCCAATGTACAGGTTTTTTATCTGTTTATGATTGCAACAAATACATGCTGTGATGGTCCGCTCTGTTACATGGGCAATCAAAGATAACCACAGAATAGAAACAGTTATTTACTGGATGTTTTATGTATTAAAAGACTACCATTAAATTGGACAAAGACTCCTTCCAAGGATTTGAAATTTAGTACCATCTATGAATTCGTAAAAGTTGTTTTTCTTTTTTGTGATGCTGATAAATTTAGACGCTCAGCTCAGTTAGACTGCTATACCACCTCATGTGAGACAGCAGAAGGTGGAAGCTGGAGGCAAAGGCTCACGTTAGCTGTAAAATGACATTCAGAAGTAATAGCTGCATTCCCGCAGGCCACACTTCTGGTGTAAACCAAATCCGATTAGTAAACAAGAGCCCTTCCTTTACACTCAATAGTTCTCAACCTTTGCACTGCACTTTGTGGGTTACCTCATGTCATAAGACATTTAGGTCAGCAAATGTCCCCAATAAATGGGAATCAGTTAATTCATATGACATGAATACCAGTACCCTGTCATTTGCCTCATGCAGTACTGGCAATCATAGTGACTGGCAATGACAGTGACTGGCATCTGGCTCTCTTAGAGAATTTTTAAAATTCTGTTGCAGACACAGACATTTTTCCAAGTGCAGGTGGCATACTTATTTGTAACTATTAAATTAATTTATCAAGTGGGAACTCTTAGAGGGACATTCTGCTTTACTACTCTGTAATTAACAGCTTTTTAGACATTCACTCTGGTTTTGTTAAGAATTTGTGGTAAACAACAATCATAAATGTCAGCATTATTTGAAATCTCTGTATTGTAGACTATTCCACATATTTGGTAGAAATATGAAGTACTTCTTTTTAATTCTATGCAGATTAAATGTCAATATGTTGTCTAGACTGTCCTTATATTAAATAGCAGGTGGGCAGTGTGATTTTACTATTATTTATGCCTAGAAGAGACACTGGTAGAACCCATCATTTGCTAAATATATTTTGAAACTCAGTAAAAAAGGGAATGTGGATTTTCTGAACACTGTCTTTTGATTATTTTCAGCTCATTTAAACACCTGATTGGAGGTCTAGAAGATGTTTCCAACAAGGCCTATGAAGATGCTGAAGCTAAAGCTAAGTATGTTGATCAACATCATTCTCTCAGAATGAACTTTGCATGTTATATAAATTTGCCATTCTTGTCGTCTGCAGCTGGTGTTTCAAAATATATGTCACTGCACTGGAGAAAAATCCCATCCACTTTGCATTATAGAGGTCTGGGACTAGTGTAATTGAGGTTGTGATGAGCATTTAACAAAAGAAATGTGAACAGATACACCAAGTCCATGGTAAAATAAATGACTGAACACCTCCTTGAGGAGTTAGAATCCAGAAATATCCCTCGAGAACTTGAGTATTTATTGACCATTCCCAAAACATCAATCACAGTGAGTGCTGCACTAACACTGCTAACAATGACGTAGTCTGAGTTTGTGGTATAATACCTTTTGTGGAGTCGAATTTGGCTGTTGTACAATATATAAAGTGTTGCGTAGTTTTAAAGAATCTGTTTTCTGTTGTGTGATCCGAAGTGTAAGAAGTTGTTCAGTTACTTGAGTTTTGATTTAGTTCAGTGCTTTTTATAAGTTCATGACTATAAAATATATGTAAGTAAATATACATTGGTAGTTTACTTGGAAGCATAATTTTGTTTTTTTTAGTACTGGATAGAGTACTGGGTTGTTTGATCATTGTGCAGAAAAGGGTGTAACTAGCTGTAACAATTAATGCTAATCACTGCCAAATGACGTTGAATTTTTTAAAATCCACATTTAAGAACAGACTCATTATTACTTGCTTTTACACGTTTCCAGCGATTTAGATGCCTTACTGTTGGAGATAGTCATTGGGTTCAGGATTCAAGCTGTTGGTCCCTGGACATTCTTGCCTTTTCTGTCAATGGATTGAGTCCATTTAAAGCAGCACAAGTATATTATTTGAGGAAACAGTTTGGGGGAATCTTGATTAATGTTTTCATGGTAGCTGCTGAGTGGCTGCATTTAGCTGCTAATAAGTTCAATTTTTATATATTTCAGGACCTACCACTAAAATAATTTCATTTATTTGCTGCATCCCATTCCTCGGAATGGAATGCAACAGCTTGTTAATCTTATTTTGAACTAAATTAAACGTGTTAAGTGCAATAAAAGCTGCGAGTTGTGGCAGTACCAGGACATCATGACGGGTGACACTGTTGAGCTAATAGCAGCCATCGTTAGAGGAGGAGCATTGTTTTACTCTAGCTCTGTTGTCACTGACGTCATTTTCTCTGGTCCTTACTTTAAACAAATAATAATAATAATCCTTGCATTTGATATAGCGCTTTTCACGTCAGGAGGACGTCCCAAAGCGCTTCACAGAACACACTGTAAAGTGAATTGACTGTATATTTGTGGGCAAACGCGGCAGCCAATTGCGCACAGCAATGTCCCACAAACAGTCGTAGATTGAAAATGACCAATTTATTATTGTTTTTGGTTTTGGAGGGATTATTATTAGGCGTGTGGAGTAAGGAAACTTGCCCAAGGTTTCGCCCTGTGTGGAATTGAACTCAGGTTCAATTCCACGCTGGGAATTAAATCTTCTATTACATGTCATATTAAATCTTCTATTACATGACTGCTAAGCTGAGAAGCGGCTTTGCTCTCAAAACTGTGGCCACAGCTTTTACTGCTGCTCCTTCAAAGAAAATCAATTTGCTTAGTATATGTGTTAAGATTGTGTTCTAAGTTTTTAATGTTTCAGGTGTGTAAACTGGCTGCAGATTTACTCTGCCAACACTCTAACATAGCTGGTCACTTTACCTTCCACAATGTGTTAATATTCAAGGACTCTTGTTATTTAAAAGGTACATATAGAGTTACATATGACACATAATCAGTTAATTAGACCCAAGACTGTGTTATATTACATTAAATTATTATAGTTGTATTTTCCATTTTTCATTCATTATCTTCAGACACACAGTACAGCACCATGGAGACAGGCTGAAGTTCAGCAAAGAGAAATATGCAGTTTCCTTAATGTGATTAAGCCTTGAAGGCCGTCAAGTAATGGTAATTTATGAGTGTTAACATGTAAAGCAGGGTGCGATCTCATATTCTTTGATTTGTACAGGTTTTGATTATAAGATTTCAGAAACCTAGCTTTCTTTGTGAAAAAAAACCTCCGGGGCTTTAGGGGAGAAAGACTGGATTGTAACATTCCTTCCATAGTACTTAAATCCTCCTGTAAACAAAGCTGAGCAGGATCGTGGGATGGGTCTTCAGAACTGGGATGACACTTAGTGGCTGTTTCTGGCAAGTGCAGATTTAGGCTCAGAAATAAAACAGACTGAAACCAAAACCAAACAACACAATAATAATAATAAATCTGATGAATTGACAATTGACAGATTTGCAAAAAAGTATTTCTAAGTTGAAATATGGAGTTGGATTCTGCAAACTGTGCAGCAACTCTATAGTGATACTAAAGTATTCCATTGGATTATTTTCAAAGGAATAGGAATGTGTATATCCAGCGTCATTACATTTACTGCCTTCTGTAGGTGAGGGGTGGCTAGGGCTAGAGAAGGCTCCTGACACATAAATGATATTTAAGGGAACAGAGTGTCCATTTTTCAGGTTTGTCGACACGTGCAGTAAAGATTATGTGTCCAAGATATAAAAACTGATGGGGTTTAGAACACCTATGAGGTCTGTTACTATGAGCACTAAATTTCAAAAGGGTTGAAGGTAGAAATTATGGGGTAGTGCTGCATCAGTGTACGTTGGAACATCAACACATTAACTGTGCTGTGTGTCTATGGTTCAAATTCAAGGGCAAAAGTACTAGTGAGTAGTCAGTCACGCAGTCAGCCACCGGCTCCTGTCGGCTGATTATACAGCGATTATTGGTCTAACCCAGGATGACTGGAGAAGTTGCTGGATGATGTACATCATTAACAATTAGTACACCTGAATGTGCACGAATCATACTCTTCCAGATGCTCAACACACAAACTTAACAGTTGAGAAACCTGAGTATACCTTTGCTGGATGTTTTAACATGTGGAACTAAAGTCGACTATTGAATCATCCCACTAAGAATGACACTCTTAGAAGATAATGTTCAGATTTTTCAGATGCACATGTGGCTTTTGGATGTCTTTCATTTATCATTTAAAAGCTACTGTTGTTATGTCAGGGATTTCCTAGCATGCCGTACTTAGGGACATCTGGTAGCTGCACTCTCCACCTCTCAAAGCCAGTCAGGAACCTTGGTGTTCTGTTCGACCCTGAGCTGTCCTTTCTTCCCCACATCCGCCCCACAGCAGGCACTGCCTTCCACCACCTCCGGAACATCTTCAGACTACGGCCTACCTCACCCCTCGCGCTGCTGAAACACTGGTCCATGCCTTTATCACTTCAAGGCTGGACTACGGGAACTCTCTCCTCGTCAGCCTTCCCAGCACCTCCCTCCACAAGCTGCAGGTCATTCAGAACTCTGCAGCTCGTGTACTATGCCGCACCAGGCTTCGGGACCACATCACTCCCACCCTCGCTCGCCTCCACTGGCTCCCCATCCCCCAAAGGATCGAATTCAAGATCCTCATCCTCACCCACAAGGCCATTCACGGCCTTGCACCCTCCTACCTCTCCGACCTACTATCCCCCCACGTATACCTGCCTGTACCCTCCGTTCCTCTGGCTCCGGTCTGCTCCACATCCCCCGCCCTAACCGCCCTACCATCGGTGGCCGGGCTTTCAGCCTCTCAGCCCCTAGCCTCTGGAACTCCATCCCCCAGTGCCTTCGCCTTGCTTCCTCGCTTTCCTCCTTCAAGGCCGGTCTCAAGACCTTTCTCTTCAACCGTGCCTTCAGCTCCCCTCTCGACTCTCTACCCCCTCCTCGCTCCCTCCCTTCACCCTGACCATTTCCCCCTTGCTCGGGTCCCGACCCAACTGTCCAGCGCCTTGGGACGTCCTCCCGAAGTGAAAGGCGCTCTATAAATGCAATCTTGTTGTTGTTGATATGAAAACTTAGTTCAGAGGTTGCCATGTTGATTGTCATAGAAAGGCTGCAGCATTGCAACATTCTTGCATTACATTTCACAGGAGTTTATTTGTTCTTCTAGTATTTTAGGAACCCTATTAATGTAGTGATTTTGTTGCACTGTTTGGCTCCCTGTAAATCTGCTGGAGTAGTAAAGTAATGTATCAACAACAGATGACAATCACTTGGTAAAATCACTGGTCATTTTGTCCAATTTTCACATAAGCACTCAAGTTAGGTTACGATTCTGGGAAAAGGCACAAAGTACAAATGTCTGGACATTATAACTGGATTGTTTGTGAGACTCGTCAGATTTCACTCTCATACTCTTCTAGATTATCACTAAATAAATATTCTAAAATTAGAACCAAACATTTATTTTGCTCCATTTTGACAAACAGCTAATAGTTCAGAATGAAACCAGACTTAGAGTTGAAGATGAGGTCCATTGTAAAACTGAGACCTGCAGTAGTTCTCATAGTCTGATTTGGAGCAATTTCTACAGTGCATTAAATCTACCATTGGCATCATCTCCACTAGTTGGCAAAATGTATTTCCACCCTCACAACTTCCTTTCTCCTTCTGTTCATTTCACGCAGACAACTAACTTCTTGCAATATACTCAATTCAAATTTGCAAATAATTAGATACTTGAAGTGGTGAATGCTAATTATTTTTCTGTCTGAACTGATGTGAACGAAGGATTTAGCTTATGTTGTAGGGGAAGCAGGCATTATGTTGAACTCATGAGGGTTGAGTTGGTTTCTGTAGCTGAGGCCCATTCAAAATGAATAACAATCAGAGTCTGCCGCTTTTCTGTTTATTGACCTTTTACTGTATAATGAGTTGGGTTCGGTGTACTTGAAGATGAAAGAGCAATGGATACTAACAAAAGCAACTCTGTTCTTGCTCTGCTTGCTTCATTAGTTACTTAACTACAAATTGGGAGACATCTTTAGAGTTCAGTGTTTCAATTCAGTATTTTTTATGATCCTCTGTAAAGTGTTTTCACACGTTACAGTTTTTTTAAAAGAAGAAGGTAAGCAGTATGATTGAAATGGAGACCTGAAATAGACTGAATTTGTGTGTAGATAATTATTTGGAGAGGACAATTTTGCAAGGCTATGGGGAGAGAGCAGGGGAGTGGGATTGAATTGGATAGCTCTTTTCAAAGAGCCAGCACAGACACGATGGGCCGAATGGCCTCCTTCTGTGCTGTATAATTTTATGATTCTATGAAATCAATAGGAAATGGCACAGTATACTGTGATTTAAATCCTGTGTCAGCTTTATACTTATCTATACAGCTATACTTAGCTGTCTATCCTGTGTATCATAACATAAAACAGACTTTATTGAATTAGAATGTATGCAACCAAAGCATATTCTCCAGCAAAAAAAAAAGCTGAAGACAGTAACTATAATTTTTTAAAAAATCTATAATTGAAAGTGTCTTCTTGAAAGTTAGAATATTAAATATTGTTTAAAAATTAGTTTGCCAATTTCTTAGAGGAGATAAAATAGTAACTATATAGAATGAATGCTTGAGAACAATTACAATAGAAAGGTTCCGGTGAAACTGTAAAGATTTGTGTCTATTGTACAAACACCAAATTAGATTAAAGCCTTTAAACAACTGCCTGGTATCTGATAGCACCTATTGTATAATATATATGGGTTCACTTTTACAGAGGAGTGTGTTTTATTTGGGCTGTTTTTGCTGCCCACATGACTACCCCTCAACCTTGATCACAATGATATTCACACCCAAGAATCAATGAGTGCAAGGTCATTGATGCAGGTTTTTCGAGCAATAATCTGCAGTCAATTTACTGGGAAATTGAATGTCTATTATAGATTATTCTGATAGATCGCAAGCTTCCATAATGTCTCAATGGCTTCAATGCGAATCAAGGAGACTTAGAAGGTAGACGTTTGCTACTGACTGGTTTGAAAGGATGCAATTGACCTGGTTCTTGAAGGAGAAGTATTTTGCTGTAGGGATTGAAGTAAAGGTGTACACACAGTACAATGCTTGTGATATAGCGTGATGCACTCATACCAGACCTGCCTGATTAACTCCAAACTTGCCATATCCTATTCTCTGACATTTAGTATAGTTGCTGAATTGGTGTCTACATTAACCAGAACCATCAAAGGGTTCAGTTCCAATTCAAACCATTGCCGATATAACCACTTTAACTGGAGCAACTTCAGTAATTTACTCTGAAAGATTTCCTTTTAATGACCCAGGATTAACAAACCAAGTCTCAATATAATTGAGGGAGTCTATCATGGGATTGAACCTTCTGTCAGAGACCATTTTTCTCATTGCAGGATTTAAAAGGTGTGTCCAGTGAGGCTGCAAAGTGAGCTCTTGTGCTGTCCCATCTGTTTCATCTAAATCTCTCACACAGGAGACTTTTTCAACAATCCAAGGGCAACAAAAGCTGACTCATAACGGAACTGTGCTGGAAATGTGTAACAGAGAAGCAATTATAGGTTCCACTGGGGGTTTTGAATTCCAGTGATACCATTAATGGAGAGGAAATGCAGAGAGATGCTATCAAGAAGAGAAATGCTCACTCAATATAAATGTTTTATTTCTGCGATCCCAGAGTGCATTCCCAAACGTTGATGCTGAATCATTATTCAGGGTTATGTGACATTGATGGGATATTTGGCACATGTGCACCCTGTTGTGGGACTAACATTATCCAAATACCTTTACAAAACAAAATTTCTGTTATCGTTGGTGAGGTTTGTTAATAAAACACTATATAAAATTGGGAGCCAACCAAATCCAAACTCCTTAAAAATGTTTATTGCAAAATCTAAAACTCTACTTTGGTGCTTTAAAAGTCCAGATTGTAATGATATATTTTGTAACGATACAAACAAATATAGCACCATTTACATTTATAAACAGCTACAGTAATACAGGGAGTCCATGGTGATTTGCTTTTATCCCTAGAGCCTAGAACAAATCAAGAAGTAGGATGAATATGCTAATGTAGATCTTGTAATGAAGGCAAGTCCACTTACCAGATCACTCAAACTGGCTATCAGTGCAAGTCTTTTAAAAAAATCTAAAGCTTACTCTTTCTTATTTAAAGTGAGGATATTCCTTACAAATATATACCTATTATTTCTAGAGCACAAATGCCAGTTGAGGGAAATCAACAATGTTCTACAAGTGCACCTCACAGCATTGACGCTAATAATGCCCAACTTGAGAGAGGTGACCAATTTAGATTGCCCATTAACAACTCTGATATCCTCCAAAGCTCAGAACAGCACTGCATACACGTAACTCAGGTACACACTACATCATGCATTGCGTTCAAACGTGCAGCGTTGCCCTGAGTTTTAAAATACGCCAACTGTAACAATGTGCATGATGATTTTATCTTTGGATAGTGGGCATTGCTTCAGCTACATGTCTTGCCTTGTATCAAACTATTGCTATACGTGGGTCCAGTAGAAGTGGAATCCAATGCTGCGGGTCTGTATTTTGAATTTTGTGTTGTTCAAATCAATCTGTTGATCTGTGTTTATAATAAATAATAACAATAATAATCCTTGCATTTGATATAGCACTTTTCACGTCTTCTAGACGTCTCAAAGCGCTTTACAGAATATACTATAAAGGGAATTGACTGTACATTTGTGGGTGAAATGCGGCAGCCTATTGCGCACAGCAGTGTCCCACAAACAGTGGTGGATTGAAGTGACCAATTTATGATTGTTTTCTTTTCTTGAGGGATTATTATCAGGCATGTGAAGTAAGGAAACTTGCCCAAGGTTTTGCCCTGCCGGGAATTGAACCCAGGTCTCTGCTTGCGAGGCAAGTGCTCTAACCACTGAGCTACAGGACTTCACATAAGAGAGTTTGTGGCACTCTTGGAGTCTGTCTGTTAATGGTGGTTTAGAAGTCTAATATAGCATTCATCAGACATATTGACTGTTTGTCATTCCAATTTGGTTCATGAAGGGTCCAGCGTGCGATGCAAGACCAACCAGACAGAAATCTAATTTATCACATTTCCTAACTCATTACTGGTTACCATGGCTTTCTAGTGCAGTTCCAACACTTAACATCTCTGAATTTTGGTTAATGTATTATACAGAAGAGACAATCCCGGATGATGTTACAAAGCTGCTAACTTGAAAGATGCTTTCTTTTGTTTAAATCCCAAACCACTTTGCCCTCTAGTGGAACCCTACAGAACACTTCAGAAAGATCTGAGCAACCTTTTAAGAATTGTTCAATTTTCTATTGCTGTACTCCGTTGGACAAAAGAGTTATAAACTGATACTAGCATTACCTTTAATGAGAAGACATTTTCATTCTGACTTTGCTCTATCTGAGGCTGTGGGCTTAGTAACAGTTCAGTTAAATACTTTAGGTTTAGTGTATTTCGTTAGTAAGAAAACCAAGACATGCATTTTTATAGCACCTCATCACCTCAAAATGTCTCAAAGTTCTCCACAGTTTCAAGTGTATCAAGTACAGTGGCTGTGCTTTTGTAGGTAAATGTGGCAGCAAGGTCTCACAGATTATTCTAGAGGATTGTGGACCAGGACAATGGGAGAAACACTCTCTTTTTAAGTAGTGTCATGATCAGGCACACAAGACGTCAGTTTAATGTTCATCCCAACACCTCACCCAGCACTTAGTGTCAGCCAAGACGATGATCTCAAATCCTAACATGGAACTTGTCCTAAAGGCTTCTGAGTGGACACAGAATGTACAGGGAAATCGTGAATTTTGTTTCTTAGAAATAATGGATCACAGTAAACTCGAGGACAGTATGAAAAATTTTAGTTCTGAAATCAGTATTACTTTCCTCCAATTTGAACATCTTTACTTGGATGATCTCAGTTTAGATGATTATGTCAGGAGAATGCATCACCTGGAGGGAAGGCAAACAAGCCAAGTCAATGTGTTCTTACAGTGAATTCATGTGAGTTAAATATTGCCTCTGTTAAATAAACACAAAACAAATTCATTCAAAAGAGATTTTTCCAAGTAACCTCCCTCTCTCAATAGATACAGCAGAATAAAGGAAAACACATAAATCTCTCACATAAGTCTGATATGGATACAGAAGCTCAACCATAATTCCCTTTGAGTACATTGGTAATGATATCTGATCTGACTTACAGTACAAGGATCTTTGCTGTGATATTGTTCTAAACTCTGACAGCTACAGCTTTAGTTAAACTGGCAGATTTCAAGGACTGTGGGATGGGGGAGTAGGGGTGGGTGTCGGGGTCACTTAATAACAGCTGTATTAAACCATGATATTTTTGAACATACATTACTTTCTGAGAATCGCGGCTTCAATAATGTTATTAACCTCTTGTGCAGCAGTGCAAACTCAGTTAAAAATTCAAGCAGCAATGTCATATAAGACATAGAGACTGCAATAAAAATACAAGACCTAATATTTTTCACTTCAGTTGAATTTGAGACTGATTTACCAATATTCTTTCATTTCCTCCCACCCTCTCCTTCAATTAGCATTTTTTTTAAAAAAAAATTGTGTTTACTTGGTCGGAGGAGGAATTGAGTGCCATTCTTCTTCATGACTTTGCTAAATAGGGATTGATAATTAGCTTAACTAAGCTGTTTCCACTGGCTGAGGAATCCCTAACCAGGGAACACAAATATAAGATACAGATCTATAGCTCAGTGGTTAGAGCACTCGCTTTGCAAGTGAGAGACCTGAGTTCAATTCCAGGTAGGTCAGGGCAAAACCTTACTCCACACGCCTAATAATAATCCCTCCAAAAAAACTAAAACAATAATAAATTGGTCAATTTCAATCTACGACTGTTTGTGGGACTTTGCTGTGCGCAATTGGCTGCCGCGTTCGCCCATAAACATGCAGTCAATTCAATTTACAGTATATTCTGTAAAGCGCTTTGGGACGTCTAGAAGACGTGAAAAGCGCTATATTAAATGCAAGGATTATTATAATTATTATATTCACTATTAGTGCACTATATTCTGTTAATATTCTATACCAATATGATTGTAGAAATGAAAGTGTAATGCAAAGCCTATTTGCAACCTATTTGCAGCCTAGAAAAGCTATTTAGCAAAGTCATGAAGAAGAGTGTGACTCAATTGCTAGGTGATCTAAACGAGAATTTACAAGGAACTACTCCACATAGAGGGTAGTGAGTCTGTAGAACTCACTGCCTGAAGGAGTGATTGAATCAGACAGTATAGATGTGTTCAAGAGTAAATTAGACTTTCACGTGAGGGAGAAGGGAATATAAGGGTATGGGAGGAAGTAAGGAATGGATGGAGACTCCTGTGGACCAGGGACTGGTTGGGTCGAGTGTCCTGTTTATATGCTGTACATTTTTTATAAATCTTTATAAAGCTCTGTTGACATAAGATGCAATTATTACTGGTCCCATTGTTTGGCTTGCATTCATGCATTGTCTCACTTCCAGGTGATACACACTCCTGTCACAATACAACCTCATGGATAGTACACTGTCTCAGAACACGAAATGAAATGCACATGTGTGCTGCTGTATTTAGCCCCATGACATTGTTGATGGGAAACATTGCTATACCTTGCATTACACTTTTATTCCTACAATCATATTGGTATAGAACATAAACAGAGCATAATGCACACCTATTAATAGTTTTGTCTGTATCAATGCATCAAATCAATTTCGCCCCTGCCTCAAATTATTCAAGGTCCAACTCGAGACCTACTACTTCGACTGTGCTTTTGGTCATTTTTTCCCTCCGCACCAAATGCCACCCCACCCTCAGCTCCCACCCCCAGCTAGATGCTTTGGGACATCCTCCAGATGTGAAAGGCGCTATCTAAATGTAAATTTATATCGTATTATTGTAAAGCAAAATGTATACACTCTATGATATAATTGTTACTCAAATTTCCTAAATTATTTGTTTCAATGCAAATTTTTAGCAATTTAGTGGAAAATACAAAATTTCGCCCTCAAAACACACAGTCACTACACTTTACAGTATATTCTGTGAAGTGCTTTGAGCTGTCTCGGTGACGTGATAAGGAGCTATATCAAATGCAAGGATTATTATTATTATAAATAATTAAAAAGAGATGTTGAGATTAGGGAAAAGTAGTAATCCTTACATTTGATACAGCACCTTATCACAATGTTGAAACATCTCAAAACACATCACAGGATTTATTGTAAGGGTGGTGATTGTGTATTTGTGTTTTCACCCATGAAGTAAATGATCAGTCTTATCTGGGGATTGTTGGGTCAGGATACCAGGAGCAATGCCCTTCTCTTATTGAATAGTACCATGGGATCTTTAAAATCCACCTGGAAAGGCCAGCTCGGTTTAACATCTCATCTGAAGGATGTATTCAGTACCTTAATTTTTCTTGTTAGGTTTTCATCAGCCATAGTGATGCAGTGCATGCAATTCAAGATCATGATCCATCCATCTGTATTATTATTCAGAAGACAAAGTATACATTATAATTTATCACAAAACCAACAGAAGCAAACATATTGCAATTCATTCCTATATTTGAAAAATGGCTTTCATTTAATACGGTCTGAAATGCGAATCTTTGGGAAACTAGAAATTAAAATGTGAAAAGATTTATGAAAGGTCTTCTAGTCACTTAGATTGTAACTGAAACATTTCGTCCCATGCTTATTTTTAGCTAAGTGTTTGGAAAGGAAGCAAATACAATGTCTAAGACTTTGATGGAGGCATTTACACTAAGTATCAAATGCAAGGATTATTATTTATTATAAGTGCATTTTTTAACCATTAATCTTTGGCACACGACTGAAAGTACCTCGTACCACAGCCTTAAAAGATAATGCCCTTTTTAGACTGGTTAAACCTTTATGCTATATGACCAATGGTCTGTAATGCCATACATCAAGGCACTAATTAAGATGGTCAAATATAAACCAAAAACAAAAATATAAAGATGCATAATAAACAGAAAGGTATTAATCCCTTACAACAACAAATTCTTGAGGTAACTGTTAAATTAAATACAATTTTTAAAATTAATTCATCAAGAGAGACTCAGCGAGAGAAGGTTTATAAAATATACTACCACTTAAAAGGATTTTAAAACGCTGGAACCCCATAAGGCTGTCATGAGTGTCTATCCGCACCATAGTGCACAACGTAGCAGGTTAAAGGTCAATTGTCAGATCATGTCGCTAATCCTTTTTTTAGCGACCAGTTGGCTTAGGTCGATGTGGGAGAAGAGCATTACCCAACCAGAATGTTTACCACCAAATATTTCCACTCATACCAAGGTCCCCTACGAATCGTTATTTATAGAGTTGTATTTGCTAGTAGGGGCGGCCGGACTCAGTTCTACTCTTATCAAAATCTATGTAAATTCATACTTTCTAGTGATGGTTAAGACTTTATCTCTGCAACAACAGGGCTGTGGACATCATAAAATGATCCTTATGAACTCAGGTAAGAGAATGATAAATTAAATTAATGGTAGCTGCCATATGTAATCCTCTAAAGTTATGCAATCTGACTTGAATGTTTCAGTTTTCTTTGCTGCTAAATGTTTCCCAACGCAACACTGGATGTGATTTCTCTCCGGAGACCCTTGTAGACTTGACACCTCTGATCCCGCACACATTTGGATAATTCTCACCAGCTGCAGATGTGGAATTTGGTTTGAGAGATTGTTCATAATGAAATCTGCATACTCAGGCAGTTCCTTGGTTTTCCTTTCCTCTCAATGACTAGTAATTCAAAACAAATAGGAAAATGGTCACTGAAGCAAAATAAAACAAAAACCATTAAGAAGAACGTGCTTTTCTCTTTATAAGCAGAATTCTATTTTAAGAATGTTTTCTGACTTACTGAAACCATAGTAACTCCATAACCCAAATAACTTGGTGTTGGATTCCTGGGACCATAGCATAGTGGATTTATAGAACAAAGTTTAGGCCTTCGTCAGAGGGTCCGATGGTAACAAGTGCTCAGCCGTTCTGTTATAATGCTGCAGAATCGTAACTTTGGCACATCTAAGAAATTTCCATTCTTTCATTTGAAAATATCTAGATATGAAGCTGAATCCGCATTCTTTGCCAACCTGAAACTAGCTGATTTTAACATCATTGATACTCTGGGAGTCGGAGGATTTGGACGAGTTGAACTGGTAGGTCAATATCTTTATTTCAAACAAGTACGACAGAGGAATTCAACCTGGATCTAGATTTATTCTATGTATGTAGCAGTTTAGAATTCTGCAAGTTGCTGAAATCAACATTAACTTTGAACTCTGTTATCTGAAATTACTAAAATATGTTATAGAAAAACCGCTTCAAAATTCAGGCTCTTTTTAGGAATTTGCCAAATTTAGGATTCTCTGAAATGCTACTTAAATAGAGTAAATCTAGATCCAGATGACATCTCTGATGCTTTGTCTCATACTGCATTTATGCTAGTTTGGCAGCAATTAGCCACCAAATGTGCACTATAAATCAGGGGTGAGATGGCACGATCCAAGAGTGGCAAGAGTCATCATAAAATGGCTGTCCCTATCCGGAAGAGGTAGTTTTGGTGGCACAATAGTTTGAATTGGACAGCATAAATGCATAAACACAACAGTACAAATTGATACCATCTCCACTCTCCAAATATGGACTCGATGTGAGGAGATGTGGAGTAGAAACCATAAATCAAGCTTCCTGCTGCAATTGCTCTACCTGGATGCTTCACTGCACTTCCAGAAGGATGTACACAGCATACCAATGTCTAGGATTTAAGGCTAAAAATGCTGCTTTGATGAAAAATGCCCAAAGAAACTTTGACATCTTGACGTTTTCAATGTAGAAAACAAAATGCAAAAAAAACAGCATGCATGAAATTTTATTCAGAATTATATGAAAACAGAGGCAGAAAGTAGCATGTTTGACAATTTAGATACCATTGTGATAAAATATATTTTAGTATATATGTATTATGAAGGTTATTTGTATCTATTATTTTATAATCACTTAAATAATTAAGATTATTAGCATGAACATGTTCTACAAACGTGTGTATACAATAAAATCTACAATTGATCAAATTTGACAAGTTTCTTATACAGTTTATATATGCTTTACTATTTTTATTCATTGTATTTTACATAAATTAGGAATGAATTAATTTATGAATTGAGGGTTTTTGATATTTTTATTGATGTTAGTGCAGTGTGTAACTGTGTTAAATAATCAAGTTATTTCACAGGTGCTGACATACATATTGGAATCATGCAAAGAAAGTTTAATATCCATTTAATAATTTATGAATTTATGTTTATTGGCAAGACTAGTTTCCAGCACCTTGTAATGAATTAATCATTCTTTCTAACCTGACTACCCTGAGAATGGAAGGATTGTTAGAATAACAGTGTTCATTTGCTCTTATCTTTGAAGTTGCTCTTTAATCAGTTTTTATGCATTCAATATGTCTGATTTTAAATGAATGAATAGGATTGCAAAGTTATATTTGCCATCTATCCATTGACTGAATATTCCATCCATAATAATATGATGCATGGGACTATCTATAGCTATTTAATGATATAACAATAGTAATAATCTTTGCATTTGATACAGCACTTTTCACATCTTCTAGATGTCTCAAAGCGCTTCACAGAATAATAGTAATAATAATAATCCTTGCATTTGATATTGGGCACAGCAGTGTCCTACAAACAGTCATGGATTGAGTGACCAAATTATTGTTTTTTTCCTTGAGGGTATATAGAGAATATACACTAGGTAACAGTAGATTATTACTTTTTGTCCACACATGAGAACTGTGGGTTGTTGAGTCTTCGTGTTAGGAACACAAGACCACAGGAAAATAATGTGTGACAAAGAACAATTCAGACCATGTGATCCATTCTATCGTCAGGCCATACACATTTTGTCGTACATTCTGTCCCCAATCCCATTCAGTCTCCTGAGAGGAAACTAACCAACTAACAGGTAAAGCTTTTAAGGTTGTAAAGCTCCATGGCTTTTTTCTTTGATTCATGAAGGTTAATGAGAGAAACCACAAGATTTCAATCCTCTCTGCAATCTCAATATTGTATTTCCAGAAAGTAATGGTAATAATAATCCTAACATTGGCCTTCATGTCTGGAGGATGTCTTAAAGGGGGATTGTGGTCAAGACACTGGATGCACTCCCATCTCTTTTTGAATAGTGGGATCATTAATGTCCACCTGAGCAGTCAGATGGAACGTCAGTTTAACATCTCATCTGAAGTATTTGATTAATGGACCTATTTTTAGTTTTATAGCATCAGTCTTGCATTAAAATAAGTACATTTGATTCCCTTTTTAAAATTATATTAATTGGTATAAATTAAATGCTCTTAGTGAGAGCTCATCGTTGTTTGAAGCTTGCTAGATTTGTGTTAATGTTTCCCAGTTCTGCAATTGGAGTCTATTAGATAACAATAATTTGCACATATATAGTGGCTTTTACAAAGGACAGTGTTTCAGGGGATTTTACAGATGCAGATAAAAAAATTGTTTTCATAGTAGGGGTATAGGAGGGTCGAAGAGGCAAGATTTAACAGGAGTTTTGCAGACCAATAGGGGGAGGAGATAAATCAGAGGGATTTTTGGGAGGAGGGGAGGAGTGCAGGGGGGCCAAAGAATGAAGCCATGTAACCTGGGATTAGACTCATCATCTGTGCAACTCATTATTGTAATGAGAAGCTTTATTATTCATGTTTCTCGTTATTGTAATGAGAAGCCTAGTCACATTTTCTCTTAGTTTGTTTTCCACTGAAAATAAGTTGAGCTCTGTGAGCCACATCCCACAAGCATCATTTTCACTGTTCTCTGAACACTTTGTTACATAAATACCCATTTGAAAGTACAGGGAATCTAAAAATGTACACATTTGTGATATTTCTTAATGGGATTCCTCAAAAAGCAATCTGAGTCATGCAACTAGTCATGGTAACCAGTACCACATCATACTAAGAACTCTGGGA
This sequence comes from Callorhinchus milii, assembly GCF_018977255.1. Taxonomy (NCBI): domain Eukaryota; kingdom Metazoa; phylum Chordata; class Chondrichthyes; order Chimaeriformes; family Callorhinchidae; genus Callorhinchus; species Callorhinchus milii. The sequence goes on along the minus strand of NW_024704748.1, from coordinate 18,737,724 downwards.
ACCCTGGCTCAGAAACTATCTTCTTCTGGACTCGACCTGTGATTGTAGATAAGAAATACCAGATTTGTTTTTTTTACCAGTGAGTTGTGTAGGATTCCATTAAAGTGTTGAGATTCATAATTAAATTAAGATGCATCCCAGTATTTGCTGCACAAATGACAATGTCACAAATAGGTACACATAAGAAAAAATGTCAAAACGGCTGAAAAGAAACTAACTGAATTTCATGAGCTGATATAGAAATTCCCTCCTCTTGTGCCTGTGAATAGTTCTGAGCAGCTGTTGTGATTTACGCTGAAGCATAATAGTTAAATCCTTGAATGTATTGAAGTTTATGATTATATTGTTTCTTTAAATAGTAAGGCAAGTATTAATTAAAAAATTTCCTTTCCTTCATTTGTAAAGCCATTCAATATTGCTTGAGTACAATCTGCCCTCAGTGCATCCAGTGTGTTGACGGGAGTGAGGCACAATTTTTTGTAATCGTCTGAGACGAGGGCATTTGTCTCGTCATGCTGGGATTTAAAGTTTAGGATCTCTGGCAGACCTTGATAGTTTATTCAGATTGTAATAAAAGCTGACATGCAGCAGGATGTGCTTTTGGCCTTTCCTGTTTTGTCCTTGACCAGCAGATCAGAGAGACATGGAATTGAGCCTTAGGCAAACACATCAGTGCCAAGTAAATGATTTCTAGGGCACTGCATCCATTATGACAATGCAACAGGATCATTGACTCTGAAACAATTTTTTGAAACTTTTCACTAATTCACAAAAGATCTTTGTGGTTGATCATACTGATGAAATATAATTTTGACTAATAACATTTCAGGGACAACAAATAGGTTTGTTGATGTTTGTTAACTAAGTGCTTGTGTATGAGGATTTTCTCCTATTTTTCTGTGTATGATCGCTTTTGTATATGGAACGATAAGTACAAAATTTGAAACAGAAAAACACTCAAATCTGAAATGAAAATAGAAAACGGAGGAGAGCACAGCAGTTCAAGCAGCATCCAAAATGGAAAATAAGTTAGCGTTTGTAGGTAGTCATCTGAAGGAGGTCACGTCGGATGATGGGAAACATCCAAAACATTCACTTATATTTCACCTATATTTTAGGTGCTCATCGAGCTGCTAAAATCTTCAGCATTTTCTGGATGTATTTAAAGCTTGGAGTTTTTTACAATCAAAAAAAGGTTCACAGTTTACAGAAAACAGAGGGGTAATTCTCTGAAAGTTGCTGCATTTTCCACTGGTCTGTAAATGGGTGGTTTCAATTTGTTCTATTTTACAGTGTATCATTGCACATTGCTTCACTGGCTCCCCATCACTCAGAAGATACTGTTCAAAGTCCTGGTCCTCACCTTCAAAGCCCTTCACGGCCTTGCTCCTCTCTACCTCTGTGATCTTCTAATGCCCTACCAACCTGTCCTCTCCCTTGGCGGACGGACCTTCAGCCTCTCTGCCCCCAACCTCTGGAACTCCATCCAACAGTACCTCCACCCCACCCCCTCCTTGCCTCCCTCAAAACCCGTCTCAACATCCTCCTCTTCAACGTGCCTTCAGTCACCCTTCTACCCCTACCTCCCTGCTCTCCACCCCTCCTAATTCCAGCTCGGGTGCGGATCCCTAACTGTCCATTGCCTTGGGATGTCCTCCTGTCGTAAAAGGCGCTTTACAAATATAATGTGTTGTTATTGCTGCCCTTGAGTGTGAGAATGTATAATGAAAAAAGCTTTCCACATGACCAGGCATAATCCTGAGCAGGCCTCTAAGCAGTGGGGTCAAATAGCTGCTTCCTCCTTCTTGTGAAGCCATTATATTCCAGTAAACTAATCTATGCAGAGCTTACTATTCAAGTAGCAATCTATGCAGTTCCAGGCTGTACTATTCCAGTGACATGTCTTTGCATAACTAATCCAGATCGCATGCCCTGCTATGTACTTGAAGCTCTGAGAATCATTAATCAACAATGTGGTTAATTAAACATGTTCTTATTCATCTCCTGTCCATCATGCAACCGTACTGGAAAAAAATACCAATTACACTGAAGAACACTATTAATGTGTCCTAATACTGATGGATTTAGACGACACTTCTTTATCCATTACACAAAATGCTCTTGTGGGGATAAACATCAGCATCATCTACTTTAATGTCATCACTCTTTTTGTTGCGGTATATTGTTGAAATGTTCATGTGTTGGATTATTGACCCAATCTTAATTTACTGATCAATTCTGGTAATATTGGGGGATTTTTCTGTCGCTTTTGAAACAACTTAATTGTTGGTGATACTCTATGAATCTAACAGAGCAATTATGGCATCCAGGTTGTAGTATTCATTTTAATGGGAGTGTCCAACTGCCACTGAATAGCATACTTCTGGAAAAGCTATTGTATTTGAAACCTCTACAGCGAATCTAGAGCCTGTTTTCTGAAGTCTATGCATTTTTTGCATATTTCCAAAAGATTTTGTATGGGTTGACTGATGACAGGCATATTGGCCAGATCTGCATCTGGTGCCAGAGTTCTGTAAGGAAAAACGTGTCTTGAAACCCAGGCATGTGTTCTGCCTTGATCACCATAACTTTAATGAGCTACGTTAGTAAGCTACAAAAATACTGTTGGTGATCTACTAAGAGGGCGGATTGTTAGTACAGAAGAACCCTTTTTTACTTTTTACTTGCAGCTAAATTTTGTGACTGAACTAAACTAGAAATCAGACTTGTAAACTTACATCAAAAGCTTAACTTCCAGCATTTATTCTGTACAAATTGCTGTCTTCTCACAATAATAGCTCTTCTACAACTAAGGCCAACTTTTAAATATTGGTGAATGAAGCATCTCCTTTATTGTTGTTGGTAGCTAAATTATGGGCAGAGTGTTTTGTCTGCAGTGTGGCATTTATTCGCCAACTCCTTCACCTCTTCCAACCTCTCTGCCCCATCACGTCCCATCAATGAGCCCCAAAATTCAGGGGTGGCTTGGAGACAAGAGAATCTTAGAATCATAGTCAGTGCAGGTGAATTCAGGAGGCTTCAATACTGATGGACAACATCTGTGTAAGTGTGTTTTTGGACACTGAATGTTCAGACATCATCGCCTCCTTTTCCTTATTCCTGTGCACAGTGGCTGAATTGCGTTGACATATGTAAACCAAAACAAAAAGATGCAGTCCATTGGTGCTTGATTTTGCGCTTGTCCTGAAATGAAGTGGGAAACTGAGCTCTGATATCAACAGAGAGGGATGAGGCTACAACTGGGCATGAACTGAAAAAGATCTCCTTTAAAATTGCAGTTATGTTTTTTTCCCCCAAACCCTTTAAAACCTGAATTCACCTTACATTTAAGTAAGTACAGTTAGTCATCGAGCTAACACAGGATGACTTATGACAGCCCAGAGAATGTATTTATGATTCTGACAACAGTTGTGGTGTATGCAGCAGTACAGCTGGGAAACATGGGAAACATGAATGTCAGAATAGTAATTGGTTTAAAATCCAGATTGTCCATATCACAATACTGACATGTGTTAAAAGACCAACTGTTTTTTTATCGCTCCTTGATGGTAAATCATCAGCACAAAATCTAGTGCTGGTGACCTCATGTTATTTTAAATCATTAGAACTCCCAAGGATCCATTCAGTCTCGTTTATCTATGTCTTTCAGGGCTGATCAGTTTCTGCAGGTTGAGGTGTTAGCTGTCTCAGTAATTTTTTAGTCAGGTTACAAACAAGAATCTTATAATCAATGAGCAGGATAAATGCTAATCAGCAATCTATTTTGAGCAGGTTAATTTGGCATTCCAGTCAGCAAATGAAAGGATCTTGGTTTCTTCATTCACAGGTTGTTAAATCCCTTCTCAAGAAACATTTGCTAACTTTCTCCTCTTTCATTTTCAAAGGTGGGAGTAACTTATTAAATATACTATTTTATAGAAAAGCTAAAATGAGGAAGATTGACAAGAAGTGTGATTAATGTGGGTTTAACATCCACAGCAGGATGGCTTTAGTCACATTGGCGGCAGCCCTCTTAACCCCAGCAGTGCCCAGACTAGACAACTCATCTGCAGGGCTCCAGGGGTTAATAATTCTAATTAGGTTGTGTGAACTGAGCTGCCTCATCTCTGTCTAGAAACAGATGGTTGGTATTTTGAAAATCTGTAGTGCAGGAATAAAGAACGGAATGCTTGTTCAACTCAACGCAGCTTTTCTATACTCTAAGAATGTTAACCACAAAAAACCTGCTCTTCCTACAATGACAGAAATGTGGTAGTTATATATCTGAGCTTTAACGGAAACTATCTTTAGATTTATTTCTCACATGATGGTGATAAATTTAATATGCACATTTTCAAAATAGCAAAAAATGTGCATTATTAATTCATCAGTTATACATCAAGTCAGATTATTTCAAAGTCTACTCTGTCTGCAATATTTTCCTGATTTATTTAGGTATAAAATAATGAATCCCCGAGAATCTTAATGAGATTATAAGCAACAAAAACAGTGATTATATCTTGAAACCTGAGATTAGATTATTATAGTGTTATTTTTATAGAATATATGATAATAATAATCCTTGCATTTGATATAGCACCTTATCACATCTTCAAGACTCTCAAAGCACTTCACAGAATATATTTAAAAGCAAACTGACTGTATATTCTGTGGGCGAAACACTATGAACTACACGCAATACTTTTATAGTTTGAGATTTTGTTCATGCTGAAATTGACTTCCGCTGTACTCCGTGTCACAGATGGTTGAATTAAGACCGGATGATCTCTTTCTTGCGGAAAAAGGTACTTTTCTAATGCTTTTTAAAAAAAGCAATGTTGGTATTTTGTACATTTCATAATAAGAGACACAAAAAAATGCACTTCCTTGACCTTTATAAAATTCTACATCTATTTTAAGAATTATTAGTCATAAAATGCCCCACAAATTCAACAAATTATTGCAAACTTGCTTACATATATAACATTGGCTCATAACAATCTCAGTATAACCTTAATTCAACGGAATAACTTTGTAACTCATTTTGGGGTGCTTATGCTGAGATATACAGTACATGTAAGACTTTTTCAGCTCATTAACTAGAGGAAAGTTTGTTGCAGCTTTTACTACTTTCTTGATACTACAGTATTTTGTTACATAATCTAAACTTTTCCTTTACAGTTTAAAGATTAACCGTTTCTGAGAGGTTTGAGTCTAGTGCAGTACCCAGTAACATTCAAAGAATTTGATGTTAATATTGAAGGTTTCCAAAGCAACTTTAAGACCAGAAAATTCAACATAAATGTTTGTATCCATACATACGTATAGATATTTCCAACCGTTTCCTTGTTCACCTTAGTAATTGAAGAGATTGTTCTATTCAACTAAGAGCATGAGAATGTATTGACGTAGTAAAGTTCAATAAAGCCATTTCGGTCTATTTTTCCACAGAGCAGGTACATTTTGTTTACTCAATATCCTGATGGTACTATTGAAATACCATGCTCTAGCTCTCCTGATAGGATTCACTTGCTAAAATCACTGCCTAGTGTGAATTGAGAAACTGAACCAAATAAAATTCAAAACGTGTCACATTTCTCCCCAAACGGTGGTTATATAGACAGTGCTAATGTGTAAATACCAAGCTTCGAATCTAAGGATGATGAAATAAGACAATGTTCAACTATATCTTCACTTTTATTTAATAACAATTGTATTTTTCGGAAAATCTTTTGCAAAAGGTTTAGACTTTTTTTTAAAAAAACATATAAAATTGTGTCATTGTTTATTTTTAAAAGGTCCAAATGAAGAGTGAGGAATCAAAAACATTTGCTATGAAGATCCTGAAAAAACGTCATATAGTAGATACAAGGCAACAGGAGCACATACGATCTGAAAAGCAAATAATGCAGGAGGCTCACTCAGACTTCATTGTGAGGTAATAGCTAACCTGATGACATTGTGCAATAAAAAGATAAATTCACCTTTGAAACATTTTTTAAAAAAAGCAGGAGTGAGAGAAACAGAAAGTGAAATCTGCCATCATTGTGACATGATACATTTACCTTCTGCCTTATTTAGCTTTAATATATTCAAATATGTATGTAAAAGATTGAACCTGCTGTCATTAAGCCTTGGCCATTACGCTCAAGCTTTACAATACAATTTACACCTTTCACTTTTGGGGGTCAGGAGGGGAAAGTTGACCGAAAGTGTGGTCAAAGTGAACAAAAAACACATTCATACTATCATGTGTTTTGAAGTCTTTGTGCCTGTAAACCTGTTTCTGTCACAGATATTCTTATTCAATGCCTGTTATATTTACACCATACTTTGACATTAGATCAGAACTATTCCTTCACTGATTTACTGAATCATCAGTGCATTTCAGTGGGAGTAACTATGAACCAAGGTTGTGTTGGAAATCCAATGTTTCAACAGTGAATTTATCTAAGGTTTGAAAGTCATAAACACAAGTATTCGCAAAGATGATGTCCCCTGCAATTTTGAGCTATATTTCTTTGATTGGATGAAAACAACCTACTATTTTGCTTCATCAGATTGTGATTTAACATCTATACTACAAGAAAACCTGCAATCTGAATTACCACAAGGGTGACACCATCCTCTGTACTATAATACCAGAAATCATGTGAATATATCATTGCTACAACAGAATCCTGTGTATTAGAACACACTATTACTGCAAGACAAATTGTGTTTATTAGCTGCCTAGAGATTTTATTAAAAGATCAATTCCACATACTGCATCTACATTCTAAGTAGATGAAGAGTTCATACTGCATCCAATCAGTCCAATTGTGGGCGTGGGTCCTTTTATCTCAGCAGTCTGTTAGTGTACATGAAGCCACACTCCCTGATAGTCTGATGTCCATATCTGGGGAGTCTATGGACTAGTCTGCATTATTAGAACAAGACTTTAATGTTACAGATATTGAATTTTGTGCTGGTGAGGTCATAACCAAAAGTAACCTGAAACTCTGTGCCAAGCAGTTGTTAAATACATCCAGCTTCATTTCCACTTAGCTGGACTAAATCTCCGGAAAGATACAGGGACAACTGTACTTGTACAACTTAGTGTAGTCTTACACTTAGCTCTTAGTGTAATACAGTCAGTAAAAAACCATTAAACATTTTTAAGTTCTCTGCATGTTTTTAATCTAAACTCTCCTCCCCCAAAAAAATTGAAGCTTGATTTACAACCAAACATCTCTCCGCTTTACTTTGGCTTATTTCACTATTGATTATGAATAAAAGAAAGCAGCAACATTAACCTAATAAATATTTAATAAACATGAAAGTACATTACGTGATGCAATGAGATAAAACAAGAGCCTTTTGTTTCAGGAAGCCCAAATTAAATTCACTGAAGACAAGTGAGAACAAAATTCTTTAATTTTTGCTCTTACAGGTTCTTAGGGAGTTAGTGGTGGTTTTTTTTTGTCTCCCAAAGGAGACACATCACAGTGCAAAACTACCCAAACCTTAGCTCCATGAGATTTTTCTCCTGTTCAAAGATGTACAGAATACATCAGGTCAAGCATTTGTAAAGAGTATGAGCAAAATCAACTCCACGGTAATTAGAGGATGAGTTTTTTTTCTCAAGACCATTTAAAAAAATACATTGAAATTAAAATACATTGCATTGGCTCCTAATTTAACTCATTCTTTTTCCAGGTCTCAAAACAGTAGTAATCTTTACCTCTCAGTGATTCATTGCTCACAATGTCAAAACAGTGTCAGGCAGGAGGATGCTGAGCTATATTTACAACAACAACAACAAGATTCCATTTATAGAGCGCCTTTCACGTTAGGAGGACGTCCCAAGGCGCTGTACAGTTGGATCAGCACCCGAGCAGGGGGGAAATGGTCAGGGTGAGGGGAGGGAAGGGAGGGAGCGAGGAGGGGGTAGAGAGTCGAGAAGGGAGCTGAAGGCACGGTCAAAGAGAAAGGTCTTGAGACCGGCCTTGAAGGAGGAAAGGGAGGAGGCGGCGAAGGCACTGGGGGATAGAGTTCCAGAGCCTAGGGGCTGGGAGGCTGAAGGCCCGGCCACAGATGGTAGGGCGGTTGGTGCGGGGGATGTGGAGCAGACCGGAGCCAGAGGAACGGAGGGTACGGGCAGGTAAGTAGGGGGATAGTAGGTCAGAGAGGTAGGAGGGAGCAAGGCCATGAATGGCCTTGTAGGTGAGGATGAGGATCTTGAATTTGATTTAATTTAAGTGTAGCTCAGTTGGTAGCACTCGCATTTCTGAGGCCAGAACACTGGGAAAGAGTCCCTTCCTTTTCAAATAAAACTGTCAGATCTTTAACATCTACCTGAACAGGCAAACGGGACTTCAGTTTAACTTCTTATCCACAGGGTGGCACCTCCAACAATAATAATAATCCTTGCATTTGATGTAGCACCTTATCACATGGTTGGGACGTCTGAAAGTGCTTCATAGAATATACTGTAAAGTGAATTGACTATATTTTGTGGGCAAAACTCAGTGCTCCCCAGGCACTGTATTGGAGTGTCAGCCTAGTTTAGGTGGCTCAAAACCCCAACGTTGCTAATCACATAACTAATGATGCCTGTAATTCCCTCTGTTTACCCAATTTACATGTTTACGTATGATTTAAACATGGTTTGTACAACTTGCATAATAGGCCTCAGTAAATCATAAAAGTAAGAGAACACATTTCCGGTGACTTACACAGACATAAAGACTTGTGGAGTGGAGTCCTGTAGCTCAGTGGGTAGAGCACTTGACTCACAAGCGTGAGACCTGGGTTTGATTCCCAGTAGGACGAAACTTTGGACAAGTTTCCTTACTCCACACGCCTCTGTTTACCGAGCAGTAAGCAGGAACCGAGTTGTTAGTCGATTGGCGAATCATTTTTCTGGGGGTAATAATTCCTTCAGAACAAAATAATAATAATAATAACTTGGTCACTCAATCCATGACTGTTTGTGGGACACTGCTGTGCGCAATTGGCTGCCACGTTTCGCCCACAAAATATACAGTCAATTCACTTTTCAGTACATTCTGTGAAGCACTTTGAGACATCACGAAGAAGTGATAAGGCACTATATAAAATGCGATTATTATTAATATATCAAATTCAAGGATTATTATTATAACTAGTCCCATAGCCCTTTGATCTGCTTTTGCTGTGGCTGATGTGAGCTGGCATGTAGCTAGAGAATTGTTGCTAAAGTATGAATCAGTTTTGCTATGTAGGATTCCTCAACATCAGAAGTCAAAGAGCATTATTGTTATAATGTTAGATTGAAACAATAGCTCCAGCAAATGTTATCAACTGTTGGACTGCAAATGCAAAATTGGTTTAATTTTATTTGTAACAGGAGTGGGGCTAAGACCATTTTAATTAGCAAATAGAACACATTTTCAAATACATTGCAAAGAGTCCTTTCATAAGAGAATTCATAAGCATCTGAATTGAATAACTGTTGCTGTGATTGATTGGATGATTGATTGCAGTTGAGAAATAAAGGTAAAGTAATGTAGATCTGCTATGTAAAACCTGCTCCCAAACAAGCAGATATCTCTTAACAGTCTGGTCTAGCATGCATTATTTTGTTCACTCATTTAGTGAAGACGACTTCAATAACTCTTCTTAGCTTTAACCATTTCAATGAAGATATGTAAAATGTAATAATATCACCAATCTATGTGACATGGTTTTGATTCACTTTGGCATAAATGAACAACACCAGAACAAATAATTTGTTTAACATGGTCCATTAGCCAAAGGCAAATGATGCATGATTGAGGTACTACCCAATTTTACGCAAGACCTGGTGCTATGAAAGATAAAGCACCAGTGCTGGAATTGCCCTGCCTGTGGTAGCTAAGCAATAAGATCTGATTTAGTACATGGAATTTCACATTAATTTACCATGGGCTACAGGCAATATGTCCCATGCTGCAATCATGCAGACTTTGTAGATTAACCATAGAAATAAGCCAGTTCATTTTTAAGCAGTTGATCTGGAGCAGCAGAGCAGCAGAGCACACGAGCTGCAGAATTCTGAATAATCTACAGCTTGTGGAGGGAAGAGTTGGGAAGTCGGGTGACCAGAGAGTTAGCATAGTCAAGCTTGGACATTTTAAAAGCATGGATTATGGTCTTGGTGGCGCAAGGGGACAGGTAATGGCAGACGGAGAAAATCTGAACGAGTCAAGGCACAGATATGGAGTTTAAAGGGCAGTAGAAAGTTGAACAAGATACAGAGTTTCTGTATTAGTTCAGTGAGGTGGAGCGTGCATCCATGATTAGGTGAGCCTCTGTCTTAACATTCAACCAGAGAAAGTTAGCTCTCATCAGGGCTTGATGTCCGACAGGCAATTGTCAGGAAAGCAGTGGTCCTGGAATCAAGGCTGGAGGCAGAGATAGAGTTAGGTGTCATCTGCATACATGTGGAAATTAACCCCGAACCTCTGGATGACATCACCAAGCGGGAACATATAAATATTAAAGAGTAGAGTACCGAGGATAGATCCCTGAGGAATGCCAAACTTGATGGTGTAAGAGTGGGAGGAGAAGCCTACTCAAGCAGAAGTGAAGGGCCCTGCCTTTGCTGTTTTAAAGATATGTGGTCTTTCTCCCAGTATCCTGCTTTATATTCTTTTCGCAATCTAAATTTATTCCTAAATTGAAATTGGTTATTCATCTCTAAGTAGAAATTTCTAGATTTACACAATTAACGCAACATTTCAGAGAGTCCAAAGTTTGTCAGATATTTAGTCTTTAATTTTGAAACTGTTTCTCTGTAAGTTATTTTAAAAACTTCAAATTTTCAAATTCTGCACTTTCTGAAATGCTGTGTGAATAGAGAAAATCTAGACCCAGTTGGTATATTATACTACTCATTGTTGTACTTTACTGCACTCATTTCCGCTCGCTTATAATAATTATGGCCTCACATTAGATCCCAGAAATATAAATCAGAATGTTTAGTGAATTGTACATTTGTGTCTATTTCTCTTGTTGAGTGAAAGTCTTAAATCTTCTCCAAATTCAAACCAGTATTGTGATCTTGAAACATATAGTTGAGGTACCTAGAGTGCTAACACATTTGTAGGCTTAGGTTAGTCAATTTTGCCATTTAATGAATGATGCAATTTGCTTACTGTGTATTGATAATAATAATAATAATCCTTGCATTTGATGCAGCGCTTTTCAAACACAGCAGCCATGCGCACACAGTTTCCCGCAAACAGTCGTGGATTGAAGTGACCAATTTTTTTTTTTCTTGAGTGATTATTATCAGGCGTATTGAGTAAGGAAACTTGCCCAAGGTTTCGCCCTGCTGGGAATCAAACCTAGGTCTCTCGCTTACGAGGCGAGTGCTCTAACCTCTGAGCTAGAGGGCTGCTTATTGATGCATTACTAAGGAGTCATTAACCTTGCTCACCGTAGATTTTGACTCATAATGGCCAAAGAAACTGTTTCTTAATGATTGTTAAACATGTTAAAAACATGACTGAGTATAGGGCAGTGTCACTACTGGGAATTGAAAGCAGCGTGGTCACAAGACTCAATGGATTACAAAATTATCAATAGAACCTGGAGAGGAAGAAAAAGAAAGCACAGACAGATTTACATCAGTAATCTCATTTAGTTGTAGTGTTGTTCCATGGCTGTCATTATGGGTCCTTGGGTTTTTATTCCCAATCCTCACTTTATCTGAAACGGCAACAATCAGATCACTGAGAGTGATTAGCAACCAATAATTTGTTTTGCTGTAATTTATGCTTATATTTGAGTAGAAGCAAATACTTCGGAGAAATCTGACAAACTCTTATTTTACTTTATATAACAATGTGGTGTAACATAAAGCTAGACAGAATTAGTTTTAATTTTATTCAACAAACTAAGCCTCTTTAGTTCAATTATAAAGATCTTGAACCATGGTGGGATTTATAATTATTTGAAAATACAGATTTGTTTTTGAGTAAACTCTTTAAGCTTAAATAAGCTGAAATAGTTCAAACATGAACAAAGCTTTGTCTTCTCATTGCAGACTATATAGAACATTCAAGGACAGCAAATATTTATATATGTTAATGGAGGCCTGCCTCGGGGGAGAACTCTGGACGATACTCAGGGACAGGTATGGATTTAAAATGCACAGGCTTGTATTCATAAATGTACATAATTTTCTTCCTTTTTATTTCTAACTTGGGGCTGTTCTTGCAAGGAGAAAGCCAAAAACTAACCTTGATAAGATTGCTGCAAACCCCATTTTGTTTCACAGATTGGCATTTCAAGTTCAACACATGAGAAAAGTATAATTCAGACAGGAGATCAGTGGAGAAGGGTTGCAGTCAATGTAAATGCATTTCAAATCTAGATAATTGTAGTGGATGGAGTTCAGTGCATTTACTTGTAACACGCAGCATTCTGCTAAATAAGGGAGCAAGGAATAGAGGAGGCTCACATGGAGTATAAACACCTACACAGAAGACTAGTTGAGCCGACTAGTCTGCTTCCTTCCTGTGCAGTTTGCGCAATTCCATACAAATGTTAATAATTCATGTTTTGACTATTCTTTGGAAAATATCTGTAAGCGTGTCTTTGGTTTACTACAATTCAAGTGTCCATTAAAAGTAGTCATAAATATTGACAACTCAGTATGAACTTTCAAATACATTTTGCTTCTTTTATCTGGTTTTCTTTCTTCAGAGTATTCTGAATAAATGGAGGCAAATTATGCACACATTACTAACAGCCACATGTTTAAACCATTTGCTGCTTTCTGTTTCTGAAATAACCATCGTACTTAAAGTACAAGTGGATTCATCACCCCAACTGCAGTCATGAAGTGTTAACCAAGGTTACGTGGTGGCATCTGCCAGTTTTAAACTGTTTGGGAGAGCATATGCATTTGAGATTTGTTGCAAATAATACATGTAGTTGCTTACTATAAAATTAACGCAATTTCCAATTAAAAATAGTTTTGCATTCATTGGTGATATGACCAAGAAGGCAATTGTTGGTAAGTATGATGAGTACCATGCTGCAACAAAATATAATAGAACATCAAATGCTTTCTGCTTCAATGTGTTTCATGGCTGGCGAACACTTAAAAACACCGGATAACAAAAAAAATCATTGAAAGTAAAGGACTGCATGCCGATTGTATGATCGATCTCTACCACTTCACTGTAGTAAGGTGACTTATAATTGTCATTGATATTGAAAGGAAACATTTAATATGCATCTAAAACCAAAATATTTTATAAATTCAATAATACTAATATTACATTTTACTTATACTAATAGAATACTTACCCTACATGTACTGTATTGCTATTCAATATGTATCAACCGTTTGTTAATGGCCTTTGAAATAATGAGGCTTTTCAATATGCATCAACCTTTTGTGAAATAATGATGCTTTCAAGAAATAATAATAATAATCCTTGCATTTGATATAGCGCTTTTCACGTCTTCTCAATGTCTCAAAGCACTTCACAGAATAGACTGTAAGTGAATTGACCGTATATTTGTGGGCAAAAGGACACAAGGACATTTTGGTTGCTTTTGGGATTTTATTCTCCAGTGTCTCATTCTATGAGCAGACCAGTAATACTGGTTGAACTATGGACATAAATATTCTCTTTATTTTGTCAGGATTATTGTCATTTTTATATTCGTGACATCAATGAAATAATTTTAAATGTTGTAAATTTTGTAACTAGCAATGTGCGTTTTGTTTCATTAAAGTCTTAATGAAGTATGTAAGCACAAATACAAGCCCTTAATTTGTCTGAATTTTTAAAGTGACCAACTCATCTTATTTACACCACAATGCAACCCTGTTATAAAGCACTTCATTATAGCAGTGATTTGTTTATAACATGAATGGCACGTGGACACTATTCACCGCACACAGAAGCTATCATGATCTCCTTATAAAACGGATTGAGATTCTATGAATCTCAACCACCACATTATAACAAAGCTCCACTTTCTCATCAGTATCCTTTGGCGCCACCTGCTGACGCAGAAATATCAAATACCTTTTGCAAAAAATGTAAATTATTGTATACTTGGAATAAATGCTTGGATTCAGTTTACATTGATAACAAGAAATGTGAAAAATGTTAATAGGAATTTATCATGATCTATTAACTGTTCAGGCCATTACTAAAAGTTCTGGTAATGCAGAATGGTTAATTCTTTATTAACTTTCAGTTGTAATTCATTTGCGGGCAGTATTAAAGGATTGAAGTCATAGACTACAATGATAACAACAACAGCAACAAATTGCATTTATATAGCACCTTACATGTCAAGAGGACATCCCAAGGTGCAGAATAAAGAAATAGACTGACATGAATAAATACTCCACAGGATATAATCTTTGGCTCTCCTGGTCCTTCTGGCAATACTGTCTTTGGAAAGAAGAAAAATAAGGCTTGGACAGTGATGATGCACATTCATTTTGCTCGAATATCTTTAGGGTTCAGGGAGCATGTAAACTCAACTTACCCAGGTAGATACAGTTCATTAGTGAGCCCATAATTGGGCAGTTTTGGTATGGTCTGTGCAAGAAGCAGACCCAATACCCAAATGGATTTCCTTTTTCCAGGTACATCAATATTTTTATTGCCATCTCATGCAAATAACCTGATAACTATTCTCTGTGATCATTTTTATAATATTGGCTCAGCCAATAAAGTTTTTTTTCTTTCCAGGCCTCAGCACAACAAATCTTTTTGTAGTTCCATATTATTCTTGTGTAATTAAAGATCTGCTGTCACTTTGCACAATGGTACATTTTTGAGGCTGTCCTTTTTTGCTCCCCTGCAATAAAATGAAGGCTGTACTCAACAAAACGTCGACAGATTTAAAAATGCTTGTTAACGCCAATAAAGCAAAGGCCCAGAAGTTGGAGGGGCGATCTTGAACCTCCTCCAACATTTTTAAAAGGAAAGGAATGCATGAACAAACCACCACCCCCAAAAAACACTGATGCATGTATACAAGGCCTCTGTCTTTAAAAAGGCAGAAACCCAGATATTGTAGATACCAGATATCCTTTTTTCTTCAATAATATTTTATTGAACTTTTTCCATAGATACAGAGAAGACAATATTAAAAGGTATGTGGTGTCCTTTCTGTTTTACTCAAAATAAGTAAACTATTCAATTCAAATTGGAACACGAGAACATGCCATTCAGCCCATCATATAAATCCATGTGCAGCTTGCCTCATTTAAATCCATGTGCAGCGCCCATCCAGTCCATTTTCATCTCCTTCCTTCTTGAAGCAGGAGTCTCTCCATCTTTTTTTTGACTGCTTCGGCCAAGGTCACATTCAGTTCGCTGAGTGTTAGGCTATTGCATGAGATAACAACTCTTGTGTGAGATAATTACTCAGTAAGCTACTTTTGGGTCACATTTTCTTTAGCTTATATCCTTTGGTTTGCTTCTAGTTCCAGACAAAGAACTTTTCCAGAACTCCTCATTGTTCCTTAGCACAGAATAGTTTACCTAATAATACGTTTAATAGTATCCGTATGCAGTGTATGCACTGCATTACGTCACAATGTCAAATATTTCCTGGCATTAGCCTCGTGACAGTCTGTGCAAAAATGACACTGGTATCCAACAAAATATTAAAATCTGGCTTCACATCGCGCATTGTGTAATGGTAAATATGGCATTTACTGTAACACCGTGTTGCTTTTTTTCTTGCAGAGGTTCATTTGATGATGCCACCACTCGCTTTTACACAGCCTGTGTAGTGGAAGCCTTTGCCTATTTGCATTCCAAAGGAATTATTTATAGGGACCTCAAACCGGAAAATCTAATTCTTGATCACAGGGGCTATGCTAAATTGGTGAGTAGCTATTTTTCTATAGTTTAAAAGTAAAGATGAAAAACTCCATTTCCCAGGTGCATTTAACAATGTCACTTGACTGTATGAACAGGTGGATTTTGGATTTGCCAAGAAGATTGGTTTTGGAAAGAAAACATGGACTTTCTGTGGGACCCCAGAATATGTAGCTCCAGAAATCATCTTGAATAAAGGACATGACATATCAGCAGACTACTGGTCACTGGGAATCCTTATGTATGAACTCCTGACTGGCAGGTGAGATAACTTAAAATTAGCTTTGGCTAGAAAACCAAGTAGTCAATTTTGTGGAATGAAGAACTGGAGGTAGGATTGCAATCTTTCTCCATTTATTTCATTCACATGCCTCATTTGCCGTGGAGTCCTGTAGTTCAGTGGTTAGAGCACTCGCCCTGCAAGCGAGACACCTGGGTTCAATTCCATGCAGGGCGAAACCTTGGGCAAATTTCCTTACTCCACACACCTAATAATAATCCCTCCAAAACAAAACAATAATAAATAGGTAGTTTTCAATCCACGACTGTTTGTGGGACACTGCTGTGCGCAATTGGCTGCCGTGTTTCGCCCACAAATATACGGTCAATTCACTTTACAGCATATTCTGTGAAGCGCTTTGAGACATCTAGAAGATGTGAAAAGCGCTATATCAAATGCAAGGATTATTATTATTATTATGCATTTTAGTTATGTAGATAGTCTTTATCTGACTCCATTCTTCCTAATTTGAGATTAGGCACAAGTGCCCCATCGATCCCTTCACAAAGATAATTATTTGGGGTGGACAAGTTTGCAGGCTATGGGGAGAGAGCAGGGGAGTGGATTGATTTGGATAGCTAGCACAGACACGATGGGCTGAATGGCCTTCTTCTTGCTGTATATTTCTAAGATTCTATGAACTTGATATGGTAAATGGAACATAAACCTTCCTTCCCTGAGTCAGCTTTTATATGGTTATACACTGGCTGGTGAATATGTGCAAGAATGCAGAAATCTGAATTTTCGAAAATTCTGCACAATCTTAAATTTTAAATTCACTGCTCTTAAGACTAAGACTATGAGAATTGTTGAATCTCATGTCCACTCATTCAATACAATCTATATATTTGCTTTGAGACAAATGGTGGTTTAAAACATTTGTGTGGATTTTTTTGTCTGTTAATTTTGAGTCTGTGTTGCCTTTCTGTTTATAAAGCCCACCTTTCTCAGGTCCAGATCCTATGAAAACATATAACATTATACTACGTGGGATTGATATGATTGAATTTCCAAAGAAAATAACCAAAAACGCTGCTAACCTCATCAAGAAACTATGCAGGTGAGTTTCACCCCAATCTGGAGCCTCCAGCAACCTATACCTGACACTAGTTTTGTGATATAATTTCAACTGGAAATATATATATATATAAATTATTAAATTAACTCAAAACTGATTTGGGATTGTTTATTAGACGTTCTAAACCTAGAAGTGAGATTATCCATACATGGTGTGGAAAGATAAATCAAACTGTTGGATGTAATTATTCAAACAGACTTCTTTGATTTCTTAAATGCAGGGACAATCCATCAGAAAGACTAGGAAACTTGAAAAATGGAGTCAAGGATATTCAGAAGCACAAGTAAGTGTTTTGTTCTTGAATTTCCAAGTATGATCTTGTAACACCCACTTAAACCTCTGTAAACTCATTCACCTTCTAAATGACTGCAGTTGCACAAGCAAATCTCTAAACACACAATATTCAGAGGAATTTCCTAATTCTTTTGTATTCCAACTAGCAATAGAATTTACAGATGACAGATTATACAAACTGTGCAATTCTGACTAAAATGGCTTAGTCCCAAAAATATTACTTGTTTCTTCTAAAATACAAAAGGTAAAGCTTGAATACTAAGCCACATATAAAATGTATAGTTCTAGGTGTTCAACGCAGCTTAGCATGTGTAGACTTTAATGAAATAAAATGTAAAGTTTTGACTGGTGATCACTGTTGTTACTATTGCTTTCTTCATAGATGCCAACAATAGTTGAAGCGAAAGAGAACCTATAGAGATAATGTTCTTGGTTGAATTGCTCTATTATGAGCAAAGGATTAATGGTGCTCAAAAAAGCATGTACAGTAATCACCAACTCATATCATTGGGAAGAGATATGTTCTTCCCAGAAATGCGATCTTAATGCACACCCTATTGGAATAAAAGACCCAGGGCCTTGGGACGTCTTCTGACACGAAAGGCATTATACAAATGTAATTTTGTTGTTGTTTTCTAGTTAGATAGTTATATTTTACATGGGAATCATAAATTGAACTTCAAAACAACTGATAAAAATAACACATCCTACAGTAATAATATTGCTCATCAACATCATCAATATGTACAAAATATATGCCCATAAAATATACGGTCACTTCAATTTACAGTATGTTCTGTGAAGTGCTTTTGTTAGAAAATAAAATCAGCCAAATCTGCAAGGAAATAACGCTAATTCCTCTAACCAGATATCATACTGTTTTATTATAATTCGTTCGTTATTCCCCAATATCCCGATGGGTCAGACCAAAGGCCGGTACAATCAACAGATCTTATAACAGAATAACACCACTATAGATATCTCGAGTTCAAGAGTTCAACACTGTGTCTTTCCAGCACACAAACTTGATTCTTCATGCTTTCAGTCTTCTTGCTTACAACTTTCAATCTTCCATCTGATATCCTCAGTCTTAGTGTTTCCAGCTCTCAGTCTTCCATCTCTGTATCCTTGTCTCCACGACCCGGGACGGCTCCATCTCCCGTATCCTTGTCTCCGCGACCTGGGACAGCCCCGTACACAAAGTTATCGGAACTCTTATACCAATATTCATCCAATCATGGTGCGGATATTAGATCACCCGGTCGAAATCATGCTGGGTTCACGTGAACACCTCATGGGGTGTACGTGCCTCACACACACAAACACACTGTCCTTGAGACAGTCCGTTATCTCGTGTACGTGTAGGGAGTTTCAGTCCAGCTGCCCACAACACACTTAACTTAAAAGTTAACCCGTTCGCAACATCTATTATGATTCTAACATTATACAAAAAGGGTAAATTCTAACACTTTGAGACGTCTCGAAGACTGGATAAGGCGCTATAAGCCATTATTATTATTATTATCATCATCACAGACTTCTTAGGTAAAACTGCATTTAAAGATATGAAGTCATCAACCATTGTACCAGGTTGATTCATACCTGCTAACCTTTTGCATGAGGAAGGCCCCCCAGCCATTTGATTTCAGCCTTCTAGAATAGCACTCATGATTCCCCATAAGTAAGCTTCTAACCTCACGGAAGTGTCCAAAGGAAAGAAAGAAAATCCATCACAAGAATGAAGAGATGTTTGGCATTTCTCCAAAGGGAGGAATAATCAGAAGACAAATACAAATTCCTACTACAGTAGATGGTAATAGAGTTTGGAACCAAGTTACTTACCTCAGACAGATTGCTGCTTATGACAGGGCGATTAAAAGAGAGAGAAAATAACTGAGAAATGATGAAAAATAAATCCAAACCACATTTTAGATTTGATTGTCACCTCTCTGCATGTTTCTGGTCAAGAAACATGTCAAAGAACTTTAAACTCCTAGTTTCTATATACATTGATTATTTCTAACCAGTGGGAGAGCAGAGACACTGACAGATAGACTTTACAAAAAACTGGATAAAAAGTTCTACATCAAAGGCAAGGATTATCGTTAGTTTAGATTTAGTAGTTCGCAAAACACCTCATTTCCAACATATATTTTTACAAAGGTGAATGATAAACAATTTAAGGTATGTATCAGTGAAATCTACACAATCAGTGTGCACTTATACTAAGCTTTATTTAAAAAAAAGGTATTTCTCGTTTATGTAATTTCCCTCATGTCACATTATTTGCAATTCCTAACTGCAAAACATTAAGCAAAAACACATTTATTACCTACTCTTAGCAATATCAGACAAACACTGGAGGAAGTACAGTGACAAAGACGACATAAGTCGCATCTGGAATCTGATCCCAGAAATACTGGGTAAATATCTCAGAATCACATGCAATGAAAATAGAATTCAAATCATCATAGAACATTATATAGTAACAAATATAAGCAGTTAATGTGCAGTGATCCCACAGTCCATCTCAAGTGAATGAATAAAATTCAAATGACTACGAGTCATGCTGATGCTGTCAGAAGTTGGGTAACACTGGTGAGCAATACATGTTGATAAAAGAATTCTGATCAATGGGTTACTGCATACCAATCAAATTATTCTGCTCAGTATGTTGCTTAAATTAAGTTGAGACTGAATGGATTTTTTGTCAATTAATATATTTTATTCAACAACTGAAAAACACACAATCATTATTTGTTCATTATAAATGACAGTTGCAGGCTATCACAGTTCTGCCGCATATGTACTTAAAATGCAAAGCTGGACTATGCCTTGCTTGTGCAAATAGGTGG
This sequence comes from Callorhinchus milii, assembly GCF_018977255.1. Classification (NCBI taxonomy): domain Eukaryota; kingdom Metazoa; phylum Chordata; class Chondrichthyes; order Chimaeriformes; family Callorhinchidae; genus Callorhinchus; species Callorhinchus milii. The sequence goes on along the minus strand of NW_024704748.1, from coordinate 18,717,345 downwards.
TAAGACAGAAATCTCAATGAAGGATGAGTACAGAATTAATAATAGAATTCAATTCTTAAGTAAACCAGTAAAAAAGTTGTGTTGGTATAAATCCCATATGAAAATTACATTTTCCATTAAAATACATTTAATTTTTAACAAGGCTTCAACTGCAGTAAATCTTCATGTTTTGTATTTCAGATGGTTTGAAGGCTTTAACTGGGAAGGATTAAGAAAAGGCACTTTAACACCTCCAATAGTACCTAGTGTAAGTCTCCTTTCCAAAACTGAAATGGCTCTTGATGTGAGGTATTAACTCGATGTATGGTTTAAATTTGGTATTTTGAGAATATCTGCAGAATGTTTACAAGACATCAGTAAATTCAGATCAGACATTCAGAGAATCTGAAATTCTCTGAATTTTGGAGATTATGCCATGATCTTGAAACGACTCATTGGTGTTTGTTATGGTTTAATAATATATGCTCTGGTTTTGATTTGTTTTGTACCAATAACATATCTCAGTAAGAACAACAGCTGCCAGTTCACAGCACATCACTGCTGAATGATAATATTTGCACTGACTAATTAATGATTATGTGCCATTTCAAGTTTATTCGGAAATAATCTGCAGTTATTTATTGGGAGATTTCATTGCCGTTTGGTGCCAAAACCTTATCATACTTCAGGAGACACTGTTTTTTTTATAGATCAGTTAACCAAGCTGAATTTTTGCAGCAGTTTTATTGCAAGGCACATACTGCATCCATAAAATCAAAATTAACTGGCAAACTAAAGAAGCATGCCACTGTCACATTTACTATGTAGCTTAACACTTGACCTGTTAGCAGGTTAGCAGAGTTTCCCATCACCCTGGGTTGGCTGATTTTTAAAAATATTTTCAGTTCATGTGCTCTAATTAAACTAACATCACAGTAACAAAATTACTCCCAACACCAGGAATAAATTTATTGTTGCAACGATGACCAAAATCTACATTTAAAAATTACATTTAAAAAAGTATCTGTTTACCCAAATATTTTCAAATATAGATTTAATTGGCTACAAAACTACCTTACAGACAAATTTTGCAACTAAAGCAAAGTTAACAGAAATTGACGACTGCCATTGTTGCATCAATATCAATTTTATGTAACTGCTGACATGTCTTAAGTATTGACTTAACTGCAGATGCTTAAGTATTGAACCAACTCTATTAATTTTGTGCAATGATTTATTCAGAAGTCACCGCCCTGCGAAGAAATAAGTCATACAGACCCCCAAGGTCCAAGGTTTAGCCCCCACTCTTTGATGTTAATCAGTGGTAGGAGCATAATAGGTGCATTACAGGTTTTGTCCACAAAACATACAGTCAATTGAAGTTACAGTATATTCTGTGAAGCGCTTTGAGAATTCTTGAAGATGTGATAAGGCTCTATATCAAATACAAGGATTATTATTATTAAAATAACCTCCAACACTCCACGTCTTGCAAACAATCTGTAAATATTAACTGATGTGACAGGGTTTATTTCTAAGCTATTTGTATAATCTTTTGACAATTTAATTTTATCAATAGTGAATACAAATGAATGACGACAAGATTCTACCTAAAAATTGGATATTAAATGAAAAAGTGTGCTCTTATGAAGCGTTACCTAAAACTGTCAACTTCTAGTCCTTTTTTAGATGTCGATCACTCTATTGTGCATTTCCATCTTATTCTTGTTTTACTTCAGAATAAAAATATCATCAACCATTACAGCATTAGTTCTGTGTCTCTGCCTTTCTTGTGTTTGAGAACAGACAATGATTCCTGAGGTTGAGAAGATTTACCACTGTTGTGATGTTTGCTTTGCAGGTCACATCTCCAACAGACACAAGCAACTTTGATAGTTTCCCCGAAGATAATGATGACCCACCTCCTGACGATAACTCGGGATGGGATGCCGATTTTTGATCAGTTCCTTCAAACTGCTTCTGCCTTGCCGAGGACAGCATCTTTGTAAAAAGGCTGCCCGTGAACTAAAAGAATGATGGGAAGATTAGTGCTCTAGGTACCATGATGCCTTGACTGATGCTGCTACACTATTCACAGTGGCATTAGGATCTATGCCGTTAGCAAATTGCAGTGATGATCCTTGAAAGATTAGCTTTGAATCTAAAATAGCAACTTAGGTGGTGGTCCTAGAGCAAAGCTGTTTTATTAGCAGAGACCTAAGGCTTGCCTTCACTGAGGTGAATAGTGCTATTGCTCCAGATACAAATTGACAGAACATGGGTTAAAAAAGGGTTATTCAAAGCCAGTAAACTGTTTGATATTCTGAATTTAGAATTTTTTTCTAGACAAATGTAGTTATTTATTCAGGGGACTATTATAGATAGTTATAGAAGTGAACTTGGGATATTCCCACCTGTTCAGTGGAAGAATACAGGGCCTTGTGTAGCAGGCCAGTGTATATGTAACCAAGAGGACCAATTAATTATTGGTCAACAACATTTCATGTCAAGTCAATGCCATCATTTTTTAAAAATTGTATCCATTAGTAGGCTGAATGTTTGCTCTTTATTTGGATGGTATGTGCAAAATAGCATCACATATATATTAAAAGCACAAATGCTGATGTGATCAGGACCATTAACTTGGATTAAAATTCTCTGTCTCTATTTTCCATTAATCATATATGCATCTGATCAAAATGGGACTTGATGGAAAAATAGATGGTTTCCTGTGTCCTATTCCCTTTCTTTCTATACTGTAATTTTATCTCTCTGTGTTGCAATGTGAAACTAGCAAAATTACTATGGGTTCAATAAGTTTCTTCTTTCCTAAGACATCTGAATAAAAATAATATTTATTTGTATGTGCCACTGGATTTAAATTCTAGCTGAAAACTATGGATTAAAATTATAGTAAACAGTCGTTTACAAACCTTTCTGAAAACTGTACTTGATAATGTATTGTTATTTCAAACAGTAATAGTTCTGTATAATGCTGTCAAACAAATGTGTTAGTAATATTAAAATATTATTTTCACATTTCCTTGAATAGAATACAGGCCATTTCTTCTGTTAAAATTGATTTATTATCTTCCTGCCTCCCTGATGCAGTGAACTATTTTGTTTGTTTACAGCTGCACCAGTGTAGGTTACAGTCTATATGAAGAGGGACTAAACAGATTCTGATTAAAGAAGTGTATGTCTGGTCAAACTATCTTTCCAGTAACATGTTGCTGGGATAAAAATAAATGTGCTTGAGTATTCGCATCTTCCATCCTCCATGACAGTACTAATAAGATGCTGCTTTGCATTTGATGTTCTCTTTTTATTCAAGGAAACAAACTCATTAGAAAAAACATAAAATTGGGACAAATTAAATGGACTTTACAGTGACAATTCTACTTTACTGAGATGCATTTTAAGTTCATTTTAGAAATCACCTTAAAATTTCTAAGCTGCAGTTTATCCCTGCAAGTTTCCCTTTCCAACAGAAATGATGAAGACTGCTTAGCTGAAGTCCATTGACAATAGAACCAGTGGAAATTCCTGATATTTGTTGCAGTAAGAAGATTGATTATTTTGCCAGTAGCTTTTTTCATATTTCCAAATACCACAATAATCATTCCTGATAAATCTGCAACTTAATTTGTTAGTGCTTAATTTTTCTAAGTCTGTAGCAACCACGTAATGTACTGAAGAAAGTGCCAGGATCATATAGATTAGTTCCTCTTTCTGGTTATTTTTTAAGAACTGAATATAGAAATAATAGGGGTGGGGTGGTTACTAGTTGTCAAAGAAAAAATTCTGGGTACAGTTTCTTGCTGAGTGGTAATCGCACACTGTTGTACTGCAGTTCCGAAGGCTCTGTAGCTTTTGCACCTCTGGATTTTCAAATGTACTACATACATTTGTATTTAATAGGACCACAAGCTGCATAGTACTGTAAATAAGCAGATGCGTTTTGGTGTTGAGAGCAACATTTCTGTTTTTGCCGACTTCATATATGGGCATTGCTTCACCAGTTAATTCAAAAGGACACAAAGTTGAGCATTTTTTAGAAAGAACCAAACTTAAATTTATCATCTATATTATTTAACTTATTATTAAGCAAAAGGCTGAAGGTTGCTGCATAAAATGATCATTTCTTCCATAGGTTATTTACATTGTTTGGCAGAGTTTCAAGTGCCTTAAATACATGGCATCCAAAAAAATTACAAATTTGGTCAAATGCTGCGCAACAAAAACAAACAAACCTCAAGGATCCAGTCCTTCCTAGCTGGTTTCTTCATAAATTCTTTCTTTGTTAAGTTTCAAAGGCCTTTTTATTATTGCACGACTTGCAGAAAATATGTGGTACCCATAATTCTGTTCAATTTAGGGAAACTGTGAAACTGTTGACGAAATGCATCATTTCTGTGAAATGTGTGCAGTGCAAAAAAAGTCACAAGACTTCTTATTGTTGCTTTACATGGCTTTCTTGTATATGCAAATCCTTCTTATATTGATTCACTTGTGTTAGAAATATTAGGATAAAGTTTCTCCTTAAGGTCATCAATTGCAATAATGATTGACACAAATTGAAATCTTTCAGGACAACAGTAAAACTACTAGAGACTCTTGTCAGACTACTCTGCTTCTTAAGATTGATTTAATGTAGCTGATACCCACTTTAAAATCTCTTGTATTCCCTGTCTCTATTTAACAAAACGTTTACTATCAACTGTTAAACTCACTGAATATTTATAAATTTATAAAGTATTTGTTTCAAATGTTTCCAATTTAAGCTTTGTTCTAGGTATGTCAGCATGGCAATTTTGTCAAAATGTAAACTTTGTCATCAAATGCTGTTCACAGGCTTGTTGCACTTCTTTGGTCAAAGATTTTTAACTTTTACAAGTTTAATTGTCCTTGATTTGTCCTGTATTTCCCTGCAGCTGTCAATGCAGAGTGCCTGGTATATACTTTCTAGAGCTGAAATAAAGATGATTACTTTTGAATTATATATGATACTTTTTTGAGTATTAACTATTAACACCGACATAAAAATGACTAGGTTCCTTTGATAGTTCAGTGGATAAATGCACAGTGTGGTGTGGTATTGAGATTAATGCAAATAAGAAGTGGGATGATAATTCTGAGGAGATAGCATGGTAAGGTAAGAAAGGGAATGCAATGGTGAAAGGGAATCTAAGGATATGGAATAAGGTGAGGGTGGGAGAGCAAGGTAAGGAAGAAGAAAGGAATTGAATATCTTTAAATGTACACAGTGAAAAAATGGGAGTTATTTTCTACCAAGTAAATAATGCAGATTTATTTGGTAGACTAACTAACTTAATTTTAAGTACGTGTCCAATATCAAACCTCCTCATTCCTCTTTTTTATTGCTAATTATTAAGGCGCACATACATCTACATGAATCTGTAGTTATTTGGTCCAGTATGCGTATGCCATAATCTGTCATCACTTCTCATACTGGCATCTAAAGAGCTGAGAATTTTAGATGCAGGATAGACAGCTTAATGTTAACAACTGTCGATTCACTTCCTTTATTGGTTTGTTGAAGACATTCTTTATTTTTGGTGGTTAACGTAAATTTTGCCCAAACACATTAAGAGATCATCTGGATATTGTCTACAGACTAAATTATAGCGGCCACCATCTCATGTTTCCTGGCCAACAATTTAATTGGGATCTTGAGGTAATAATAATACTTGCATTTAATATAGCGCCTCTTTAGGTGAATGTAGAAGCCTATCAGCGCACAGCAATGTCCCAAAACAATCATGAAATCAATGCCCACTTTTATCTGGGGGACAGCCATCTGAACAGGCAGAGAGGATCTTCGTTTAACATCTCATTGGCACTGCTGGCCAATCGGCACTTCCAACAATGCAATGTTTCCCCAGGATTGCACTTGAGTTTGTGCCTAGACTGTGAGCTCAAAGGACCAGCATGGGCATGAACCCACAACCTTCCATTAGTTTGGAATGAGTAAAATTACAACAAAGATCAATTGCAGTTTTTGAAAATTCTAATTTTACCGCCATCCCCCACCAAATGAGAACTGTAAGTTACTAATACAATAATGACAATAACGTTTCTAATAATAGCAAAACGAAACCTACTATAATATGAACACAACATAGACACACACACACATATATATATATATTGTGATGGTTTCAGGAGTCCAATTCCTGAATCAAGTGGGTCTGCAGTACCTCTCATCACAGCTCAGCCAGCCTGGCTCATCGCAGCACTTGGACTGGTAAAACCAAGGCCTGTCTTGGACTGTCACCGGTAACAGGACCTCTTCCCACTCAGCTCTGGTTAACTCTGCAAGCCAGAAACAAACAAAAGCTCTTGCAATATGTCAGCTGACAGAAAAATATAACTGAAGGAAAAGCACAACACACGTGATTGCAATTGACTGATGTCAGACCATATGGATAAGAGGGAAGATAAGTTAGAACCACAAACAATTTTGCTCAGCAACTACAATCAAAACTGCAGTGGCCACAAGATGGCAATATAAACATTTCTTTTTCCTTTGCAACCCAAGTTACAGGGACTGATGCCAAAATATTTGCTGTTGTCCACTCTTACCAATGTGTGCTCATGTCCATTCTTTTTTCTGTGTTAATATAATCAAAATCGACATGGCTTTTGCTGTGATCTCACTTGGACAGGTGCCAAAGTCATTATAGACTGAATGGATTTGTTTTCCTGCCTTATTTTAATAAGGATCAGGTCCCATCGAGCTGGATGAATTTATTGAGCAGGGAGTCTATGGAAAAAGCTAACAGCTCAGTAATGGTATGTTTGTGTAAACGCAATGTCTCCTCAAGTCTGATTAAGGCGCAGGGTTAGTGCAAGCTTGGCAATTCTGTTTGATCTCACTTCATCAAAGAGTTCCCAAAACAACCATCTTTTCACACTGCTCTACACATTGGGCAGTCTTGTTAAAACAAAAACCAGCTACCACAGATTTGGATTAGTCCTGTAAACTCACAATGAAGTTAAATGAAGTGCAAATGAAAGATTTTCTTCACTGAGAATCTTTTAACTTCACACATTTACAATAAATAGATTGCGTATGTGTGAACCCATGTGCACATTAAGAGTTAAAGCTACTGGTAAGCTATCACTTTTTTATGCAAAAACGTTACTTAGCTCACTTAACAATTGAGAAGCCTCTAAATAATAAAAAGGTAAAGTCAGAGATGAGATTTCACATGATCTGACTGAATTTCCAGAGGGTCCAGTAGCAATTTAATCCGTTTCCATTTCAAAATGAACAACCAGATTTGGAATCTGGTTCTAAAATTGCACCCAAAAAAATTGTAAAATAATAATAATTCCTTGCATTTGATATAGTGTCTTATCAGGTCTTTGAGACGTCTCAAAGCACTTCACAGAATATTCTGTAAAGTAAATTGTCTGTATGTCTTATGTGCGAAACACGAATATAGTGGAATGCACAAGCCAAGTGTATGTGGACCATTGTGTGCCATTTGCCCAGTAGCTCTGGCTGTACAGACACACACACACACATCAGGAGGGGGCGGGGGCGGGGGGGCAAACCTGAAGCAGGAAAAGAGCCAACATGGGAAGCTGTGAGCTTATAGAACATCACATTTGTGGAATGCTACACACCAGTCAATACCCAGACCTCATCTCTCAATAGAAATGGTCTTCTTTTGAGGGGGGGAATAGGGGCAATTTGGCAACTTTGTCTTTATCAGTAAAAGTGTACAGAACTTTCAATAAGCAGTTATAACTGGGACCCCGTGGTTTGATCATTTTATCGACCCACTCCATCTCTCCAGTAAAAATAACACTCCTGGTGGAAGGCTATTATTTTGCAAGGCATGTGGCATATTGAATATTACACATTAGACGTGGTTTCTAATCTCGTGTTTCTCCTGGGTTTACTGATCAATCCTCGCCTGGGTGCATTATTGCCTGAAATCCAATGCAGTGTGAAAGTATCATTGACTTTATCCCACTTGTTCCAAAACTACCTCCTGGAGTGTTCCTCTCTGTTTCCCTCTCCGCCCTTTCCAAAAAAAAATCTTTTGATTTATGAGGCAAGTGCGTTTGCAACAGAAACGGCAGAGCCCGTGGTCTTGAACGAAACCTTCTGCAACCACTTTCCTCCTCGAAAACGGATCAATCAAAAGAAACGTATCAGCCGCTCAAACGCAAAAAGGTCGACTTGCAGCACGAAAGCGTTGGGTTTATCCCGACTCTTCCGTCAACGTTTCCGAAGACAACATTGGGCACTTTTAACCAGGGCCGGAAAAAAAAGTGCGCGCGTTAGAAGTTTATTAAACAACAACCACCACAACAAGATTGCAATTATGGAGCGCCTTTCACGTCGGGAGGACGTCCCAAGGCGCTGGACGGGTTGGGTCGGGACCCGAGCAGGGGTGGAAATGGTCAGCGTGAGCGGAGGGGAGGGGTAGGGAAGGGGGGGAGCGAGGAGGGGGGGGGGGGGGGGTTAGGGAGTCGAGAGGGGAGCTGAATGCACGGTCCAAGAGAAAGGTTCACAAAAGCCCGCAGTTGCCAGTTGTGAGGGGCATCGACCTGAGCTGCTCATCATTAAGTGCTAATCAGCCTATATTTGCTTTAGCGCAAAGCGCTGTGCGATGCAAACCTTTTTAGCTCTGCGGGTGAGCGTTTGATCTCCGTCGTGCCTTAAGTCGACTGCATTTCAAAGTTCTTCCATGTGCTCTCGGGGTTAATCAGATGCCACTCAAATGGCCCGAGAAGTACCCGGAGAACCGTGTGGTTAGTGTGTGTGTGTGTGTGTGTGTGTTTTTGCGCGTCTCGAAAGAAGTCACAGGATCTTACAACCAAATCAGGAGAGAAATACCACACACACACACACACACACACAGACACAGACAATAACCTCTCCTGAAAGGTTCAAGGATCACCTCTACTGATAGCCATAAGGGAATTCTGTCCCACTCCTGACAACTAGAGACGGCTTCCCCTTTCTGAGTCGGTATAAGGGGTTTCTTCGCTCGAGTCGCCCCGAATCGGATCAGATCAGATCGAGATCGGGATCAGGACCACAGACAAGAGCGGCGGCTGTGGCGTTGGTTCGGCTCTGTTCGGCTTTGCTCTGCAGGTTGGTGTGTGTGTGTGTGTGTGTGTGTGTATTGTATGGACAGGTCTCAGGAGGGAGAGAGGGGAATGTTTGGGAAATGCGCAAATAAAAGCCGTCCCGTCCCCATCATTCCCTCTCCTCTCTCTTATCAGAGGTACAGAACTGATCAGCGGGGAATCCGCTCAGAGTCAGTGATAATCGCGCACAACACAACACACAGTACAACACAACACACAGTACAAACACACAGTACAACACAACACACAGTACAACACAACACACAGTACAACACACACAGTACAACACAACACACAGTACAACACAACATAACACACAGTACAACACAACACACAGTACAACACAACACACAGTACAACACGAGTTGGAGCGGAATGTGGGACCAGCGCTGGTCTTCTTCTCAGGGCGTCGTCAAACTCAGCCTTTGAAATTCCAGCCCAAGGGCTCTGTTACACACCGAGAGGGGCGGGCAGCCCCCCCCCCCCCCCCCCACACACACACCCCACACACACCCCCCCCCCCAGCCCCGGCCACTATAAATTGTCCCATCAACACAGTCGCACCACCATAAACACAGTTACATCGAGGAGGACGGATCTCTCGCTCCAGCGCTCAACTGCGCACTGAGTCCGACTGTCTGTAGGCGGAATATCTTGGAAGGAAGGATTATAACCTCAACTGAATTAGATTCCACGTTAGTGCAGAGAGAGAGAGAGAGAGAGAGAGGGGTGAGAGGGGTGAAGGGGGGGAGAGAGGAAAGAGGAGGAAGGAGTTGTTCTTTTCTTTTCAATTTCAATTGAATTTAACTCCCAATTTCAATTGAATTTAACTCCCAATTTAAATTGGGAGTTGGAATCGATAGTCATTGCCTGAGTTGCTTTGACAGATTCCCCGCCCCACCACCACCCCATTGCTGTCAAAAGAAGAAGGAGAAAGAAAAGAAAGAAAGAAAGAAAGAAAGAAAGAAAGAAAAGAGGAGAGAGGGAGAGAAAAAAAACAACACCCACTTTGCGACGATGCAGGTGAGGGCGGTGTGGGAGTGCGCGGTGCTCCTGGTTTGCTGTCTGTGGGAGAGTGGGAACAGCTTCAACTCCAACGCTATCAAGACCGGGAGCGGAGCGGCTCAGAGCCTCGGTCACCCCCCCATCAGCATCACCCCCCAAGTCATCATCTACGACAGTGTCCACCAGAACCACGCCATTGAGCAATTCCAGGTAAAAAAAAAAGGGTGTCCCATCCCCTTCTCAGCTCTCTACCCCTCTCTACCCCTCTCTGCTCTGCTCTGGGGCTTCACTTACTCCACACCCAAGTGACATTTGGTTCAATCCTGTGCTCACTACTTGTTTGTTTATATATATATATATATTATATATATATGTGTGTGTATATAGGGGTTGATTTACAGTTGGGGGGAAAAAAAGTCCAGACTGAAATTGTGTGAAAAAAACTTATTTTTTTAAAAAAAATAATTGAACAACAACCTCCCCCCCCCCTTCACCACCCCAAAACAACCCCCACCCCCCAAAAAAAAAAAAATCTCTTTGGATTTGTTGATCCCAGGTGGCTTTTTGATTTACACAACAACAAAAAAATCTGATTAATTTTCCAAACCTGACGTTAATGAAGTTAATGATATGTGTACTTGTGTATTTATGTGTGTGTGTGTGTGTATGGGGGTGGGGAAGGGGGGGTGGGGGCTGAGTGTTTGATCATGAAGTGACTGTGGCATTTGCTCTCCAGCTCCCCAGTTGTCTGAATGACCAGGACTGCCCTCTCCACGAGTTCTGCTCGGGCTCACACACCTGCCTGACCTGCCGCAGGCGCCGCAAGCGTTGCCTTCGAGACATCATGTGCTGCCCTGGGAACCGCTGCAGTAATGGTAAAGGAATCCGTGACTATGATTTGGGTTTGGGGGCTGGGGGTGGGGGAGCAGGTGATGGGAAGATGGGTCAGTTTTCGAATCCAACTTTCTTCTATCCCCATAATTATTGCCGAAAATTTACACTCAAATCAACCTCTGATAAACCAGAACCTTTATTTGTGTCCTGGGAATTTACAACGTTTCTAGGTTGATTTAATTTGCTAGTTAGTTCATTTAAAGAATGTTTCAGACTGATGGGAAGTTCTTGTTGCAGGTATGTGCATACCCAATGATGAGGATGATACCCATGGAGAGATAGAAGAGATGATCGTGGAGAGATGGAACCACCAGGGTAAACACACTACGATGGACACTAAGCCAAAAAGGGTGATGACCACTGGAAGGACTCACTCTGTCAAAGGTATATAACCCAACAAAAAATCCCACAGGGACTCTCTAACCCAATGAAGCACTGTTTGCTTTTAAGATTCAGAGTCAAACCAGTAATTAGTGATTGGTCGGTTGTCTGAAGGTTTACTTTCATATCTACTTTCAGGACAAGAAGGTGACATGTGCCTTAGATCTTCAGATTGTTCTGAAGGGTTGTGCTGTGCCCGGCACTTTTGGTCAAAGATCTGCAAACCCGTGCTGAAGGAAGGCCAAGTGTGCACAAAGCACAAGCGGAAAGGCTCACATGGGTTGGAAATATTCCAGAGATGTGACTGTGCCCAAGGGTTCTCCTGTCGGATACAGCGAGGACATAATGGTTCCACCAAGACATCTAGATTACATACCTGCCAGCGACACTGATTCAGAGATTGGGAACAAAGTAAAAGACCAAAATATCCAGGAGAAAGACTTTGGTTCAGAAAGATCCATCGATAGGGAAGATGCTTTAACGAACGTGATGCTCCTTCAGAATACCAAAGTGCATTGCTTGGTTCACTTTAAAGAACTGCATAGACTGTAATGCTTGCAGTAAATTACTGCATTGTAAATATTTAATGTGGCACTTAATTTGTACATAGACACAAATCAGTGTTTGAGGTGCTGCATGGTCAATATCAATGTTTAGCCAGTCTTGTAAATATACATCCAACAATGTCTGATAATTATTGCTTTTCAGCCTATGTAATACAATTTCTATATTTTAACACAAATAAATGTTCACAATCAACTACATCTTTGGATTATTTGTATTATTACTCATGTTATATTTGAATATTGATAGAAATGACAATTATTTATATTCAATGCAAATCAGCGATGTCGTAAGATACATATAGGCAAAATATCTGTGGATTTTCACAGATTGTGGACATTCTATTGGCTTGTAAACCACAACAACTTGCACTTATATAGCACCCTCCACGCAGGGTAGCATCTCAGGTGGGTATGAAACAGTCTGTTAGGAATATAGCATTCACATTTAAGTGCAGTGGTATTAATGTAAGTACTTGCTGCACACAATTTTTCCAGGTTCTAGAACCTCATGGGTTTCAGATTTCTGCAGAATTTGGTCCCATTATTTTACTAGATTTTTAAAAATATATTATTGGCAGCAATCAAGTGAGCAATGTAGAGATTGTGATTACACAGCACAAACAAAATTAATGGTCTTTTAAATTAAAACAGATGTATTATCTGAAATACAAGATGATATGCATATTTTCTAATGCACATAAAAGTGAACTACATAATAATAATAATAATAATCCTTGCATTTGATATAGCGCTTTTTCACGTCGGGAGGACGTCCCAAAGCGCTTCACAGAGTACACTGTAAAGTGAATTGACTATATAAAACTCTGTAACGGTGGTGATCTGAAAACAAGTGAACGGTGCCAGAAGGAAAGGTTGAATTAGAAAAGACAGAAAGGCACAATGATGTGAGTGGATTAGTTTATGCTTGTGATTTTAAAAGGTACTCTACTTGCAACAAAAAAACTATCTACCATCAAGTCCAGAAGACAAAATCACTATAAAAGAACACAAAGAAGGACAAATAAGTATTGGATAACATACAGATCAGCAATACCGTGCAGTAAATTCACTAAATGCTCAAAATAAATATTTTACAAGAACATCCTATTTAAAATCAAATGCAAACATTAAGTAAAATAAATGTATCCATTGAAGATCGTCTCTTGATTGACTTATTTAAGTCAAATTATTCCTGGATATTTTACCATTGAATCATCGTTTCCACAGAGGCTCATATATCGCCCATCAGATGCACAACATAGTTGGCAATTATAGTATAATATTCAGAATCATTTACCAACCAACAACAACAACTTTATCTGTATAGTGCTCCTCTCACAGGTAGCATCCCAGAGTACCATTAATATTAATGGTTCCAAACCTTCCATGAACGGAAAAAAATTCCATTAGAAAGTCAGGTTAAAATCCCATGTCTCCTTTGGTCATGGGTCTTTCCGAATATGAGAACACAGATATTGGAACACAATCAATGGTATTCATTTTTGTACTAAATATTGAAATTCATATGTATCTGTACAGGACAGATTTGAATACATTTCAGAAAATACAATCATTACATTCATCAGGAATTCCACAAAAAACACTTTGAGATGTTTTGATGTCAAACATTAGATGTTATATCAATTGCAAAGATTCATATTTGAATCAGTCTAGCTATTATGTATGGTGATTGAAATACTGTCCATTCAAATTTAGGCAGATTAATCATGCAATGCTATTTTTCTTAAGACCAAAAACACCCATAATTATCAAATTGATGAAGATTAAACCAAACTGCAAGATGCAAAGAGAATATCGATTGGTCTTGGGAAGCTGTCACCATGTGACATGCTAACAGATTGTATTAACTTTGGATCTTCAGGCACAGACTGTTGTCAGGAAATAGAAAGCAACATTGCCAAGCCCACACAATGCTACAGCTGTGTTGTACAAATTTCCTTCACGTGTCTTGCCACTCATGAGTCATTACGTTCAATTTAAGAGGGAAAAAACAACTCATTGTGTGATTCTAATTGAGGAGCAATGCAATAAATAAAAGTCGATGAGTATTCTCTGGTGAAATCCATCTCAGACATAATAACCATACCTAATATCTTTAAATAACTAGCACCGTTTTACCAGGTATACCGGCTGCTCTGTGTTGCTCCAGCATTTCAGCTAATAGGGGCGAAATCACATGCTTTGGAGAATTTTTAAACATCAACTAATAGGAATTAGTGCTTTAAATGAACTAACTTTGTATGTACTACATGCAATACAACACGTTATATAAGCAACAAATAAAAGATTTCATCATGGCAAATGTGAAATATTCAAAACTTGCATTGTTGAAACAATTCACTGTAAATCATCACAATTGTAACTAATCACAGAATGGTTTGTAGCTCTAATACATTTTCCTGACTTCAATATTCTGAAAAATGAAATGTAAATAAGCTAGGTCTAAAAATGTTTATTTTGCCCCATTTCTGAAATAAATGCATGAATTAGAATGAGTGTGAGAGCAAGTGTATATGTGGGAGAGAAGACAACACCAGGTCAAATGAGATATGTCTATTTTTGGATGTGTGAAACACAATTTAAAAGGACAATAAATGTTGGGGTTGGATGCTGCAGAAAGCCACAGTTTGAATCTTTGAAGCCTGATACATTTAATTTGCATTCAGACACTTCTTTGCTTGTTCTCCGTAATACACAAGATCTCCCTAATTGAATCGTAATGATTTATCTAGAATGTAAATTGGACCTCACCCTGAATATACAGCAGTCCTGAAATCTTTAGTCTATAAAGTGACTATTTTTGACCATTATCATTTTCCTTAATTCATTTTATAAACTGCATATTTAGCACTTTAGTATTAACAGTTTAATTAAACCTATGATTTTTTTAAAAAAACTGTGGGTTTGATAACAGTGTTGATTTTAAAATGAATACAGACCTGGCTGCTCATCGCCAATGAAAGGTATCATTTTAATCAACTGATGGAACATAAATCCATATAAAGGAATTCATGATAAACAAAGTTAGGGGACAACTGTATGTATGATTAGTAGAGTGTTATTTTAAATCTATTTTACTTTCTTACTTGTATTGCCAGAGAAAGATAGTAATCCCCAAATTTTTGTGTTTGGTATCTTCTGCTTGATTTGGAAATAGCAGACCTGTTAAGCATGCTTGTTTATACTACAATACAATAATATAAATGACATTAATATAATGCTCTATCCCAAAGCACTTCACAATAATTACGGTAAAGCATAGTGTATTTATAGGTGAATGTGATAGCTACAAACAGCCAGGTGATGAATGAGTAATTTGGATGGTTTAAAAGACGGCCAATTAAATAAAAGCCAACATTTAATTTAAACCGATGTTGCAACCAATTTTTAAGATATCACTTTGAAAGTATTACCAGTTTTATTTTAAAATATTACAATTTGAAATTATTATCAATCCACGGCTGTGTGCGGGATGCTGCTATATGCAATTGACTGCCACAATTTGCCCACAAAGCAGATTTAGCCAATTTACTTTACAATATATTCTGTGAAGATCTTTGAGACATCGCGATGAAGTGATATATCAAATGCAAGGATTATTATTATTATTAATTTGGTTGGAGGAATGTTGGTCATGACACTAGGAGAAATTCCCTACTCCCTTCTCTTCTCGCATAGTGTTCGGGGATTTTTAATGTCCACTTCGACAAGCAGACAGGACCTCGATTTAACAACAGTCTGAAGCAGGGCACTTCAAACAATGAAGCATTCCCCAAGCATTGTACTGGATCATCTGTCCTCTAGACGATGAGCTCAAAGTACGCAACAACCTTTTGACACAGAGAGACAAGAATGCAACCGAGTGAGCACAGCTGGCACCGTGGACCATAATGGAGAAAAATATGTTGTAAACCAGACATACATATAAACAATTGTCAGTGCTGACTAAGGCTCTGACTCAGAATGTTTTTGCAACTGGTCTCGGCTTTCAAAGTAATCAGCAAAGATTGTTTTTTGTTCTTTTACAGACAGATTATGAAGTTCTTACCAAATTCACAAATAATTGAAGTGTAAATAGATTCATGAACTTCATGCCTTGCATGTATAATATTATTTGGATCAGTTGGATCGGAGAAGTAGACTTACTCTACTATGGGTTAAAAGACTATGGATTCATGACCCATATTGAGTCTAGAGTTCATTGTCTCGGCTGACCCTGAAGTGTTTTTCTAGATGAGAACCATATTATCAGAGGCTCATCTTTCAGACTGGAAATAAAAATTGAGGTTGCCCAAGCCTCATTCAGGTGGATGACACTATTTAAAAAAAATGAGGATGTGGTTCCTGGTGTCCAGATTACTTGACATTCAGTGGTTTGTGGGACCAATTTTACTGGCAAAAAGGACTGCAGTGTGCCTTACTAAAACAGTTACTACACTATCTGTGAAGCTCTTCGAGATATTTCAACTTGGTACAGTGCCAAAAATTTGCAAGTTCTTTCTTACAGGCAACTAAATTTGATTCGTAAAATCATTGGATTTTCATATTTAGATTTTAAAATAAGCAGAAAATTGACTATTTTAAACGTTATATTTGAATCCATTAGTTATCACGGCTACTTTTTAAGATGTATAATTAATGCAAAACAATGTGCAGCAAAGTTGAAATTAAACCCATTTTGGTAAAGCATTGTTAAAAAAACACAATTAAAATATTCCATTCTAAGTGCTCCCATCTAATATATTCACATTAATTACAGGAAAGTGCTCATGCATGATTTCTCCTGCATTATATTTATTAATGAAAAGTAAGAAGAATAAACATTCAACTTAATTTAAAACAAGCAAAATAACTCTGCTACTGTTGCCAATAAAAATGGATGTAAAGAGATTTGGGTTTCTGGTTAGAGTAACTAAGCAAACAAGACTTAGTAAAGTTCTCATCAGCAGGGCATTTGGGATAGAGAAGCATTAGTAAAGTGGTCACAGCAACCCGTTAGGAATGACACAATTGTAATGAAACTAGCACCATTGAAACTGAAAATACTTTGAAAACACTGTAACTAACTTGAATCTTGCACCCCCCGCCCCCAACTTTAGTTGTGCTCTGATCCACATCTTACATTTGTTTGAGCTATTTTTTCCCCAATTGCAACTCAATGGAGTTAGTACTTAATATAAGTTCTGTGAAGCTTCCTCTTTAAAAGGTAAATAGTGTCAGGCCAGACAGAGTTCCTGAAACTCAATGTGATGTATCTCCCGTTTCCTTATTAACATATCTTATAAGAAACTACCACATTTATGGAAGATCAGAAGCAATCAGTGATCAGAAACATGGCAGCAAAATCCAAACTGTATTTCTGAATTGTGTTTGTTTCAGATCTTTACTTTGCCAAGAATATTGCAAACTTTTTGTCCTTTCACATCTGCATCCAGATCGAATAAACAAGTGGGCATGCTTATCCAGGTAAACACATTTCAATCTGAAATGTTGTGCAGATCATAAATACTCAGATCACATCAGTAGGTCAAAGATATAAAGGGGTGTTAAGAATTACATTACTGGATACATCACACCTGGTCATCTAAAATTAACATCCTAAATTCAATATCCATAGAGGCAAACATGCTATATACCTCTCAATCAGTTGGAAGTCAATTATTCAGCAGCAGTAACAAAGTCTACGAGCTTTATATACACCGTCTAAGTCCTTTGATTTGCTTCTTTCTTGAATTTGCTTAAAAGTATCTGGTATTATTTGCAAAATATGTTGGTGAGGGCCTTTCCTATAAAACATATGCTTATTCAGTTGATAGTTTACGGAGGTAATATTTGAATTGTTTGATGTTGGTAGTAACTTCCTTTGGTACCTTTTAATTTTCTTAGTCCTCAATGACAAGGTTCTCTGCCTTCTTCCGTGTAGACTTTAAAATGGGAGTTATTGTGTTTTCACTGCCAATGGCACCATTGCTGGGAGCCAGGTTCTTTGATGGTGTGAGTGCCTGTTCCTTTGAAGATAACAGTAGTGCTGAGTGATATAGGACCTCACAGATTATGAATTTCATGGCAAAGCACTTAGTTATGAATTTGATGCAATGAAGCTAGTGATAAACAAATTAAATCTAGTTCATATTACAGAGCGACAACACAGCAATACACATTTAGGGTGGTATGATAGATCAGCTACACGATCTCAACTTCACACACAAGAACTACTTATTGACAAATTAGAACTCGAATAAGCCTAAAATGTATTCATTTTAACAGTTTATACTGTAAACTGCCCTTTGATTTGTTTAATCATCCTATAATATCCACTTAAACAGAAGACTTCATTTTGGCCAAACAATTGATATTCTCCTGTGTTTTAATCTACAAAAGACCAGCCAATCTGGAGTGAAAGGTTATCGCCAGTAACACGTTTCTACAGATATGCAATATATCCCAGCTGTTCTCTGGCTGAGTGCAACCTGTGATCTTTCCAGCTCATGCTGTGACAAAACACACAAAGACTGATAACTTTTCAAATTCAAGAATGATGCAATATTGAAATATACATCAGAATATAAGGATCACAACCTTTTGCAGACAAATACTATGAAGACCCAAAGGAAACAGTGTTTTGTGGATTGAAGCTCATTTAATAGTTGGTATTACTTTCAGTGTTAACTTGTTATTTACCATAGATCAAAGATAACATTAAAAACAGAGGGGGTGGGGGGGTGGGGGGAAATCACTCCTATTTTTTGAAGGTATAGTTAGTAAAATCGTTATTCACAGCTGTATCTTAAATTTACATGAAATCGTATGATACCTTTAAATTTCCTCTAAACATATTTCCCTAAAAAATTCAAAACAAATGGTTGGGGTATGATTCCATGGGCATTGACTGTATTCCAGTATCTCAATTGGTCATATGGGACTTCAGACAATGAGTGTAGGATGACTATGTAACATCACAGCCAAGTCTGATCCAATCCTAACCAATCATCTACTAATACTATGAATAAGAATGTCTGGATAGTGCTCAGGAATAGAAACTGGTTTGATCTCTTCCTTCCATAACCCAGGATGTTGAGGCCAATTAATGTGTCCTTCATGTTACACCACTGAGATCAGCTCACAATACATACCAGCTATTGAACCTAGAACTTTCCAGGTCAACATTTCATTTAAGACAGCCGATACCAGCATTGTAATTATCTGGAATATATAATGTACATTTGTGGAAGAATTGGACTAGATTTGGGTAATTTTAACAAAGACTTTTAGATGTAGCACCAAATTCAATATAGTACACAACAGGTCACTTGGTAATTTCATCAGCATAGATCCATTTCTCCACCATCCATAGGGTATGATACTTATGCTCGTTTAACTAATATTGGTTTATGTGGAATTATAAGAATTGCTTGAAAAGAGTCCTGATCCTCACAATGAAATTACTGTGCACTAAATTGACAAACGAATGCTTAATTTGTGGGTGTTTTGCACAGATGTGCCGTATCTTGACTATTACAGGAGATTATACACAAAATGTGAAAATGGGTATTAAGAAATCCTATTTTCATTCTGCAATTATCAATGTCGTTAATGCCTCTTAGCTATTATTGTAGAAACATTGCATGAGTCAAATGGATCTCTACAGAGTGTGATGTAAGGAGCACTCCAGGGCAAGTGAGTTTTGGGTCATCAAGAGGTGAAGTTAAGATAACAGACTGAAAATCACTGTAAATATACCGAGGCTGTTGACGGATACTAAAATTAAAGGACACAGTCTAAATCACTGTCTCCGGAACATTGACATTGCCAAAATAAAACTACAGCTTGTTGTCAATGGGAATTACTAGACAAGATCCCTCCAAAAACCACAAAGAAAAGCAATAATGTTTCAGAATTTTTCTCCCATTTTCTTTTTCATAGAGTTTATATTTAAAATCATGTCAGCTGGTTACCATTCCTTTTACATTTCAAGGTCTTTTGTACTACACAAAAGATTATTTTAATTGGACAGGGACAGTTTAAAGTCTCCTTGGTTCAGTGGTACAAATAGATGACTGTACGAGAAAGAACAATCTTTGATCTCAGTGAGGTGCTAATTTGTAGGATTTCAAGTTGTTAGACCTTGAGGAAGCAGGATCCTGTGTATAAACAATTGGATTTAACTGGCAAGCTATTACTGGCACATTACTATCTTGACACTTATTCATTTACATAAGTGTTTGAAGACAAGACTGTGTGTCAATAAAGGAATTAGACCAGACACCTTGAGTCCATCAGGTTTATCTCAGTTTGCTGACACAAACAGTAGGTGACATGAACAGAAAACACTTCAAAGTTTCCTAGCCATGGGTTTTGCACTATCTAAAGGCAAACAACATTTACTGCTTTGCTGGTCACAAACAATAAGAAACAAAACTGCAGATGGAAGATAAAAGGGGTAGCTACTTAACAAACACAAAGGTTTGACATACAGTCCCTCCATCCTTTAGCTTGTCTTATTTCATTTGTTTTTATTTAAATGATTAGTATAGTGGATAACTTTAATCTTGGTGGATTTTAGGGTTGCTCCTACTTAGAAGAAAAAAGTATTTTCAAAGGGTAACAAAGGAGAGGATCGAGTAGATTTAAAAAACACAAAAGTTCAAAGCTTGAAACTATCTGCTGCAGTGTTGAGGTGAATTGTATGCTAATATGGAAGTTGTGTATTGCTGGAACTTGTGGCTTACAAATGGAAGAATAGTTCAAAAGACTAATTCACTGGCCGGTGATTTGAAGTCCTAGTTAATGTTAGCAAAAGGACACTATTCTAATTAGTTTCCAATTGTATAGCTATTGCACTTGCATTGTCTACAATATAAAGGTCTTGCTTGGTAGAGTAACTAACAAGGACTTGATAGTACACAGCACCTCCCCTTATCCCTATTTCATTATATAAAATTCACTGTGAGCTCCATATCTGTACCATTGGTGTATTGTTTATAGAGCTGATATAAAATGGTACCTTTTTTTAAACAAACTCAAAATAAAGGGACAAATACAAAATCTGCAGAAATCTGACCCAATGCAGGATTCCAGATCCCAAAACTCACCGGAGCCTGAAGAAAACAACCCTTCGGGAGTAGGGTTCATGAAGCAATGAACTCGGAGGCATTGCAGTGTAAATGAAATGTGGATTACAATTTGACATCTCAGTGCCATTGTTGTCCATTTCAGGTCAGTGTCTTGAATACTCGGGTCAATGAATTTACATGTCAAACAACATAGCTGGGTTAAGGACTGTGAAAAGAAATTGTCTATCTCACAATTTCTGTCCATTCTTACAACTTCTGATTTACATATTTGCTGGATTAAGAACTCGAGTTTGCAGACGGAAAGAGTAGGGATTTTAACTTGCAATAAGTTAAACTCCAGGTCCTGGCTAAGATCAGCTAACTTAGCAAGACTAAAGATTCAAACAAGACTAAAGATTCAAACAGAGATGCTCTCAGTCTGTATAGTCCAGTGCTCACCAGAGAGTACTTTTACCTACAAGGCCCATAAAAAAACTGATTTGTTTCAAGCATCAACAGCACTACTAAAGTCTGAGGCGTAACCCATTCAAAAACAAGCCAGTATTATTACACACAGTAACACTATGTACTCCCTGTTCCAATTACAAAAAGGAACACAACCAGAAATAGACTACCTGTAGAAAATTAGATATTTAACAGTAAACAAGCAGGTCTACACCTGATTCTCACTTGGCTTAATTATACCAAGTAACTTCACATTCATACTTTAGTGTCTTACGTCAGGTGGTTGACACCCAAATCTGGTCATATAAGCTCCATTGGTATGTTACTGTGCCTAGGATGGCTTAATTATACTAAGTAACTTCACATTCATACTTTAGTGTCTTACGTCAGGTGGTTGACACCCAAATCTGGTCATATAAGCTCCATTGGTATGTTACTGTGCCTAGGATGATTCCAGATCCTTTCACATCAACCTAAACACTTAATGTAATTTTATGTATTGTATCTTGAGCAGCTATGAGAATTCACTTTGACTGCAAGTATAAAACTAAATGTATGCTAGAAGTAATATGAAGTGAAGAGATATTGCTTTCAGTGGTAAGGCAATTGGGAGCAGGATTTATATTTTATGCACTTTATTGCAATGGTTTGGGATGAGAAACTCCGTATGCATTACTATCCGGTTTGTACATTTTACGGATGATGCGAGACTGAGTGTTATGCAGACATTTAATCAAAATCACTCGTAACCAATAAGACCAGGAAATAGTCACTAAACATTTAAACTGAACTATTTACTACTCTCCCATCATTAAGTCATTAAGTTACAGAAACTTGTTGTTTGGGTGGGTTTACTATGGTCATCAGCTGTAACTTTTACTTGGTAAATGGCTTTTCATTCTCTATTGTGAATACAATGTGTAACATACAGTACCTGGGAAGGGTATGACCTGGATATTACATTTAAGTATTTCAGAACATTTAGTCTGCAGAAATATTTCATTCACGTTTCCTTTTCCATGAGTTGAAGAATCAGCAGCATCTGCAATCTGAAACCATTTGGAGAGATTCTATTGTGAAAGCCTATAAGCATTCCAACTTTCAGTGACTTTTCTCAGTTACTCAAGGTCCATTTGTGGAACCTTTACAAAATGAAACGTAGATTTTATTACATGAATGTTGAGGATCTTTGAAACCTACAATGAGCACAGTTCCAAAAACATCTCTGAAACTAGATATGTGGTCCATTCTGTTCTACAAGTGGACTTCTCTGCATTTTGTTTCTGAAATGAACCAGTCTGAACACATATATAGAAAGGTGAAATGAAGAGTCAATAGAAGGATGAAAAAGATTTACTTTGCATATTACAAGCAAATATTTTTTTCCACTTGCCCATTAAGGTTATGGAGTCTTTACATCATTATTTTTAACAACTAAGAATGTCAAACTAATTATGAATCTTTGGAAACGGTGCACCTCATACATTTTAGACTGTTTTGATGAAATATTAGTTATGATTGTTCTATAGTCAAGATACCCTGTTTGTTTGGTTATATGTGTACTTGTCACAGGCACAGTTAGGCCATTATTTAGTCCACCCTCCCAACTCCTGTTTTGTATATAAATCACTTATCACACAGAAATATCTCATGTAAAATCTTATGACATAACATTTTAAGATTAATAAATAATAAATTAATAAATTAATAAATTTAAATACTAAATCTATAATAGAATATGCAAGTACAATTATGACTTGTAGTTTTTATATTTGTACAGTCTTGAAATCTACCAGGAGAAAAATACAATATATAACAATCGATTGAAAGATAATCCTACAAAGAAAAGTTAGAGGTTTTGAAAATTTGCTTTTAATTATAGAGCAGTGTCTTAGAACTATACTTATAACATTTGATGAAAAGAACATTAAGATTGTCATCTTTGATTCAATGCCCTGATGCATTCATTAAAAGGCGTCACTTCCAGCTACTTGGAAGCCCTTGGCATGCAGTCATATCTCTCGCCATTGGTAGAGCCATTGTCTGCTCTGACAGGTGCAAACTACTTGTCTGCTTCCTAACAATAGACTTACCTGACTGGGGACTTTGGTGTCAGACAACAGCTTTCTTACTACCAGCTCAGCCTCCGACTGAATGGCTTGCATTTATTGTGCTCATCACATCACAAAGACCACAAGAGTTTTCAGGCTGCCTCCGCATGTATCAATTTCAAATCTGAAATAATTGAGGGAGTTGCAAAACTGGCTAAGACTGCATCTCATGGCCCAGTTTTAAAGATTTTCTTTCCAACTACTTAATTATTCAAAGAATATTCCTTGGCATATCCTTGACACGTAGGTACAAAAGTAACATTTGACTACATATTTTAAGATTCAGGCCACATTTGTCCTCTGCATTCTGAACATGATCTTTAATCTTTTTCAGGTATGATAATTTGCCTTGTAATCCCCGAAAATACTTTTTAATAATCCTAGCTGCTGGAACTCTCACAGCAGTATGCAGAGGATAGCATCCTGCCCTCTCATATACATGTGTGCTCTGAGTATATATCGCAAGATATAAGGAGATAATGCCTGTTCTTTTCAGGCTCCAACTGAACTACACTGAACACCTCATCCTTTCTCTGAAATTCAGATGACAGTTGCACCTAAGGGACTGGAATTTGCACTTGTCAGATATCAGATAGATGTTGGCAACGGTGCAGCACTTTTGTGTTAAAACTATTTGCAATATTTTTTGCTACTGCTATATCCTTAATATTTGGAGTTTAAGCCTTTTTAATAAAACTAAAAGCTAAAACTATAGAATTGAATTCAGCCTTCACTAAAACTATAATAGAAATAGACCAGAGATGAAAAGGAAAACTGAACAGAAGAAATATGAACAAGCAGAAAATGAGCAACACGTTAATCAGTGTTGGACTTTGTTTCTGGAAACCAATTACATCATTTCACCACGAGTCTGGTGTCATTTCAGGTGGAAGTAAACCACTCATTGGTTTGAAAAATATATATTTATAATCTCAGAAACAATTGCATCAAAATAAACATAACTGCTATTCCTCCAGGTTTCCTGTTTAAAAATCCTTCAAATTTAAGTTTATGTGTAGTTGTTCACAAGAAAATCAAATTGGCTAATGTTGCATAAAGTCAGTGGCTTTTCAATATTGTGGCAACGATGAAACATTCCATGTGCAAGCAATATGGCAAACAACCAGAATATTTAAAATGTAAGCAATGGGAATAATTTTGCAGCTTCCTGCAATAAATACATAATACATTTGCACAAATAAAATGAAATCAATTCAATATGTGACTTTCAAGGAGTCTTTAGTATAAAAATACAAACCTCATAAAATTATAATCACTTGTCCCTCCGAAAATGTTCTGGGTTGGCAGGACAAGATGTACTTGTCAATACAGTAAAGCAGGATGTTTTTTGTTCTCACGTATCTGACAGTAGCAGACAAGTAGGGAATTAGCATAAATATTACTAACATAATAATTCTGCATTAGTACATAATGCATGTGCACAAACAGAACTTTCTGCTGATGGAAGAAATCTTTTGTTTACTAAGCAAACAAGTTAGATTGTAAAGAAATATAAAAACCTTCAGCAGAGTTTCCATCATGTTCCAGAAGGTCAGCTCATGAGACTTCAGTGTTACATATCTGAGATACAAAATGTGGGAATTTGCACTTGGATCTTAATCACTTGTTAATTGTGTTGTACAATATATAATAGAGTAATACAATTTCAATAAATATTGCGGAATTAAGCCTACAATTTTTATTGCATGTTGTAAAAGAGGCCTCTGATTTTACTTTTCATACTGCATAATTAATAATTACAAAGAAACACCATATATGTGAGATGCACTATGAATGTGCAAAGTATATTTTCATATTGTTCTTATAATCCGTTAATAAAATCCCCTTTGTATTACAGATGCTCAGTCTGCAAACTGAACATATGTAATACAGAGGGAATTTTATGTATAGATGTTATGTATAGATTAGACTGGACTCCAACCACTGAAAAGTGAATTTATTGTTCAGTTTCTGAAATGTAAAACCATAATATAAGCAGCTCCATTACTATATTTCAGAATTCTGGTCAGAAATGAACTGTTGCCTTTCCTGTACTGTTGGTTTAAATAAGCTGAAGCAGACAGTCGGTCTGTAACATTTAGCTGTTCCTTATGATTTTTGGAAGGATGAATAATTGACAACTTGGTTAAGCTGTACTTTTTTATTTCCTAAAGATGGCCTGGATGATCCATAGTCTGGAGATAGGGAAAGATCAAGGACAGATATTTATTACTTTATGGCTTCCCTGTTCATTATCTTTGCCAAACTTGTAGTAGCACAAATTCTACTTTTGGAGGGAACATGTTAAGTCTGAAGGATTCATCACAACAGCTTTATGTAATTAACTTGCTAGATTCTGCAGCCTTATTCGCTATCATCAACTAGTCAATTGGAAAAGCATTGGCTTTATCAATTTATTTGATGATCTTATCTGAAGGATACTATACACAAGTGTGTGGGATGCCGGGAAGGATAATTCTTAAGCACAAAGGCACAGAGCAGTGTTATATATTTATAAATACACACCACACCCTCATCTCTGTCAACAACAACTCGGATTTATATAGCGCCCTCCACGCTGGACGGTATCTCCGAGCGCTTCACAGTAACGGATCCAGGGCTGAGCCAGGGGGAGTGCCTCAGTCACTAACATACGGAAAATGATTCATATCATGATTTCTTCCCCCACAACATTTCCAAGGCAAACTTTTTGTTGAGAAATTAGATGCTGGGGTCAAAAATTAACGATTTCTAAAGAGATTCGTTAGTAAGTAAACAGTGCCACATGGAACTCTGCTCCAACTGGATATACCTTTGGAGTGAAGCCTGAAGTCAAAATAACATTCTTCCAGTTGCTGGAAGGAATGAATCGCCACTCAATTTTCTTATTGAACAATTCTGTTAGAAATTGCCTCGTGCTGGAAATATACCTCATTATGTGCTAATCCTTTTGAGAAGATATAAAACCCCATTCTGACCTCATGTTGTGCAAATGTTGGCATTAGGTACGTTGACTGTAAGTAGGTTTGCACAAGTACGTACAAGACTGGTAGAAAAGGAAGGCCCCAGTTGGAGATTCTCACTGCACTATTAAGTGTAGAGGTTTTTGATGAAAGGTGTGGTTGTGGAGAGATCCTGATCATTGTTTAGATCAGAGATAGTTTAGCAGTTTTGTCAGAGAAATGAAGTAAAGGGAGGGATTTTTTTTTGTTCATTGGTTTTGACATTGGAAGCAGTTTAATTGCAGTGCATCCCAACAATCTAATGACAAGCTTCCAAACCATTGCTATGTTTCCTGTTGAAATATTCTTTCTAAACAAAAAATGACTTGAGAGCATGTTTTGCAACATTTACACAAAATCTTGAACACAATGTTTTTATACAAAAAAGAACGGTTTCACACTCACTCAATACAAGGTATTCAATTTTTCTGCCTCCACAAAGTACCCCACCCAATAAATCACAGACACCTGGCAGATTTAAGTATTTGTCATTACTTGGAATTTAACTTTACTGCCACAACAGTATGAAGCCATCATTTTAGCTGTTATGCCTTGGTATTTTAGTTTCTGAACATCTTTAACACAGATTTAACTGCAGACAAATCTCTCAGGTATTTTGTACTTAAATGACATTGGTGTTTAATCAGACTATAGATGGATATACACTTATGAACAATATACAAGATGAAATATTATTGCTCTGATCTCCTTTACCAGAGAACTAACTGCATGCTTATCTGAAAACAACGTAATAGCAGGCATGATACCTGTAATTGGTTTAAATACCACAGTATTTAACAGCATACTGTAATTACTAATTCCTAAGAGGAGACAGCCTTGGGGAGTTGAAAACAGTGATTTGAATCCAAGAATACTTAAATCCAAGACTAAACACTTGTGTGGACGGTTTATATACAATGTTAATTTGCATCATATCCATAGAATGCTAAACTAGCTTGTAGTATTTATTTTCAAATAACATACATAGCGTTTGCTGAGTATCACAATGTGCAACCAGATTGGAAATGCTCTTGAGTTTACTGAACATTTAGTTATGTTTTTATACTTCTGGAAACAATTTTAGACATCATATATAGCTGACTTTTGCCTTTGGCCTATTCTGCTAATATGCACAAATTCCTTGGCAAAATTATTCCCTCTTTGTTTCTGATATTTTATTTCATTTCCTGCAGTTACCTATGCTTTACAAGTTTTTGAAGTAAAAAAAATACAATAATCAACAACACACTGATTCTGACTTCCTTATTCAAAAAACAAGACCGTTTGCCAGGCCACAAAATAATTTCCTAAGGAAATCTAGCCTCCTCACAAAACATTTTATTGGAGCTTTTTGCAACTCAAATGCTAACATTAAACATGAAACTTTCTTTTACACATTTGAAACATTGAACAATATTTGAAAGTACATTAGAAACTTAGATTCCTCCACTATTTACCCAATTCTGAAATTAAAATCCAAAAATTGATGCAATGTGAAAAGGTATTTAATTTGAAGCTGTGCTCTTTTGTTCCATTGCATTTTCATTAAAGACACAAATGTTTCTAGACTTTAATCTTATGAATCAACAAATTGCTTTTTGTTCTGTAATTTACAAACAATTCATACTCAATTAATAAATATCTACCAAATGTAATCATTACCACTCTGGCTTTTTTTCCTGCTTACAAAATACAAAGTCAATCCACTTTACAATATATTCTTTGAAACGCTTTGAGATATCTCAACGACATGATAAGGCGTTAAATCAAATGCAGGATTATTATTATTAGTGGTTTAATATAATGTTAAATCAAACAGCATCTTCCCTAAAGTGTTATTCACAGGAATATTTACTTCACACAAGTTTAGTTTTGCCTAATGGTTCCAGGGTAGATGTCAGACAGGATGAAAAGAAGAATCATAAAGTAAACTCTACAAGCTGCTTTTGATCTCTGTCTCATGGTCCATTCTGGAGCAGCAATGGCAGAGAAGGAAGCATTGATAGGCATAAAGGAAAAACGTTGACTTGCTACCCCTCTCTCCATCTTTTAAAAACCTCCCACAATATCACTTAACCATAATCTTTAAATGGATTATTTTCCTGTTCGTTATCTGACCCTATAGTTGCCAAGCGTTTTGAGGTCATCTTTCATATGAAAATGACTACATAAATGCAAGTTGTCAATTGCTCGACAGTAATATATTAAAAAAAATTATGTCACTGGGCCAAGAACTAAGCAACTAAATTGGAGAATCTTAAAGGTTTCTGATCATGAATATGCCTTACTGTGTTAATAGGTGATCTTGCCAATCAGAAGTTAGGGAAAGCAGCTGTTTGTTATACTAATAATAATCCTTGCATTTTACATAGCACCTTATCAAGCCATTGAGACACCTCAAAGCGCTTCACAATATACACTGTAAAGTGAATTGACCATATATTTTGTGGGCGAAATAGTAGGATTACATTAGTTCATAAAGGTTGGAGCTTTAGCAAACTGATAATGGCTCTGATGCTATGTTACCTTTTATATTCAAGTGTTTTTTTAAAAACAATTGTGAAGGATGCGTCTCAAAGGAATTGAATTTTTTCTATGGAGGAACAAATCCCCTTACAAGCTAAAGGTTTTACAACAGCTTTAGTTAAGCTCTGGAACTAAACTATCTTGGAACTTCAATGAGAAGAGAACATGCATTTTTATAGCACCTTGTGCCAAAATGTCTCACAGTGCTTTAGAGTATTAACTGTGTCGCGACAATTTTGTAGGCAACTCTATCAGTTGGGTTTATATTTGCTTAGGTTTATGACTGGTGTCTGTGCAGTAATTGTGCCTAGCAGCATGGAGAAAAGATTCATTGCTGAGGTACATAATGTGCTTGATCAATAACCAGCTGAACTAAAGTCCATTGTAGTATATGGTGGCTAACCAAGGTACTTAACCTCAACCGCACTGAGGCAGTGTACAACCTTGGCATCTGGTTTGATCCTCGACTCTCCTTCCTTCCTTATATTTGGTCCCTGACCAAGAGTGCTTTTTCCTCTTGCCAACATTGTCCGTCTCTTCCCTATCTCACACCTTACGACACTGAAACCCATATTCACGTTTGTTGCCTCCCACCTAGACATTTCAAAATACACTCCTCCCCAGTCTCGCTAGTTCTACGTTCATTTGTGTGCTTCAGTGAATCCAAATCCTCTCCAGCACTAAACTCCACAAACAAGCAAAATGAGCCTTCTTCCCTTTGTAGTTTCCCTGTGAACTACTGCCTGGTGGAGGAGGTAAGCAAGAGTGGGTCTCCCTTTGATTTTCACTTCCTCCCACAGGAACAGAATTTTGCTGGTTGCTGCAATGCCCACAAAATGCACATTGAGATAGAAAAATGAAGATAAGTTAACCTCTTGAAACCACACAAAGAGCTACAAAGAGATCGGCAAATACAATATTTTAGCATGTTTGGTGACTAACTACAATTAAGACGCGAACATCTTCACAAAATTTCTCTGTGGAAGAGAAGAGAGAAGGGAGATGCCTCAAATATAGCAGGCACTGTCAGGGAAAAGGGCAATTTGTTTGCAGGACTGGTATAATTGGCCCCTTTTTGTGATTGATATTTTCATATTTTTTATTGGATATGTTGAACAATGGAAATAATGAACCCAGCCACTAAGAAAGAAAAAATGAAGTTTGGTTAACATGGAATGTAAAGTGTTGAGGTGATAGACCACTTATTACAGACATATGCATAGTTATCAGCATGCATTTTCCAAATGGAACATTCACACCAGGCTCCGTTAAAATCTAATGCAGCATTTTTTCCTTCTGTATTATTTAATTTTCATTGCTCTCCAGGCACATCAATTTATATTGGGTAGTAAAGTTACTGACTTCACCAGCAAGAAACAACTGATTAAATATCATCCATTAGGCTCTTTAGCCTTCTTCCTCCCCATAGATATGTTTACATAAATTCTACATCAACCCGATTACTCCAGTCCTTGCCAAACTCCACTGGCTCCCTGTCACAGAGCGGATCGACTTGAAGATCCTCACTCTAGTGTTTAAATCCCTCCATTCCTTGGCACCCCCCATCTCTCTAACCTCCTCTCTCCCCACAGCAGTACCTGCTGCCTCCGCTCTACTGTGTCCGGCGTCCCCCGAATCCTCCGCTCCACCATCAGCAGCTGTGCCTTCAGCCACTATGCCCCGAAACTTTGGAATTCCCTCCCGCAACACCTTCGTCCCCTCCTTCCCCATCTTTCCTCTTCGACTGCGCTTACCTTTCCACTCCCCCTGGTTCGGCCTAGGGCTCCACCATTGCTAAGCCCACCAAGATGCCGCCCGGCATGGAGGGCGCTATATAAGTGCAAGTTGTTGTTATTGAATAATTTTCGCTGTCAAATAAAATATTCAATTAACAAAATTTCACTGAATTTCAATAGAAATTTCCTTGCGTCTGAACTGCAATGCATACTCTCACTCTATTTACCTAATTCCAGAGTATTAGACGCAGGTTGGAAAAAGCCAAGGCTTGGGGACCTCAGGGTATGTGGCTGGGTTACTGTTGGAGCCTAACCAGCTGAAACCATATTGCTTGCCATTCAGAGCTCTATCTGGCAATCTTCCCCCTGCTGATAAGCCAGGCTGGCTGGTCTGTCATCAGCAGTGCCCTGAAGTACTGCAGACCCACCTCTCTACAGTGATCGCCACAGAGAGTTGAGTTGATTCTGACATTCTGTTGTCAGGCAAGTCACCTTGCAGCAATTCAGTTCCCTGGATGCACGGATTATTTAGAGAAGTATTGATTTCATCCGTTCATAATACCAACTCTAACTGTTACTGAATACATCATGAAACATTTTCTTAAAATGTGTCCCATTTTCTGCCCACCCTTCTTGGTTAGCCATTCGAGTTATTGATTTCACCTCTAAGAAACATTTCCTCCTGCCAGTCCCCAAATTTCCCTTCACAGCACTAAAGCTGTAGTCCCACATTGCTGCACAAACATATCTGGAAGCATTTGTCTGGGTCTACTTTCTCTATCCATTAAGCATCTTATATATAGCTCTATACGTTTATCTTCAAGACATCTACTTTCAAGGCTGACAAGCTAAAATAGTCTTAAGTACAGTATTCAGCTGGATCTGGCAGAGAGAAGGGAGTTGGTGAGAGCTACTTTTAAAGGCTCATATGAGCATTCCATCACAAAAACCACAAGGAGCTGATAATTGATCTCACATGTTTTCCATTAAACCTTTCTCAAAACAAGCAGCTTTAAGGAAAATTCATGAATTCATGTCTTGACCATAGTCTACAATGTAGCTTCCTCTTTGGAGCCTTTCACTAATTTGTAGGATTAACAACCTGAGCAAGAAAAGATTGAAAAGTGATGATCTTGCATTCTTGCGTTATATGAGCCAAACTGTGATAGGAAGTACAAATGAAATAAATGGACAGCAGGAATAAGAAAAGACAAATACCATGAAATGGAACAGTTTAAAGTATAAATTTCCAAACATTGGTAAACAAATCTACTTCCCATATCCGGAAGGAATCCAAAAAATCTGACAATCCAAAAATAAATAAATCAGCGGTTTCTAAGAATGTGCAAGTGGTAATCTTTAGAAGGTTGGTGGTGCACTTATATTCGTTGTCAAACCAAAATTGGTTTGAAAGCTCTCTACTAAAGATCACATCCATTTCTTGTTTACCAAAACTCACACAATTTTTAGACCTGATATTGGCTGAAGAAATTTGCTTATGTGTGACAAAATGATGTTAGATGATTCCAAGGCTTTAGTGATTTCTTGGCATAATAATCCTTACATTTTACATAGGGTCTTATCATACATCAAGATGTCTCAAAGTGCTGCACAGGATTTTTACTGCTAAATGTTGTGATGTGACTGTGTATTTGTAGGTCAACACAACTGCCAATGTGTGCACAGCAATGTTCTGCAAACAGCTGTGAAGTGAGGGACCAATTTTATTTGGAAGATGGCTGGCCAGGACAGTGGCATAGGATTGTTAACATCTACCTGAACCTGTGCCTCCTGCAACACTATTGACTGGCCATTCCCTCTGCTCAGCTAACAGCATCTTGCTTCATGTCCCATGCCTGATCCACCCCATCATTGGTAAGCAAGCATTCCTTCATTCTGCCCCAGCATTCTGCAACTCCATCCTGGAGTCCTTCCACCTTGTCTCTTCCTACTTTTAAACCCTGCCTCAAAACCTCTCTCTTTGACTGCACTTTCAGTCTTTCCATCCCCCACCTTCCTCAGTTTCCCCCACCCCCACAAAGCTTGGATGCCCAGTCAGCTTTGAGACATCCTGCCAACATGAAAGGCATTATATAAATACAAATTGTTCTTGTTATTGCACCGAATCACATTGAAACATCTAAAAGTACTTCATAGTTCTCTGTAAATTATAGTGACAGTGTTTGTAGGCAAACATGGTAGCCAATTTAAGCACAGCAATGTATCACAAGCAACCATTAAGCGAATGACCACAGCCAAAGAGCGAATGGTCATAGAATAAAGAAAGCTATTCAATCCCTTGTGCCTGTACCAGCTCTCTGAGAAGGCTATCCTTTTAATCTATACCTCTGTTCCATTATAACTTTATTTGTCTTTTCCAATTCAAATATTTGTCTGGTTGCCTATTATAAAGGGTATTATAGATTTGAATATTGAGATCTGGTGCAGAATTGTTAAAAGTAGCAATCTTGTCACTAAATTATTTAGAATGAGATACAAGGATGATGTTTAAGGCTGTAACATAGAATAGTTGTTGTAAAAGATAGTTATTTAAACTATCAGATTTAATGTGCAGGTTTGGGCACTGTACATTCAAAAGGATATCGAAGCACTAGTGAGGTTTCAGGGACGTGAAACTAATCCCTTGTTGATACTGTCTTGGTAAGTTGCAAACGTATAGGTTGAGAGAGATCATTTACCTTTCTAGGTATGTATTGTTTTTAACGTACATTCTATTCAAACTTCGGATGCTATTTGAGAGCAGGGCTGTGTCATGTTATCTTTAATGGCTACTGTTAGACCTGCTGGCACCAGTAACAAAAGGGGAGGGATCGGCATTCACTGGAGATGCTCTTGTTCAGTAGCCAACAAAGGCCCAAAGGGCAGGTCTATCATTAGTGCCAGTGACTCCAGCTCTAGCATATGATTAATCACTAAAATCAGTATTACACTTCCAGCCTGCCTTACACCCACTATAGAGGTCAGGAGAGCTTTCCCAGAGCTCATTATATGCTTCGGGCTTGTAATTTACCCTTGCCCTCTGACAAGCTTTTCTTTAGTTGTGACAAAAACAAAGTACAGGTGCTAAGATGATAACAGACATTCCAACAGTTGTGCGAGGTGGGGAGTTTTTTAAAAAACATAAAAATGAGCAACAACTTCATTATTCAAATGTTTAAGAACAGACAAATAGCAGTGATGGACTTTAGATCTTGGGTATCTTTTGCTATATTTTCAATTATAAAACTGATATAATCTTACAATTTGATACAACCCCTTTCACATCAGGAAAACGCCTCAAAGGATGTACTGTGAAGTGTAGTAACTGTATTTCGTAGAGGAATACATACAAAAATGGTTGCAATATTAAATGTAAGGTACCGAGTCCAAACATTTCTCTCTCAAATGTTTGTTGCGGTGGTAATTGGAGTTACTATGGTGCTTACCTTTATAACTTATTTATAAGAGCAATTCCAAATGCCTGAACATCCTGTCCATGTAGGCAATTCTATAAGAGTGAGTTCCTCCTATAGTGTAACTAATAACACAGTACAACAATGAGGACGGCTCCATTCCTTTGACTCGCAAGATATAGCAGAGATTGACAGCAGGAGCGTCTCCAGTTTGGCGTCAGAAAGTCCTCTGACCATGCATGCAATTTATATTATTACAAGGCTGTGCTGCAAGTATGAACACTAGTACAAAATAAAGTAATTACATTTAATTAGCCAAGCAAAACTGTGGGTCTCAGTGCCACTGCAATAGCTTTAGCCCTTTGTTGACTTATGGCACAGGCAATAAATGAAAACTTCAAAGTGTTACTGAATCACAACTTCATTAGTAAAGGCACCAAACCAAAAATACCTAACAACAATTTACATTTCCGCAAATCAAAGGGTTAAACAAGTTTTGCTTGAAAGAATTTGGAATCATTGTGTGCATAGGTATCAATTAACTTGAACTAACAGAACAAAAAAGTGTGAGATTTTATCAATTTCACTTGTTTATACCAAATATTTTTTAAACCCACAATGTTTGGAGGTACTCTTAGCATTTCTGAGCTTTAAAAACAATGTTCATAGTCAGTAATACGTCTTAGTCACACTTTACCATTCACATAACATATTTGATGGAGTTGTACTCAATACTCTGGACCACACATCAATGTCAAAGTTGTGGTTTTGATCTTCTGTATACTTCCTAGTGATGCTACGTTCAGGCATCTTACCATGAATTATCTTATGTCCACTCTGGCTGCTCATAATCTAAGTGGAAACACAAACGTGATGACAGATGTGGTTCGTGACTCAATCAAGCAACTGTCTCCATGGGCATGACTGCAGACAAACAGCCTGGCGCAGAACAAAACAAGTATGTTGGCAGGGACAGCACACGCAGGAAGTATGGAACTGATTGAATACCTAGGTCTGGTTTGCGTTAGTCCAACACATTGTTTAAATAGTCGACTGCACATTCATTTATTATTCAACTCAAATAGAAACATAGCATAAACACGAATTACAAAATATCAAAATTTATGCCACTTCTGCAAAGATTACGAACATATAATACATCTCTTCTTCTCTACATTATTATTGCTTACCCTTCAGTCATTTCTGGTGTTGCTGATATTCGAGAATGAAACACAAAGAACACAACTTTATAAATTACAGCTTTGGTGAGTTATTTCTCTTTTCTTCCCCCAATTTTTTGTGTTTGAGAATATCTGCTCTTATGTTCGAATCATAAAAACATTAATCATGAAGTCCATCATTTAGATGAAGCAGTCCTATGTTCATTCTGCTATGGTTCCCTGATGATTTAAAAAGTTTTTGAAAATTTGTAAAGGTGTATTTAGGATGAGTCACATTTCAGAATGAGGCGAGATAAAACATTCTCCCACAAACGGGTTACTTAATGTTCACATTGAACTTACGGGTGGCAAGAGATTCAGGATCGATCTTCCAAATGTTCGCTATGGCTTAGTTAATTTTAAAATACATACATGCAAGTGACAATATTAAAATAAAACTGTTCTGTTAATGACCTTCTTTTGCCTCAAACAATAAGAGTTTAGTAACATATGAAGTAAACATTTTGGCTACAAGTGTTAGATATATGGGGCATAAAAACAGATTCCCAGAATGTAGAATATTCATATAAAGATCAGTTTCAACAGGTTAGAAGTTAGAAGGTTGGTCATTATCAGCAGCATTATTCTGATATAATTACAAAATGTTTGCAACATACTTTGCTCAGTATTCTTTCGCGCAACCAACAAAAAATAATTTAATTAAACTTCAAGAAAAACAGACTTTACCCTAAACATTTGTTTAGAGCAGGGTGGTCCAACTGGGAGAACCATCCAGCCCTGGGAATGATTTATTCTGTTCCCGCTGCAAGATAGTGAGATGAGTGGCTGATTGAGAGAAAGAGAGAGCGATTGAGAGAGAGGGGGGAGGAGAGAGAGAGAGAGAGAGTGATTTGAAGGAATAGGGAGAGTGATTGATTGACAGAGAGGGGAAGAGAGTGATGGAAAGAGACAGAGACAGAGCTCGCATGAGGGAGGGTGTTGGAGAGAGAAAACGAGAGAGGGAGGGAGAGAGGGGAAGTGGAGGCAGCATTTTGTGTTTTTCGCTGTCAAGACAGATGATCAGAGCCTCCCTCGGCTGCCGTGGGGAAGGGTCTGAATTGTCACTTGCATGTACGCAATTTAAAATTAAGTAAGCGACAGTAAGCTCTCTCTATCCCAAGTGAGAAACTCCTTTGTGGCCTTCATCTCCCCGCTCGCTACCCTATCTCTGCAATCTCCCAACTTGGCTGTTCCTTTTGCCCAGCAAACACTGGCTTGCTTCATGTCCCACCACCCCACCTGCTCCACATTGCCATTTTGCCCCCTCTCCCTGGAACTCCATTCCCAGAGTGTCTCCAACTCGCTCCTTCCCTCTTGCAAGGCACATTAAGATCCAATTCTTTGACCTTGCTTTCAGTTATCTTTTCCCCTCCCTTTGCTCCCATCCCCAACTCGGGCGCACAGCTGGCAGTGTCGAGTGCTTTGAGACATTCTTCTGACATGGAAAGGGTGCTGTGTAAATGGCATGATACATTTCTGGAAGGGAAACACAAAAATATTGCTCATGCGGCCTGTGGCCATTTCTTAAATAGGGAATCCAGCTCTCAGCAGCCAAAAGGTTGGACCACCCAGCTTTAGAGTACTTGGCCCAATATAGTACTACAAAATTGTGGCTTTTATTATAAGTAAAAAAAAAATTTCCTGCATTAGTTGGACTTTTAAAATATCAGAACATAGTTAAAATTAATTACACTTGGCCTCAGTCGTGGCCATGAACAGTTTGCACTCAATGCTATAGTTATAGACTGGAAACTGACAATTTGGAACCACAAAGGCAAGCTGTAGAAATTCATATGCAGAATTCTTTGAGATGGCCAGCGCTTTGGGATATCCTCCCGACGTGAAAGGCGCTCTATAAATGTAATTTTGTGGTTGTTGTTTGCCTAGAATATTAATGTGGTGATAAAGTACAGGTCAGGGATTTTAGATTAACCAGTTTGCTCAAAACACCAATAGTGGTAAATAAAAGTAAAACTGGATAAAGATACAATTTAACTTCATGACTTACTGCTCAATCGTTACATTTTCAATAGAATTTACATTTTATAGAAGAGAGCATGGTTAGGGAACTTGAGCATCATTGATTTTCTACTAAAAGTATGTTGTGCAGGGTAATTGCATGACATACACTATCCACATTCAAGTCTCACACAATGCTGGAAAATCAACTGTGCAAACACTGGCCAAAGGACAAGTTGGGTTACATATTAAAGATATTGGAAACAGCCATTCTAGAGAATAATACATTTAACCCCATCTGAATGCATTATGAAACATGTAGCAAGTCCTGTAGATTGACAAAAGGAGGCAATTAAACTATGGCACTTTAATAATAATAATAATAATAATCCTTGCATTTGATATAGCGCTTTTCACGTCGGGAGGCCGTCCCAAAGCGCTTCACAGAATATACTGTAAAGTGAATTGACTGTATATTTGAGGGCGAACGCGGCAGCCAATTGCGCACAGCAAGATGACTTTGAGTCATCTGAAGAAAGGTCCATTTAAACATTTCAGGTGCTGATTAACCAGCTGTAAATTTTGAATAATTACCTTCTATTGCAAAATATTTTCTTTTTACTAAAGAAAATTATTATTCAGGACACGATTATTTAGCCATTTGCAAACATAACTGCTCCAACTTTGCAGGCTAAAACCTTTCAAGGTGGCAGCCTTGGCTTATCTGTTAGTTAATTTGTATAAGGCAAGGATCTTGGAAAATATATCTCCCATATTGGAAGCTCACTTTGAAGTTTTATGTTTCTGAAAGCGCATGGCAGAAATGTCATGTACTTTGGAATCGACAAACAATATAGGCCCAATAAAATGGCAATATTGTCATAAATGTACCCTTCACAAAACTCTGATCATGTGGGCTAAGCAGATATGTTCTGTACTACAATATTCAGTGGCTGGCAGTAGAAGTAGTATATTACAATTTTCTTTCCTGCTAGTTTTGTATTTGCCAGGAGAAAGAGCATTTTGGATTAGAATTCATCTCAGGAAGCACACCAGAGGTGACAATGTTGGAATCAAGCCAAGAGTAGACCAATGCAGGAAGGAGTATTAAGGAAACCCAAAGGATCACACATGTGCAGAATTTTAGGAATATGAAACAGCCAACTGTCTGATAACCTCATTGAAATTCCATTTTATGGCAAAAAAATTCTTTCAGACATTACCATTAAAAGGATTTTTCTAATAAAGATACGTAAAGAAAAGGATTTATTTTTGAAACGACTAGCCTAAAAAAAGGTAACTATTATTTGAGTACAGGAATATAACTAGAATTACCATTGTTTGGAACATCCTCAAGAACAAACTGAAGCTACACTTCAAATTAGCTCAGCCAAACCATGAGATTGCTTAAATAACCACTACTGTGATGAGTTAGCATCTCTCTAATCCCTTCCTTCTCCCATGGCTTTATCCAGTTTAAACACTTTCCAGCCTCCCTTTTGCTCCAAGTCTAGCAGAGGTGGTCCAATTTAGATCAAATTCCCACAAGCCAGTCCCCCAATTCCCTGCAGTCTACTTCCTATCAAAAAGCCAAATCCTAGTCCTAGTCACTCTGGGAGTCATTCAGTCTGATTTCCTACTTATCACAGCTGTCGAGTCTCTGTTCTACATTCAAACTTCACGGTTATTTCCAAGTTTTGCCCAGCACAGCATGCTTTGATTTCCTTACTTGGAGTCTCAGTTCCTGTAGTCTTTGGATTAGAACTCCCACAGTGAGCCCAAGTCCTATAGCTTACTTTCCAGAGAAAGAAGCAATGCTACTGCATTGCAAAGTGGCAAAAGCAAGCAAAGCAACAGAAAACAGATAGTTTATTGCTCCAGTTAATGTGAAGCTAGTGCCAATAGAGCTATCAGATACCAGATTACATCAAGAGCATTCGACTGCAAAAAAAAGTGTTTTAACCTTTTATAGGTAACATGTGAGGCAGTATTTACATATTGTGTGTAATTTTAGGCAGCCCACCGTCAATAATGTATTCAAGTGTTGGAAAGGATTGAGATGAGAAGAAATATGGATGTTACAAGGAGAGGCCCTTAGAACTCAATCTTATAATACCGTTTATGGTTTGCGCACAATACTTAATGAACTCCACTATCTAGGCACTTTTCAACGGCATTAACTGTATGCATTCATATAGCTACTTGGGTTGTCATTCAGAAATTTCCGAAGTTTGCAGCTACACGTAATTCCATTATTCATGAACAAATATTGTGACTAAATTATTACAAGAAGCGATGGTCACTTTTTCCAACAATTAATGTTACTATACTTCCAAACTGATGCTGAGCAGAACAAAAATATGCTAAAAAAAGTTAAATTTAAATAGAATGTGTTTAATAACAATTGGAATTCAGAAACTCTCTGGCTGAATCTCTCCGCCTTGCCCCCTCCTTGTTCTTCTTCAACTGAAGACAAGTCCTTTCTCTTTGACTTTGCCTAGAGTCACCTTCCCTCTCCCTGGCTACAACACTGTTCAGTATTCCAAGACGTAACTTGCATGAAGGGTGCATATATAAATTTACACTTGAATTTCAGGCTGTTGTGTGGACGTAATACAGAGATCACATATACACACACACAAGCGTATATATTCTCATCAAATTGGGAACCTATTACGTTCCAGATACCAGGATCTAAACTAACATAACTCACTTGCCTCAGATATGTACACAACACAGAGGCATCAAGAAAAAATAATAATATAGTTATAACTCCTCAGGTATATAACCTACTCCTTTATTTATGTTGAAGAGTTTTCCTCCTGGTAGAAAACAATTAACACCCAATTACATTTCCAAATACACTTCACTTTGTGCTGTTATCTGGTCACACAAAATTAAATAGAAACGGCACAGAAATAGGCCGTTTTTGAACTGGTAGTTATATACCACTCCAAACTCCACCATGCACACCGTCATGGTTTCCCTATACTTGTAGTCTGGAGCAATGTGTAAATAATATATATATAACTATATAATATTATTTAAGGGAAATGTGGAGGCCTGCCCCTTTAAATGGATTCTGTTGCAGCAGCTGCTTGCAAAAGACTTAGAAGGCAAAGCACATGAGGTACACGAGTTGCAACAATGCATTGGTCCAGGGCTGTTTGATTCACAGTCAGTTAACAAGCAGCCAAGAGAGTATAATAACACATGGGCACTAGTGCGGGAAAAAGCCCTCACATTCCCATCGTATGATGGGCGAAGCCACATGCCTATGAAAAGCAATGCTCAGCGCTCCTCTCTAACGAATAGTCGTCATCCAGTACGTACTGACATGTACAGGACTACTGTACAGTCAGGTTGGTTTAATATCTCTATACTAATGTAGTATTGTTGCCAGTTGTTATAGTTATGCGTGATAGTTATATTTGATCCTATTGTTATATATCTTAAATTGTTGTGCTCCTTCTCTGTATGCAATGTAGCCTAGGGTTGGTAAAGAGCTATTGTTTCTACGGCATGTATCCTCGAGTCTCTAGTATTCTAAAACAAGAAAAGGAGTAAGCACTTCCGAGAGTAGCTGTCGACATTGGAGTTCTGCTTGTGCAAGCAAACTCCGATTAAACATTCCAGTTACCGGGCATTGGAGTTAACTGGGAATACCGGTCGGTCTGTGTGTGACTCTGACTCGGTTGAGTCACCTTTGAAACTGATTCACACTGACAGGGTTAGGAAAGAGCAGAGGCCACTTAGTACGAAAGTGTAAAATTTGCACATACATCAAGGAGTGAGAATGTTGCATCACATCCATATACTCACTTTTCCTCATGAAGAAATCAAGTCTCCTCTTAAACATATTGATAAGTAGTTGACGCAAGCAGTTTAACCTGCATAAAAAATGTTTTTTGAATTTTCCTCTTTTATGTAATTGGCAACCCTGCCTTTATGTCATTAAAACTGTGGTCTGACAAGATTAATAACATCAGTTCATACTGTTCACCATAATCATTTCCCAGCAGAATATGGGTTTGGTTGCTTGATGGAAATACCATCCGGATGATTAAATTAAAATGAAGTCATAACTGTAGTGACCACATCCTGTCATTGAGAAATTTCTAATATATTCTTAACATTAATAAAACAAGCTACAGTATGAAACTGAGAAGTACGTGAAAAGTATGGTTAGATACTTGTGATTTATGGTGATACATTTCTAAATCAGTTATTTTGTTGTAATATTCCTTACATTTGATATAGCACTTTTCATATCAGGTGGACATTTCAAAGTGCTTCGCAGGATTTACTGTAAATGTAGTGACTGTTTTGTAGGCAAACACAATTATTAGAGAAAAATTTGGGCAATGTATTATGAATGCTTAGAAACACTTTCCATATTAACAGCAATGATTGAAACGTATTCGTTGCAATGAAATTATGTTTTATATAACTAAACAGCATTATACAAGGCCGCACAAATAAAATCAGTAACATTTTTCTTCTAAAATGTTATTTCCAGGAGGCCAAACTCCTTGCCTATGTTTTAATTTAAATTTCCATCCATGTCTTGCAACGTAACTCATAGCCAGTCCCATTACTATTAGGCATGATGGATTTAAGTGCAAAAATAATTTGCTCTTTTTACAGATACTGCAATGTAAAAACTCATTCATAAAATGATCCTGTAAAAATCAATAGGTCCTCCCCATCAAAGTCATAATATCTATATCCATTCATTAACATGAAAATTGGATCCTTTATATAGTTCATATTGACATACTACACAATTTCATATAGAGTGCTCAGTTTCATAGTTATATTTAGCCACCAACGATGCATCTATTAAGATGCTTTTACGCATTTAATGCCAAGATCGGTTTTATGTATTCAACCAAAAAAAACTTGATGAATGTTGTTTTGGCATGACGCCTGTTAGTTTTGAGGACACATCTGTCTCCACTAAAATAACATCCTCTCTTTTATAGTATTGTATTAACTCAGCTGGAACATTAAATTCTTCGAGCCAATCATGCAGCGTGAAATACATCACTTTTGGTAACACTTAGTCATTGAGTCGCCTTAAGCTTTTGCTGGGCGTAAGTACTGGTTTCATTTGACTGAGATTGAATGGCATCACTTCATTTTCCTCAATAAGATAGCCTTGACTGGTTGAATTTTGTCTTTCAGTAGAAATCCTAATAATTCATCATCATTTCCATTCTGGCTTGTTGATCTGTACGTGTTCTTGTATTGGTGTGAACTACTCTGTAATACAAATTATCAACCGAACTATCCCTTTCTTTAACCTTAAGATCAAAGCAAATGACTTATAATCAAATATGATTGACAGCTCTTGCACTTCACTTTGCAAACAAGCCCATTCCGCAAATCTAAGTGATCTGGATGCCTATGACTCACCTTTTTCACAGTGTAACTCCACAGAGGTCTTAATAAGATGCATTGCAAGCTCAAGTCATTGCAGATCAAATATGTTTCTTTTAAACCGCATTATAGGTCTAAACAATGTGTTCCATCTGAGATCAGTTTATTCAGTGCATTAACTCAAAGTTGAGACCCTCTGGTCTGTATGGTTCAGTTAACGTTAGATGATTTCACATTCAGAGAGCTCATCTTTAGCTTTACTAAACATGAATGCTGTGCAGGTTCTGTAGATTTCGTAATATAGATTTATATAACAATAATAATCCTTGCATTTGATATAGCGCTTTTCACGTCGGGAGGACGTCCCAAAGCGCTTCACAGAACACACTGTAAAGTGAATTGACTGTATATTTGTGGGCGAATGCGGCAGCCAATTGCGCACAGCAATGTCCCACAAACAGTCGTAGATTGAAAATGACCAATTTATTATTGGTTTTGGTTTTGGAGGGATTATTATTAGGCTCTGTGTGGAGTAAGGAAACTTGCCCAAGGTTTCGCCCTGACCTGCCTGGAATTGAACTCAGGTCTCTCGCTTGCAAAATGTTACACACAGCTGACTGAGGGCCCGAGCTGGGGGGGGAGTGGGTGAATGTGATTGAAATAATACTGACATAGAAGACCCACATCTTAAATATCTATTGTTTTGATATGTGAGCATTAAGGTCTGAGAAAACCTGAAGTAGCATTTTACTCCTTTC
Source organism: Callorhinchus milii (assembly GCF_018977255.1). NCBI lineage: Eukaryota > Metazoa > Chordata > Chondrichthyes > Chimaeriformes > Callorhinchidae > Callorhinchus > Callorhinchus milii. The sequence goes on along the minus strand of NW_024704748.1, from coordinate 18,673,739 downwards.
AAAATAATGGAATTGCCCACATGTGTTTAACTCACTTCTGTTAAATTATTACAAGAATGAAAGTATTTGTAGCTCACTCTGGCTATTTTTAAAATCTTACTCAATGTTCAACTATGACCAACCATTTTTGTTTTTACTCATTTTCAACAAGACACAAGAGGATTATTCAGCCTGATAAATACACCAATCAATGATTTATATGTTCCAGACAGTAACTACTTTAACGGCGTCTGAGAGTTATTATTACATAGGAAGAAAGTATTTGAATTTAATAGGTGAACATGCCCCACAGCATAAATTTTCTTCACCACAAAATGACCACTAATTATTTCATTGGTGTCAGATAAACAGCACATGGTGATGGCATGCCACAGCCCTCACCATGGCTCCAGCATACACATGTGCTCAAATTTGATACAGGTCTGTTAGACCACCAGTTCAACTGCAGGTCATCTGGCAGCATCTCACTCGCAGCTCGTTCACAAACCTTTATCATTCTTATCGCTTCAGGGTCTCAAGCTTGTCAACTTGGAGTTTAAAACCCGACAGCTTTGAAAAGAGTTACCAATGCCCATAATTCACAAAGCAGGCAATATTTCAATAGTTGGTGGAATTGATGAATCTTACTTGTAGAGGTCCATGTTTCACACCTGGGTGGATTAGTTCAGTTCAAAATACATTAAATTATTTGGTGGTGGGGTGGGAGGGACAAGAGGAAGGACTGTGAAAGCCAGAGAGGCCACCCAGTTGAGCGTCTGTTTTTCAACGAAATGATTGAGGGCTGGTATTTCAGAACTCCTCAGCACTTAGGCTGATTGCTAGAAATTTTTTCAAAAACCATACTTTGGTGAATACATCGTATGGAGGAAAGGGGTGGGCGGGTGAGGGAAAGAGAGCAAAGATAGCTTTGAATAGTGCGAGCATAGCAAATAGTAGTCATGGACTTCATGGCTCAGACACACACTTAAAACATACACTGCTGTTCACCAAAACCAGTAAATGTTGGATCCGTCCTTGTAATACGGTTTCTTATTATCACAGAAGGAAAAGTTTCCAAGTGTCAGCATCCTATCCATTATAGTATTCCTTGCATTTGATATAGCACCTTATCTCATTGTCGAGACTCCACAAAGCACTTCACAGTGGATGTGATTGTGTATTTTATGGGCAAAATATGGTTCTCTAAATGTGAAATCATCTAACGTTAATCGCACATAGCAATGTCCCACAAACAGTCATGAAATGAGTGACAAATTTTATTTGGGGGATTTGTTGGCCAGGACATCAGGAGAAACTCCTTTCTCTTTTCAAACAATGCCATAGGATCTTTAATGTCCACCTAAACAGGCAGTCGGGACCTCAGTTTAACATTTCATGTGAAGGACGGCACCTCTGACAATGCAACACACCCTCAGCACTGCACTGGATTGTCATCTTAGACCATGTGTTTCCGAGACCCAACTTGGGGCTTGAACCTCTGACACAGAGTTGAGAGTGCTACCACTGAGCCACACAAATTTGTTGGATGCAAGTATAGAAGATACTGTTTATTATTGAATACCAACATAATATTAGCAATGCCGTTCCATTCCGGGAGAAGTGGGAGGTGACTCACTCAACCCTTCTCCCTGGACTAAGAATAGCGATCAAGTCCAAAAGAGTCCTCTGGTCACAGAGATTAGCATTTGAGTGAAGCGAAATAATAAAATACCTGTTTAACTTAATTAATATCGCACAAAACAGCACTTAAATACTGGCTTCATGCTCAAGTGAGAACAGAAAACTCCAGCCTCTGGTAAACAGTGGGTGATTTTTAAAAAAAAAGTCAACTTGAGAGCTAAGTCATTGTGCGAAAAGACGGGGGTAAGTGTTCAGTTTCCATGGCCAGTCTTTAGGAATGGGTAGAAAAATGCAATATTTCATAACAAATTTGACTTGATAGAGACACTGAATCAGTTATGAAAACACTTTCACTCATACGTGGATACTGCAAAGATCAATACATTTATCAAAAAGCAGAGAACAGTACAAAAGAATATAAGTAAAGGCCATTCAGCCCATTGAGAACATTAGTATTCAGCCCATTGAGAATCAACAGTATTGAAACCATCACACTGGAACCAGCATTGCATTACTTGTGTCTATACAATAGTATCTGTTTTAATGGTATTAATCATGGTATGACTTTGCTTTGAAGGGAGGCTAATCTGGATTTGGGGTAGTATTATACGACAAATTGCCTTTTGATTAACTCAAAAATCAGCAAAATCTTCCTCTACACATGTTACACAGCATGCATGAACATGCATTGGAAAGAGAATACTAGTCTCTTTGGCTTGTTTTTTGTCTTGTAGCTGGATTGGCCTCGAGATGCATTTGATTAGATTGAGAACAGAGATCCTAACTCTTCTTGTTCAGGCAATAACTTTTATAAGGATTTGATGTGTTCAATCTGCCAAGGTGTCAGGAATATTCAGTATAATACACACAATATAGCAGTGTCAGTATTGTATACCAAGCTATACTCTGGTCAACAAAAAGCAGCAGAATAAAACAATTCTGGGATATTTACATCAGATAGAAGAGTCTGTTTTAGTTTTTACATATCCAAGCCAAAAGGAGACCCAACAATTATAAAATGTTGGAAATTCCATTCTACAAATTTAAGAGTTTTGAAATATTTCAGATTCTGATTATATTTTCAGCATAAAAGCTACAGATCAGCAAAAAATTAGATAAGCGTAATTGTTTGCATTTTATTGCTTCTGTGCACAATAAATAGCACGATGGCAAAACTGCATTAAAATTCAGGGATGGGAGCACCTTTTCGTCTACGTATTAAATGACATTTTTAACTCATTCTCAGTGACAGATTATTTGACATTTGGCATCTGAAGAGCACTCAGACTGTAGAACTGCTGAGTGGCCATCGACAAAAGCACCTGTGTCATAAACCGCACTTCGCCAGGGAATCCCTGTATGTCAAGCAGAGCCCCTAGACCTTGGTTCCAATGGGATCTTGGCTCTGAGCCAAGACACACTGTGACCCTGCAGAGGTTACATTGGTAGAGCACTTTTTTTTAAAAAAAAGGTAACATTTGTATGGGATTGGCTCAAAATCATTATTGTGATGGAAACAATACGTGAAGTTCATTCTGGACATGCCAAATCATTTAGCAAGAAGGTTACTCAAGATCGAATTTTACGAGCTGAAGCATTAACCAACACATTCTTTGAGGACTTAAAAACACTGTGTCTTTGTGGTTAAATGTTCTTACCAAGTGTGAGGCAATGGAGTTTGGCATTATTATTATGGAATATTTTAACTCTTTCACGTATTCCACAAGTGATCAACACCTTTTTTACTTGACTGTTTTCATTAACCTACATTTCCTAAACACAATAGCATTTTTTTCATATATTCACTGAAGAATACGTGGTGTGAATGAAAGGACAACATCATTCCATAAGACAACCAAATATCCATTAACTATATGAGGGAAGAGGTGATTGGGTGACGAATTAGTACCAAACGTCATCCTGTTTTCATACAGCTTCCTTACCTCACATTTTCTGGTGTGTGTGGTGGGAGTGGGGGGGGAAACACTTGCTATTGGCGTCTTATTTATTCTTCCCCTGGACCTTAGACCGATACATGTAGTTAATCTCTTCCCCAAACATACAAATGTCAAATTTGACATATTTGCACTTCAGCAGGGAAGAAATGCCTTCCATTGTTTCTTAAGGAGCCAGTGGTTTCCTCGTTGTCTGTAATACTGTATTTATAAATCTTTGTGCTCAAATCACATCATGCCAGTTTATTACAAATGAAATTGCTGTGACATTTAACTACAATTATTATGCCTGTGGTCAGTACTGTTTTTATCATAGAGAACATCTTGAGGCTACAAAATTACAGTAGTGGCAAACTAGGGAACAAAATTGTCTCATATTAATAAGCACAAGACAAGTTATGCATTCAGAACACAATTGTACCACTGAATTTGCTAAAGTCAGCTTTCTGTGGGCTGAATTATAGTATTTGTGGCAATTAAATTCTTAGTGGTTCAACCAGACTGTTTTGTGGGAAGTTCATTAGTGAGTTACTAGATTCCACATAATTATCTCTTTATTGGGATTTGGGGATTTCAAGAATGCCACTAATTTTAATTGACAAACTCATTCTCATTCTGGATGCTTACGAATGTTCACTGCAAGGGCGATTATGTGTATGTTTTCAATAAAAACAAAATTCTTTATTGCATTGAAATTATGTGTCATAAAATAGATCAGGATGGATTAAAAAAGGTAGCATAACTAACTTTGCATAAAGTAGAAATAGAAATTTTGGAAATTTCTTACATTTTGCAAATTTTAACTGAGGAAACTTGTTTCCAAACATGACTCAATTGAAGAATTATCCAATTATACTCAATCTCTCTGATGAGAAACATTAGACTTGTGAGACTCAACATTCTGCATAGTCTTAACCTACAATGACAATTTGTATTAAAATTTAAAATTGTGTAGAATTGTAATAAATTTTGTTTTAACTTGGAAGTTGATTTTCAGTGCATCTTAAAAAGCATGAAACTAGGGCTTAACCAACTAAGCACCTTGATTCTAATTTCACCAAGTGCACATATGAAAACCATTGTTGAAGTAAAATCCATCAATTATTTTTAAATGGAATTAGGTGCTTAAAGTGGAGGAATATTGAAGAGTATGGGAATAAGTGAGCAAGCAAAATTGGATTAATAATAATAACAATAATAATCCTTGCACTTGATATAGCGCTTTTCACGTCTTCTAGACGTCTCAAAGCACTTCACAGAACACACTGTAAAGTGAATTGACTGTATATTTGTGGGCGAACGCGGCAGCCAATTACGCACAGCAGTGTCCCACAAACAGTCGTAGATTGAAAACGATCAATTTATTATTGTTTTTGTTTTGGAGGGCTTATTATTAGGTGTGTGAAGTAAGGAAACTTGCCCAAGGTTTCGCCCTGCCTGGAAGTCTCTCGCTTGCAAAGCGAGCGCTCTAACCACTGAGCTACAGGATTCCGTTATGTGTATGGAGAAAAACAGTTGAAGGGCTGAATAGTCCATTTTGGTTTCTGTGTAATATTGTATAATTCTTTGAATTTTTCACTTGTGAACACTAGTTTGTTAAACCTGACTACTTTTGCTGGTACTTGCTAAGGAGATCCCGTCTGAATTTTCCCAGTTATGTCCTTTCTCATTGGTGAAGTTATGAAGCATTGAAGTAGGGAAAGGAGAGAGGGTTTTTCAGATTACCCCCATTATCAAAATCCTACATGGTTCTCTGTTGGTTGACAAGAAAGTGCACAGGAGGCTTGTAATGACACAAGCTCAACAATCAAAACATTCAAAGCTGTGCTATTAAAACTTCAAAACTACACAGCTTCATTACAGCCTTCGGTTATACCATTAAAGCTTCAAAATACTACAAAGCATGACTGTAAATTGCTCTACCCCAAATCAATAACTTTTGTCCTGTTTTCAAATTCAAGCTAGATATTTCATATTCAGATATTTCAGAACTTCCAAGGTCTGCTATCCCAAATTAACCATTATCCATCATGAAAAAAGATGTGTTTTCCCCCTGAAGAATGTTGCAGCAATTCAACTGCTATCTTCAAAAGGCAAACCCAAGCGATCTGCAAACTAAAGAAAAACATAACCAAGCCCAAGGTTGGAGACAGACTCACTGATTGCTTTACGGAATCTAAGGAATAATTAGGAAGCATTTAGAGGTACACCCCTAATGACAGAATAGATTACATATATTAAAGATGTTTCAAAGGATTGCATTGGGATTATGTAACTGTCAAGATCAAAGCAATACTATCCTGAACTCAGTACTTCATTATCGTATTACAGTGATGTCAGATATACAGGCTCCTAATAAATCATACTCACTATACCATCCACAAAGACGTTACAACTTAAACAAGCTCTGTGCTCTTTTTCTTGGTCCTTATCTATAGCAATGGAAGTAGCAAAATAAAACTCAAAAACACTACCAAAAACATTACTTTAGAGATAACCATCAGCTTTTAAGACTTCAAAGTAACAATATCCTCACTAATGGTATATTCTAGGACTTGATTACTCCAGAATTCCAAAAGCAAATGCATCGGATTTTCCAACCTATAGATTCCTCCAAGAAACTGTTCTGTACAACTGTGATTTTGAAAGCACTAAAAGGGCAAAATCCATTTAAAATTGCATTAGAAGAGCCGTCTAACTTGCAACAAATATATTTTGTCGAAATACTCTATATCCTCTCCCTTGTTTACACTAAATTGCTAAAGAATGAGTGGGGATGGGGATTGTGTGTATTATATTTTGGTGATTTTGATGGTTGCACTATATAAAATACATTTCATCGAGTGAGCGCAACATATTGATGGTGTGCAGTACATTACTTCTGCAAAATGAAACAATTACCTCAACATTGAAGTGATAGGAAGACTGATAGATCAGAAACTGCCTCAGGGAAGGAGTTTGGATCCATAAAATTTTAACCATCTTTAGAAAGGGACATGATTGTTGGTCAGTATTTTCACATTCATTGCACGTGTGCAGAGAAGCCAACTGAACCCCATCTACCAGAAGTTGAGGTGATTAAGGTACAAAATGCCGGTTCTTTCTATCTGAAAATACGAGATATGTATACTGCAGGAAATGGATAAAACTTGCCAAACAGAATTGAAAATAAGTCTAAACAATGTAAAGCAGCAATAAACAAGGCCAACTAATTTATCTCAGTGGTTGAATTCAGACCCCCCAGAAGTCATACTTAAGCTGTACAATACTCTGGTTAAGTGCAGCAAGAGGACTGTATACACTTCTGGTCTCCAAAACACAAGAGATACAGCAGATGACAGCAACAGGCTGATCCTCAACGTTAGAGTGAAGAACTAAGATGAACGACCAGGAAAGATGATCATGAATGAATGACTGATGAATGAAACTAGTATTCTTCATCCTTCAAAATAGCACCTTTTGACGGGTTGTTGAACTTCTGTTTCACAAATCCACAACAATTTGTTCTAATACAATTCAACATGCATTTATATAGTGCTTGTCATATAGGATAACAATATAGAGATCTTCACACTGGTGGGTTGGATGCTGAGCAAGAGAGAGGGGAAGATTGAAGATGGGTTATGGCAATCGAAGAGGTAGATTATTAAGTGGGATTTAAAGACAGATAGAGAAAAGGGTGAGACAGAAGGCTAAAGGGAGGGAGTTCCAGAGGTTTGGGGCACCAATAATATACTTGAGTATCAACCAAATTAAATGCGAAGAGTTATGACATGGGGCATGAACCATAACTTTCTGACTTAGACTAGAGTGCCACTAACCTATCTAACTATTTATAACTCAGCATGTACTTTTAACACTGACCATAATTAGTTCATATTTTTGATAACATTATTCATACCTTCTAAAAATGCAACATAGAAAAATACATTTTAAAAAAAGTGGGCCTATTCCTCTCCATTTGTTCACTTAATGAATTTCTCAAAGGCCCTCAATCAGTTATGCAATCATTTGCACCCTCTAGTGTGAGCTTGATAGAACTGCAGTACAAGAGAAATTATGGTACAATTCCTCTTCTTTGATGATTTTGTTTGAATGAGCAAATAGCTTCCATATCTGAACATTTTTAATCAGTTTATTTCTCAGAGAAAGTCATTCATAAAATTAATATGACCTCAATTCTTCTTTCCCACCTGTTGACCAACCAACCAACCAACCAATGACCTCAATTCATTTTTCTGCAATGTGCTTTACCACAATGCTTGTATTGCCCCCAAACCAGAGAGAGGTCAGAAAAGATTTTCAAAATTAAACATCTAAAGACCATAATTTACACAATGTATTTTAAAATAAATTAACAGGCTCCACAAATTACAGCAAATATTAAAATGCGCAGCTGAAACAATGAGATATGTTTTTATTCAAACTCTCCAGTATCAAATCTGAATTTAAATCTTCAGGAAATGCAATCTCTGTGGGTTAGGAATGACATTTGCATCCTCAATCTAAATTGCAATATAAATTTTAAAAACATGCAAAGAAACCAACCATCATCAGGGTTTACAAATTGCTTTTTACACAGGGCTCTTCACACAAAATAAATCTCAGATAGCTTTACAGAGGAGACAAATGATGATAGGCACTGCTGAAGAGGTAGGCTTAAGCAACCTTGAAAATCAGAAACTGAAGACCAGTGTTGATCAAACATACATGCTAATAAAGAGGGAAATATACCATTAACAAAACGAGTGAGACTTATAGAAGTCTGGCAAATCAATTTTCCCCAGTATATTCAATTAGTTAATTTCTTTATATCTTATTAGTGTTTGACCAATGAACTCCAACCCCATCAACACCTGCAAAAGATTCTTTCTTTGTTGCACTTACCTGCTTATCCTTAAACAGAATAGTAATTACACCAAACCCACCTAATCGTTCACCCATCTTTGATGACATTTGTTGGTAAGAATCAGGGCCAGAACTAACTGGAAGTGGTGGGGGCTAACCAGGGTCCCACAGCTGAAGAGGACAGCTTTATTTGCAGAAAATATTGCATTTCATCGAATTACATAAGAAAAGCAGGCACAATAAGGGGGAGGAGAGAGGGTTAGCATACAGCTCAAACAATCACATACCTGGATATCTACTAGCAATTCTGTCCCTGTCTTGGTATCACACAAAAGTAAAGTTCCTTCACCTAACTTCTCGAAGGTCAATATCATTTTGTATTTTCGGAGTCGTTCAGGTGTTTGACAAATGCAGAAAATCAAACTGTTATTCTAAAAGAGTGTCCAAATTAGACAGAGTTCCACATATACATTTCTATGTGTCTACCTTTGTCTGAAATGCCACTAAAAATTACTACACAAGTCTCTTCTCATTTTTTAGCAGGAATTGTTTCTCAGCCAATATGCTCGTCCTTCACCCTCTTTTGTCCCAGGTGAAGTGAGGGAAATTATATGATGTAGGAACTTTGGGAATCTTACACCAAAGCTCATATTTTTCCTTTGCTTTCAACTTTGCACAGCTACTCAAAGAGTTTCTTCAGATCACTGTATATTTTCACTGTGAAAGAACTGTCAAAGCGTCCAAAAAGCAACTCATTAAAGCTCTGAGGCTTCTTATTCTTTGTTCCACACAGTCATAATATTAAACTTCATTGGATCATAACTTGCACCTTGCACCACACAATCCAACTCTCAGCTCAGATGCAAACCCTCCAATGTCTAATATCTTGGGACATCCTCTTAGGGTGAAAAGCATGATGTAAATGCAATTTTTGTTATTAATCTTAATAATAAACTCTCTGATTTCATGTTTGGAAGACTTCTCAAAGTGCTTTACAGGATTCACTGTAAAGGATAGTGACTATATATTTTGTAGGCAAACCTGGCAGCCAATTTATGCACAGCAATGTCCCACAAACAACCATGAAGTGATTGACCAATTTTATTTGGAGGATCGTTGGGCAGGCAACCACAAAAAACTTCTCTTTTCGAGGAGTGCCATGGGATCTTTAATGATCATCTGAACAGACAGACAAGATTTTGGTTTCAACATCTTAAATGAAGGATGGCACTTCCAACAATGCAGCACTCCCCCAGAATTGTATTGGAGTCACAGCCTAGACTATCTGCTCCAGGCAGAGCCAGACTGACACCTGCAATTATAACTGTAGTCAATTACGGACTTGTTGTAATTTATTTTCACTTCTTTTTCACCCATGAATTATTCCCAAGCTCCCCGTTGATCTTTTACAAGAGATGTACTAATAGTTCCGGACAAGTGGAAGGAGTGGTTAGATTTTTTGTAGAATGAGCATTTTAAATACACTGGAAAGCATGATAAACATACTGACAATAGAATTTTTTAATTGAGGAATACTAAGGAGGATACCTTTTTGAAAAATAGCAAGGTAATGGCCTGATGCAAATTAAAATCTAAAACCACTTTAGATTAGAATTTCTAATTTGACCTGATTACTTTATTTTTAAGAATCTGATTAAAAAAAAATCAGTCATGAGATCCTGCAGCTCACCAACTCATTTATAAAGTTGATTGCTATCAGCCACTTCCCGGGCATAAAGTTACTCAAGTAACTACTGGTTCAAAAAGAAAGTCAATTAACTTAGTCTGGGAAATGAGCCCCAAGACTTAGTTGGATTCGAGGATTATAGGAAAAGGGTATCTTTCAGTAAATAAGGAATAAGTAAATGGTTACCCAGAAAATACACAATAGAAAGGATCAGCAAATTCAAACCACCAAACCAACAATGGTTTGCATTTTTTTTGTTATCAATTGAGTATCAACAAATTTGGATATAGACTTCCACTTAACTATAAATTTCTGATTGAAGTCCAAATCCAAAATATAAAAAAGCATTTCAAGGTAAGCAGGATCCAAGATAGTCTCCATCATCCAGAAAATGGGTGATGTGCTCACATCCATTTCCAGAGCAGCCAACATAAAATGAAGTTTGCATTTGAGGACACACAGTAAGACATTTTGCTTCTATGCTTGAGTGAGATTCCTCTCTTAAAACAACTGGTGAGTTCAAAACTAAATGACCTGAATTGGGATACTTGGACAGTCACAAATCTAATTCCACCTGAATCCAGCTGGGATTTTATGAAGGATTTTAGTAACAGGCAATGAGTGGAGTTAATGCCATGAATCCTCATTTGGAAAAGACCCAGGTTATTAACTTATTTCTTTCAACAACCAAGGTCATTACATTGAACAGGGTAAGTCAAGCTTGTGAGAAGATATGAAAGGATCATCAGATATAGTTGAAATTATTCCAGTATGATATGACCTCCAATGTGGTTACTCATTTGCAACTATTTTTGCAGGTCCAGAAATGCCTGGATGAAATAAGGTAATGCATTAACGGTAACCTGTAGATGACCTTTGCAAAGCGATAGCCGAAGGAATCGCAGTATTGAACAGCCAACAAGAACTCCACAGAAATGAGAATGCCAACAACTATAAATAGAAAGGCAACTGTAGATTGGAGAAGCCAGTGCTCTCTGGTAGAAAAGCAGAAATCAGGATTGAACTCATCTCACAGATATACAGTCTTACTTTGATCACATAGTCAAAGTACCAGAGGATGAGCAGCACCTGTCCATGTGTTTGTGGCTTTGGAGAGGATACTGAAGTATCCTCAGATAGTCTAACTTAAACTAGTACCTGTGATACAGTAGCTGGCAAGTTGCATTTGATACTCCTTGCATTTGATACAGCACCGTGTCTTGTGCTTTCACAGGATTTTACTGTTAGTCAGTGATTGTATATTTTGTAAGTGAACGCAGCAGTCAATTTTCACACAATGTCTCAAAACAATCATGAAGTGAATGCCCAATTTTATGTGGGGGGTTGTTGGACAGGACGCGAGGAGAAACTCTTTTCTTTTTTTGAATAGTGCCACGGGATCTTTAACAACTACCTGACCAGGCAGACTGGATGTCAGTTTAATGTCTCATCTGAATGATAGCACCTCTGATAATGCAACAACTCCCACACCACAATGAATTATCAGCCTAGACGATGAGCTCAAAGTCCCAATTTATGTCTTGAACCCACAATCTTCTTACTCAAAGACAAGTGTGCTACTAATTGAGCCAGACTGTTCCACCGAGTCAGGCTGATGAGAAACCTCAACTTGTAACCTTTAAGGATAAAAGATGCTCACATTGTAATATTTTAAACTAGTCCCTTAAAAGAGCTGAATGTGCTTGAGTGAGTTACTTTTGTGTTTAGGTATCTAAAGCCTCTTGCAGGTAAGAGTGCATGAAATGCATAAACTAATTCTAGAAGTTAACTGTGACAAGACTGTAGCTGATATGGGTTAAATAATCCTTGCATTTGCAATGTGGAAGGGAGTGTAATGTGTAATTATTTTTGTAATGTGATTTCTCCATTCATACAACACTCCGAGTTCAGGGAATACAGATTGCTAATTGCAGTAACTGGTTATGTTTGCCTTCTAATTTCATTTCATGTAATATGGTGAAATGTTCAAGATATTTAATTTGCTTTACTGGGGCAGAAATTGGTAGAACCATATTAATTGTAATTAAACTTGAGAATATTGGACTCTAGGGGTTGGTTGCATACAGCAGTAACAGATTTTGACAGCACTACAACTATCCACATAGACGAAGGATCTGTGTGAATCCAGCTGCCTCAGCAAACTCTCTGCAGCAGCTTAGTTTCATTTTCGGGGTTAGTTTAATTTGCCAACAACACTGCTGTGCACAATTGGATGCTGCGTTTGACCCACAAAATGCAAAGTCACGTCATTTTACAATATATTCTGTGAAGTGCTTTGAGACGTTTCAATAATGCGGAGTCCTGTAGCTCAGTGGATAGAGCACTCGCTTTGCAAGTGAGAGACCTGAGTTCAATTCCAGGCAGGGCGAAACCTTGGGCAAGTTTCCTTACTCCACAGACCTAATAGTAATCCCTCCAAAAAACAATAATAAATTGGTCATTTTCAATCTACGACTGTTTGTAGGACATTGCTGTGCGCAATTGGCTGCCGCGGTCGCCCACAAATATACAGTCAATTCACTTTACAGTATATTCTGTGAAACGCTTTGGGACGTCCTCCCGACGTGAAAAGCGCTATATCAAATCCAAGGATTATTATTATTATTATACCAAACGCAAGGATTATTATTGATTTTAATAGTTATTCCCTATGATTCCCATCTCCAAGTTCAATGTGCTATCTCCTATATTAATACCAATTTGGAAGATAGTCATGAACAATGGATTTGATTGCTTATGCACAGTTCATATTAAGTTCTATTGCCAATTAAAAAGCACTCTTACAGAAAGAATAGCTTACACTTAAATCCTATTTTAGTTTTAGCATGTAATGTGCAGGGCTGAAATTGAACTAATATTGCCCACTATCCTTAGCCAAAGAATAAGTAAATTCAAATTCTCAGAAAATTATAGGAATAAGTTTGAATGTTTTGGGGTTCAGGGAAACATTTCCCAATTTTCTCCATCAATTTCTTATTCCTTGCCTCTGAACTAGGTTTGATCATTAGGCGAATAATCTTTGCTTAATTTACATGTTGTGTTCTGACACCAAACTAATAGATGCAGATGGAACAAAAATAGATAGATGTCTTAAAGTGTTCCAGTGACTTGACCACTTAATTGTATTTTTAAAAAAAAACTTTTCCTTTTCTGTACATTCCCATGTTCCTAGGACAGAAAGGTTCAGAGAAAAGTTTTGCAGGAAAGACTAGGTTTAGCACAAAGGTTTCCTTCATAATTCAAAAGCAGTAATTATATTTTCCAAGGAAGGAATGACATTTGTGGGGAGCCATTAACTTGTATTGACCATAGAAGATTCTTGGTGTGTAGATTAAGTGTTTTCTGATTTCTCAAACAACTTATCTGTAAAAAAAAATTGCCCTACATTTATCATGAATACGAAGCAAAGAAAAAGGGTATATTTTGTTCTGATAATTTATCGGACTGTTATATAGAAAAAATAATATGATTATTAGCTGACCAACAAGACCCCAGATAAAATTTGTTATTCACCTCATGGCTGTCTGTGGGGGATTGCTGTAAATAAATTGACTGCCACATTCACCTAAATGTACAATCAGTAAACCTCACTGTAAATCCTTTGAATCCCTTTGGGATATTGCGACTATGCAGTAAGGTGCTATATCAAATGAAAGGATTATTATTATCAATATTATCAATTATCTATACATTTTATTTACCAACTTAGTCTGAAATATCCAGATAGTTTCCATCACAAGGCTGCAATGTATCTGGAGTCTGGAGATCTTTAACATCCATTTGAACAAGCAGAAGTTCTGTGCTCCAAGCAACATTTGTCCTCAGTTCAAGTTCTGTTACACAACATGATGAATAAAAAGTGAAGAATTTCCTGTTCCAATTTCTTTAGCGCTATTTCACACCCGCTGCTTCATGGAAAGAAGGCAAGTGAGTGGATTTCTAATTTTAAACTCATCATTTACAATCCGTGGGTTTAGAAATAAATTGATGACTGCTACCCAGAATATTTATCACCGCCTTGAATGTTTCCTTCTAGTCAGTATGATTGCTCTGTAGTTCCAATAAAAAATTTCTGTGCGGCATCTTGATAAATATTATTTAGAAGTCTGGGGACCAGAAATTCCAGTTGCCATTATTTTTGATATGATTTATGCATAAAATGTGTGGCATTCATGATTTTGCTGTAGGAATGGCCTTAATTAAACAACCAGTATTCCATGCAATTATTTAGCAATTAGTTTGCGAAATCAATTAATTTCAGTCATTTTGAATCAATATTGTCAATATTAATCACAATTCAAAAGTTACAATTAATTCAACAAATTCAATTCGTGAATATCATATTTCAGAATACAATGTTTAATTTGCAGCAAGCATTCTTTAACCTTTAGTTTACTGAAAATATAAAAGGAGTGTAATATACTTTTCTTCTGGTGCCTCTTACAATTTATTTTTCAACTTTCATCTTGAAATTCACCTTTTTTCTGCCTTTACACTCATCCCTATGAGCTGATTCTGCAACTGTGATCCCTATTGTGGTGTGAATTTAGTGTTTTCCTCCCCCAAGTGTGGCTTACTATTCTGCTAATGTCAAATTCTAAGCAAAGATCTAGGTTTTCTCTTCCCTTATAAAGTCAATGAAATGTTATGTTCAATGATAGCCTGTAGTATCATTTGCTTCAGATGTGGATTTATCTCGGGTTGTAATACAAATGTTTATTTTTAGTAAGTTGCCTAATTTTCCACTTTGTATCATTCTGGGAAGTGACCTTCAAAATATCCAGTTGCAAGTCATTTTTTCTGACAAAAAGCATCAAACATTTTCCAAGCTGGATGCTCGTTGAGACCTGAAAAAGTATTGTGCACAGTAAAAGAACATATTGTTTGCATCGATTAGTTGCAGCAACACCATAGGACATAAACAAATACCTTAAACAAGACATATAATTGTTGTTAATCCAGTAAATATAGCATTTATATTCATTTCCTTGACAATCATGTAATACTATTTACTTAAGAAAATGAGTAGAGCATATTACACGGCATTATTTCCTGGTGAATTTCAGCAAAAGACTAAATTCTTTCAAATGATCCTTGAAATCTTTCTTGTTATTATAACATTCAATGCTGAATCCACAAGAGGGCAGTGGTGATTTAGTTTATATTCATAAGATGTTTTAGGGTCGAGGCAATTTTCATAACCAATGAACGGCTGCTTGATAAATTTGTACTAATCACACAGTTGGCAAGATAAGGGTGAAATGCCTCTTTTGGTCATGTCATCTTTCATGACATAGGAAACTATTGACAGATTTCAAATACATGCCATGAAAATCAATTTGCAACTGTTTCAGGATCTGTTGTGATCTGTAAGTTAAACTGCAATTTCACCAATTTGAAGATTAAACAGTTCTATTTGTGAAGAAGGAATATAAATCATGGGCGAGCTTGACTCCTACTTTGCCATTTCAGTTGTCTCGATGAGGATTTACTGAATGATTTGCTCAAATTATAAATGCCTCTTTCTACTTAGCTACATTCCAAACTGGAGAAATGAGCCAGGCAAATAAACAGAGGGAAAATGGGCAGGGAATAGACAATTGATGAAATTTAAAAATACTTTAATAGCATTCCTTATCTGAAATATTACATTTACCAACAAAGCTATTGATGGGCATGTTGAGAATCAGTTTGTGTGCACAAGAAAATCAACTAAAATCACTGAAGGGGAGGAATAAAAATACTGTTTTAAGCACCTGCTACACCATGGAGTTATACAACACTGCTTCCTGTCAACATCCTCCATCTGCTCATTTCCTCGGGGTGTTTATTTTGAATCTTATCACAGAAGGAGGCCATTCTAGATCCTAATTGTGTCCCTGAACCTCATACATGTGAAACGCTACACATCTGTGGTTTATATTCACTTTAGACATAAATGAATATTTTTGTTTCCCTCCAGGACACATTTCAAAACAAAGCTCAGCCAAATCCAAGGCAGAATGTCAATTAAATGCTCCCCAAACACAAAAACAACGAAATGTGGGTGAATTTGGAATTCAGATTTGTATTTATTTCTTGTGGCAACAAATCATATTGTGCTGTACCTACAAGAAACGTAGAGTCAGAGTTATTAGATTCCCCTGTCATGGTTCGAAATTAATGAGCTGAATTCTGTAAGCCCTACCTTCAGGAAGTCTTAACACTTCACATGGCTAATTTGCATATAATAAATAACATCATTTACAATCCTTTTAAATTTAGCAAACAACTGATGAATTCAAAACACTCTGAGACAGTGAAGTGTTGTCAGGCCACTCAACCGTAGAGAGCACCACTCAGATAACACTGTACATTACATCATGCCTCACATGTGCTTTCTTGTAACAGAATTCAACATGTTCTGTGTTTTAGTTTCGTCATATCAACTTTTGTGTTAATTCTGATGTTACCGAGCACCTGGTTATTCCTGAAATATATCTTAGAACTTCTATTTGTAAAGACCCTGTGACTTTGTGAAGAGATAAACAAAAAAGGAAGTGGACGAAGATTTAAGTGTGTACTTAAACGTATAATTTCCTGAAAATGATTAGAGTCACTACTGTGATTGTGCCACCAGAGAAATCACAACTAACTAATCAAAAAAAGGTGCTAATCATACAACCACTTAATTATCTGCAGAATTATATTCCATGTCTTTCAACCAATGTTACAGTTGGACGAAAAATGTACAGGAGAGAAATGCATTTTAGTTAAATACGTTTTATGTAATAAAAAGTTATTCAAATTAGCACCATTGAATAATGCAGGTAGTTCCACTGAATATATTTCTATACAGGATACCTGATGATCCCATTCTGAGCAGTATTTTGCATTATTTTCTCATTACCACAACAAATGCTAAATTTCCCTCCAAAGATGATACACCATTCCACTTTTCTTCAAATTGGAACATCTTCTTGAATTCTTTCTTTCTCTCCAGACATTGTAAACTACAGGAGAAAAGGCAGGTAAATCAGATCGAAAGGATTGTTCTTAAAAGGGCCAGTGGAGACATGATGGGCTGAATGGTCTTCTTTTGTGCTGTAACTTTTTCTCTTTGACCGTGCCTTCAGCTCCTCTCTAGAATCTCTACCCCCTCCTTGCTCCCTCCCTTCCCTCCCCTCACCCTGACCATTTCCCCCTTGCTCGGGTCCTGACCTAACTGTACAGCGCCTTGGGACGTCCTCCCGACGTGAAAGGTGCTCAATAAATGGAATCTTGTTGTTGTTGTAACTTACTATCGTTTTATGGTTCTATGGTTTTTTGTCTTCT